>NC_092709.1:166811902-167128092 GCF_047496885.1 Scyliorhinus torazame | reverse complement strand
AAGCCTTTGTACATGATGAGTGAGCTTTGCACATGAGCAGTGGGAGAGAACACATCCTGAGTGTGACACAACCAGTGAGTGTGGGCAT
Source organism: Scyliorhinus torazame (assembly GCF_047496885.1). Taxonomy (NCBI): domain Eukaryota; kingdom Metazoa; phylum Chordata; class Chondrichthyes; order Carcharhiniformes; family Scyliorhinidae; genus Scyliorhinus; species Scyliorhinus torazame. The sequence continues at coordinate 167,128,004 of NC_092709.1, read as the reverse complement.
CAGGAATTTGGTGCAGAGGGGAAAGAGGTGCTCCTGTGCCTTTTGCTTTCTAACCTTTTAATTCTTCAGAGAATGTTGTTGCCCTGCTGCAGCAGTAGAGGCTACAAGGGAGAGAGCTGATCGGTAAGTAATAGTGTGTACGGTTGGGTAAGTATTTACTACTTTTGTCGCTTATGGTTTGTAAGGTCTTTTGTGGTTTATAGTTTGTAACGGCTCTAATATGTAGTAACGAGGGCCAGGAAAGAAGGGCTCCGGAGTAATTGATACTGTCTGATATTAATCATCTTCCAAAGGTTTAATTTAAAGGGGTAAGTTATGGCAGGAGAGTTCCAAGCCATAGTGTGCCCCAAGCCGGGGCAGGAAGTGTCTCCAACTGCAGCTCCTGGAAATCCGGGTTTCGGAGCTGGAGACACGGCTGAGGATGCTGTGGAGCATCCGCGAGGCAGAGAGTATCATGGATAGTACACAGAGAGAGGTGGCCAAACAGAAGGCTCAGACTCCGCAGGAAGGGAATGGGTGACCACCAGGCAGAGCAAGAGGGCTAGGGAGACACTGCAGGAATCTCCTGTGACCATTCCCCTGCAAAACAGATATACCGCTTTGGGTACTTTGGGAATGGCTTCTCAGGGGAAAACAGCAACAGCCAAAATCGCTGCACAGGAGTACAATAATTATAGGGGATTCAATTGTGAGGGGAATAGATAGACGTTTCTGTAGCCACAAATGAGACTCCGGGATGGTATGCTGTCTCCATGGTGCTAGGATCAAGGATGTCTTGGTGCAGTTACAGGACATTCTAGAGGGGGAGGATGAACAGCCAGTGGTTGTGGTACACGTTGGTACAAACGGCATAGGTTTAAAAAAAAGGATGAGGTCCTAAAAGCAGAATGTAGGGAGCTAGGAAGTAAGTTGAGAAGTCGGACCTTGTAGGTAGTGATCTGAGGATTACTGCCATTGCCATGTGCTAGTCAGAGTAGAAATAGCAGACTATATCGGATGAACACGTAGCTGAAGAGATGGTGCAAGGGAGAATGTTTCTGATTCCTGGGACTGCTGTCCTAGGGCGTGTATTTGTTAGTGTGGTTGGGGAGGGTTTAAACTAGAATGGCAGGGGGATGGGAACCTAAGCAGGATGACAAGGGAAAGAGAAACGAGGACAGTAATAAAAAAAGAACAGTAAAATACAAGAGCAGTAGTCAGCATTATCAAGGGCCACAGTACAAAGAAAAGTTAGGATGATTAAAAATGGCAAAAAGGAAAGCCGATAGGCTTTGTATTTTAATGCACAAAGCATTTGGAATAAGGTAGACAAACTGACACTGCAAATCAAGGTAAATAGATATGATCTCATAGCCATTACAGAAACATGGTTACAAGGAGATTAAAACTGGGAACTTAATATTCAGGGATGTTTGACCTTTCAGAAAGACAGGAGGGAAGAAAAAGATGGTGGGGTAGCACTGTTAATAAGAGATGAAATGAGGATGGTTGTGAGAGACTTGGATGATGTAGAGTCCATTTGGATAAATGTAAAAACAGCCAGGGAATGAAGACATTCGTAGGAGTAGTATATAGACCCAAACAGTAGCCACACTGTGGGGAAGAATACCCATCAACAAATAACAGGAGCATATAAAAAGAATAGAGCAATAATTATGTGTGACTTTAATCTCCATGTTGATTGGGTTAATCAAGTTGGAACTTGTAGCTATGACAACACATTCATAGAGTGCATTAGGTATAGTTTCCGAGAGCAATATGTCATTGAGCTAACCAGGGAACAGGCTGTCTTGGACATGGGAATGGGTAATTAGGCAGGTTTAATACATGATCTCAGAGTAAAAGATCCCCTAGGAAGTAGTGATCGTAACATAATAGAAATGAGTTTCAGTTTTAGAGTGAGAAGCTTGAGTCGGAAACAACTGTGTTTAACTGGCATAAAGGGAATTGCAGTGAAATGAGGATAGAGTTAGCTGAAGTGGACTGGACAGATAGATTAACAGGAAAGACAATAAACAAGCAGTGACAGATATTTAAGGAGGTATTTCAAGACTCAGCAAAAATATATTTGTTCCAGTAATTCAATTATAAACGTATTGGGTTATTGTAGATTATTTGGAAGGTTTATCTTCTTGAGACTGAGTCTTGGTCCCATCCTTTGGAACTCTCTGAACTCCTGTTCCTCTCCAATTCCCTTTGGAAATTCTGGCAACTCATCAGTTAGATCCTGGGGTGGGATACTCCGACCCCCCCACCGGGCCGGAGAATCGCCGGGGGGCGGCGTGAATCCTGCCCCGGCGTCGGCTGCCGGATTCTCCAGCGGCGGTTTTTCGGCGGGGGCGGGAATCGCGCCGCGCCAGTCGGGGGCCGTTTGCAGCCCCCCGGCCCGGCAATTCTCTGGCCTGCGACGGTACCGCCGGCATAAAATACACCAGGTCCGTACTGGCGGGACCTGGCTCTGCGGGCGGGCTGCAGAGTCCTCGGGGGGTGCGGGGGGATCTGGCCGGGGGGGGGGGGGGGGGGGGTGCCACTGTGGCCTGGTCCGCGATCGGGGCCCACTAATTGGCCTGTGCCGTGGGGGCACTCTTTCCCTCTGCGCCGGCCGGTGTAACGGACCGCCATGGCTGGCACGGAGAAGTAACTCCCTGCACATGCGCTGGGATGACGCCAGCACACGCTGGCCTCCCGCGCATGTGCCAACTCGCATCGGCCGCCAGAGGCCCTTCGCCGCCGGTTGGCGTGGCACCAAGCCCTTCGGCGCCGGCTGGCGCAGCGCCAACCCCGCCGGCGCCAGTCTAGCCCCTGAAGGTGCGGAGGATTCCGCACCTTCCGGGCGGCCCGACGCCGGAGTGATTCACGCCACTCCTCGGCGCCGGTACGGCCCACCCCACCGGGTAGGGGAGAATCCCGCTCCTGCATCTCACCATGAATCACATTGCTTTCAAACAACGTACAGAAAATGGTGCCCACAGACAGCAGCCCCCCGCCCGAGAACATGGGGCAGCCACATTGCATAACGCTATAGGTGTCTGCAGAGTGATCAAATGAGTTCTGTTCGTTTCTGCTCCCAAAGCCGTACATATTATATTGACCTTCTATTCTGATTTGACATGATTTAGCAAAAAAATTCCAATATCATAAATCCTATTATCTCTTAAGTATTTAAATTGGAAGTATACTGGAAAGGGCTGTGGAAGCAAATTAAATGGCAGCAATCTGGAGGTATTTAGATATGACTTACGGTTTTTGGGTGAGAGAGGGGGAATATCAGACAAGGTTTATGTGTGTGTGAGAGCGAGGGGAATATCAGACAGTGCTAATGTGTGTGAGCTGAATTTTAGACAGGAGTAACATGTGTGAGATAGTTGAGTATCAGATGGTGTGTGTGGGAGATCAATTTCAGACAGTGTGTATGAGGGCGATAGGGGTGTATCTGACCGGGTTTGGGTGTAAATGAGAAGGGGCAATATCAGATCGGCATTGTGTGTGATTGAACGTGGGGAATATCAGTCTGGGTTTTTGTGCTTGAGAGAGAGGGTAGCATACCAGACCAGACAGGGTTTGTGAGTATGGGCGGGGGGCAGGATACGGCAATATTCAGTCAGGGAGTGTCTGTGAGAGCGGGTGATATCGGCAGTGTCTATGAGTGAGCGAGAGGTGTGGAATATCTGTTAGAATTTAACTGAGAGGAAGCGAAATATCAGACAGGGTTTGTGTGAGAGTGAACGGAATAAACAGACATGGATTGTTGTGTGAGAGAGGGAGGAATACCTGATAGGGATTGAGTAAATAAGGAAGGGGAAATATCAGGCAAGCTTCGTGCGTGAGGGAGAGAGGGGAATATACCAAATAAATTGCCCTCTACAGTGTTCCATCAAACACTCGATGAGCAAGTACAGCATGGGTTAGGTGCAGAGTAAAGCTCCGTCTAACCCCTGTCCCATCAAATAGCCCCAGGACCCTAACATAATTTATAAGCGACACAATAAAGCTTGTACGACCTTCCATTATCCAACAGACCCAGACTATGAGTAGACAGTTTAATACTCACTCTACATTGTCCACTCTCTGACATTTCCTGGAAAGGTACAGCATGGGTGAGATACAGAATATGGACACTTCTACATTGTCACTGTCGAACATTCCCCGCACAGTTATTATAACTGGAAGTTATTGACATAATTGGGGGTGGAGTTTGATGTAATTTGGGAAGGGGTTGGAGCAGGTCACCAGAGGGCGGGGTATGACGTAGGGGGCCCCCCAAAGGCGGAGATGTGGGGCCCCCAAAAGTTTACATCTGCCCAAGTGAAAGGGGTGGTGCTAGAGGAGAATTGCAAATGTTACATCCCGCAAAAAAGATGTAGGGATAAACCCATCAATTACAGGCCTGACAGTTTAGCTCCGGATTTAGGAAATAAAATCTGGGCCAAAATTTAGTCACTTGGTCAACAGTGGATTAATTAAGAAAACACAGCATAAATCTGTTAAAGTGTTAAAGGGAAATCATGTTTAACTAACTTGATTGAATTTTTGATTCAAAAATCGAGGAGGTTGATTAGGGTAATTCAGTTGATGTGGTATATATGGATTTCAAAAATGTGTTTTTGGCAAGTATTGTACAGCATTTTATCAAACTTGAATCCTAGGGCTGGGAGTTTCCAGCCCTTCCCACTGGTGAGATCTTACAGTCCCTCTGGTGGCAGGTTCCCTGGTGATGTGGCTGGCAAGCAACACAAATGGCCATCGACCTCAGCAAGACTAGAAGATCCCACCGCCGGCCAATGACAAACCGGCTCTACTGCTGGGAAATCCAGCCTATGGAATAAACGGGAAGATGGCAGTATGGATACAAATTTGACTGAGTTGCAGAAAGAGAGTTTTGGACTGGAGAAAGGTATACACTGGGATTCTGTAGTAGTCAGTATTAGGACTACAACCTTTCAGCCATTTTAATGACCTAGACTTGGATGTACAGAACATAAGAACTAGGAGCGGGAGTAGGCCATCTGGCCTATCGAGCCTGCTCCGCCATTCAATGAGATCATGGCTGATCTTTTTTGGACTCAGCTCCACTTTCCGGCCCGAACACCATAACCCTTAATCCCTTTATTCTTCAAAAAACTATCTTTATCGTAAAAACATTTAATGAAGGAGCCTCAACTGCTTCACTGGGCAAGGAATTCCATAGATTCACAACCATTTGGGTGAAGATGTTCCTCCTAAGCTCAGTCCTAAATCTACTTCCCCTTATTTTGAGGCTATGCCCCCTAGTTCTGCTTTCACCCGCCAGTGGAAACAACCTGCCCGCATCTATCCTATCTATTCCCTTCATAATTTTATATGTTTCTATTAGATCTCCCCCCCCCCCCCCCCCCCCCCCCCCCCCCCCCGCATCCTTCTAAATTCCAACGAGTACAGTCCCAGTCTACTCAACCTCTCCTCGTAATCCAACCCCTTCAGCTCTGGGATTAACCTAATGAATCTCCTCTGCACACCCTCCAGCGCCAGTGCGTCCTTTCTCAGGTAAGGAGACCAAAACTGAACACAGTACTCCAGGCGTGGCCTCACTAACACCTTATACAATTGCAGCATAACCTCCCTAGCCTTAAACTCCATCCCTCTAGCAATGAAGAACAAAACTCCATTTGCCTTCTTGGTCTGCGCGGGGGTTTTACGCGACGCTAACTAGGATAATGGGGGAGGAGATTGAGTCGGACCCTTTGGTGGCAATATTTGGGATATCGGAGAAGCCGGAGCTGATGGAGGGAAGGACGTCCGATGTTCTGGCTTTCGCCTCTCTGATTGCCAGGCGAAGAATTTTACTGAAATAGCGGTCGGCGACACCACCCGGGGTAGCGGGCTGGCTGGGTGACTTATATAACATTCTTAGGCTGGAAAAGATCAAATACAAATTATGGGGTTCAGCAGAGAGCTTCAAGGGGATTGTTCCTGGTTGTGTTTGAGAAATTGTTCGTCGCAGGGGGAGGTGGAAAAGGGGAAACATTTTGTACAAACTGTATAGTTGTGTGTTGGGGAGGTTGCTCCCCGATTTGTTTATGTTTTGAACCTTTTATATAAGTTTGGAATAAAATACATTTTTTTTTTTAAATTAACCTCCTTGCTCTTATATTCTATGCTTTGGTTAATTGCTATCCCTAGGTATCCCATATGCCTTCTCAACCTGTCTGCTGTCTTCAGGGATCTATGGACATGCACACCAAGGTCCCTTTGATCCTCTACTTCCTAGGGTCTGCCCACTCATTGTATATTCCCTTGCAGTTTGAGAGGACTAAAAAGCATTACCTCACACTCACACTTAGAATTCAAGAATCAGGAAGTCCTGTAAAAGTTGTTCAGGACTTTGGTGGGACTAGAACATTGTGAGCAGTTTTGATTTCCATAGAGTGGTCCTTGGGATGAGAGGATAGTTCTATGATGTGAGACTGAGTAAATTGTTCTATACTCTCTGATGTTTAGAATAATGAGAAGTAATCTCATTGATATATAACATTTTGAAGGCACCTGACTGAATAGGCATGTGTTGTTTCCCCTGGCTGAGGAATCTAGGACACAGACTCAGGCTAAGGGGTCAATCATTTATAACTGAGGCGAGGATAAGTTTCTTCACTCGTGGTTAGGATTGGGAATCTTTGGAATTCTCTCCCCGAGAGGTTGTGGATGTTCCATCATTGAGTATATTTAATTCTTAAGACAAATTTTGGTCTCTTGGCGAATCAAGGGATAAAGGGAACTGGCAGGAAAGTAGAGTTGAGGCAGAAGATCAGCCAAGATTGCATTGAATGGTGGACCAGGCTCAATGGGCAATCATTGAATCCCTATAGTGCAGAAGGAGGCCAGTCAACCCGAAGGATCTCCCACTCCCGGCCCTGGGGGAATTTATGTCCCATGGAACCCTTGCTTAAGGGTGTAGTTCTGTCCCCTTATCTGGGGAGATCATATTCAGGTGAGGCCACGAAGACTCTGATGTTGCCGACCCTGTGGCCTCCAGTCGGGTTACAACGAAACCAAAACAAAGGTTGGAGTCAGCTTGCCGTGAGGGAGGTGTGTTGCAAATGTAACCTTTGCGATCTGGCTACATTTTAATTTTAATTAAATTGGAACAGGTTGGTTTACGTCCCCACTGCATAATAAAGTGATTTGATTCCTAATCAGTCTTGTGATTTTGCACATAGTCAAGTTGCTGAGCTTTATACATTACCATAGAGAGGTCACCTTGACCCAACTCCCTGAGCAAAAAGTCGTGAAATTTTGCAACTCTGTGAGATTCTGGGTGAGGCTGATTTCTGTTGAGAAATCCAGCCGTTCTCGGCAATGGGATCTTCCGGTCCCGCTGACGGCACACCCCGTGGGTTTCATGGTGGTGAGGGGTGTATTCAACTGGAAACCCCGTTGACAACCAGAAGATCCCGCCGCCAACCAGCTGCCTCTGCTGTCGCCAAACATATGGCAGGTTGTGTGGTAAATCCCACCTCATAAGTGATAACGGGAATTGGCATGTTTGCAACTAGCACAGACTAGATAGGTAGCTAATTTTATTCCCTAAAGGACATCAGTGAGCCAGCTGTGTTTTGATGGCAATTTTGTAGCTTTCATGATCATGCGTTCTGGCACTAGTTTGTGAGATACAAGATTTATGTCACAATAATGTCACAATTTTTTTTGGTCGGATTTAATGGACTCATCGTAGGTCATACACTGCCATACCTTTTCCACCAGTATGGAAACAAAATCAATCTTAGTCCTAAATGACATCATTAAGTCAAATTTACAGAAGGCATTTTATTTACTCATTCACAGGATGTGAGCATCCTCTCCATTTCAGACTGCATTTAAGAGTCAACCACATTGCTGTAGATCTGCAGTCACGTGGGATTTTACAATAATCGACAATGTTTTCATTCCAGATTTTTATTGAATTCATATTTCGCAATCTGCCATGGTGGGGTTTGAACTCAGGTGCCCAGATCTTGCCCTGGATCTCTGGATTATTAGTCCAGTGACAATACCACTACACCACCACCTCCCCTATCTGCACTAGTAGCTTTGTATGGTAGATGATCTGGTTGCCCACTTATTATAAAGCAGAGAGTAAGGTGATTGGAATATAGCAGAATTTTGTTACTCTAGATTGCCACCCATTTAACATCCATTTCTGTTTTCTCGTGAGATTTTAATTGGTGGACGCAGATTTCATCAGTTTGCAGTTAATTTTATTTCAATTGGGCACCAATAATGGCACGTGCCTTCTATTCTTTATTAGTGGCACAAGTAGGCTTGACACTGCAATGAAGTTACCGTGAAAATCCCCTAGTTGCCACACTACAGCGCCTTTTCAGGTACACTGAGGGCGAATTCACTTCAGCATATCTTTCGGGACTTGTGGAAGGAAACCGGAGCACCTGGAGGAAACCCACGCAGACACGGGGAGAATGTGCAGACTCCACACAGACAGTGACCCAGTGGGGAATCGAACCTGGGTCCCTGGTGCTGTGAAGCAGTCCTAACCACTGCCACCGTGCCGTCCTCTGAGTGCATCTTTTGCTGTTGAAGCACTTGGGGATATCTACAGTTGTGGAAGTGTTACACAAATGCAGTTTCCTTCTTTCAGGGAGGTTCGTGTGGGCGTCTAGAGTTTGAAGTCCCATGTTGTGGTAGAAATATGAAGAAGTAGGTGTGACTGCTACAAAATGGTGATGTTCAATCAATATGTGTGATATACAATGGATGGAACAGGCTTTTAAATTGCAACAATTTACTTTTTCAAGTTAAATAAGTTTTAGACGGTAATACTTTCAGGATGAAGAATTTAAGTTAGTTGGCACAATATTTTATCTTGCAAAGTGATTTTCTTGTGTTGTCTTTCTGTCTTGCTATCAAACAGTGGCTCGGAGGCACTCCTGTACCATTTAAATGAGCTAAAGGGAATGGCTATGTGGAAACAGAAATACCAACCTTTAGGTTTAGATGTGCCAGCCATAGAAGGTACATTCAAAATGATTTTAAGCTTTGAAATGCTGAATACCATTTACATTTTACAAAGTATCTGACCATTATACCAAAACAATATTAATAAAATATTGGTGAGAATTAAAGAATTGCTTGACTTGAATATTGCTGAAAGAGAGCCATGTTACCCAAGCTTTTCATCTTGCACTTATCCAGACAAACACAAGATCGTCAAATTTAAAGCGATCACAATTTATACTGCAGGAAAAAATCATGCTAATTGGTTGGCAAGTTGACCCTGATTGACTGAGGCATTACCACGGAGAAAGCAACAGGGGCTATAGGCTCTGCAAGCTCCTGGATAATTTGAAAAAGAGACAAGGCTTGAATATATTGCGTATGTTTTCAGAGAATAGCCCCCTATGTATGTCGACATACATTCCCCAGGGCCCCATTTTCTGCAAGCAAAAGTAATATGTTCAATCTTCGTCCCTTTTTTTAAATTACCCAGGAGCTTGCAAAGTCTATAGCCCCCATTGCTTTCCCCATGGTGATGCCTCAGGTAATCAGTCAACTTGCCAACCAATCAGCACGATCGGGGCCTATAGCCCCCGTTGCTTTCTCCATGGCAAAGCCTTGGCCAACTAAAGTCAACTTGTCATCCAATAAGCACCATTTTCTTCTCTCGTACAAATTCTTGTGTTTGTTTGAAGTTTGGCATTCTTGCATTTGTCCTGATGAGTGCAAGATGGAAAACATTTGACATCGTGTCTCACTTTTCAGCAAAATTTCTGAAGTCTTTATTCATAGCATTGTTTTCATAATATGGTTAACTCTTATCCAATTCTACTCTAAAACAATTCATAGAATCATAGAATTTAGAGTGTAGAATTCTGTTGTTAAAGTATATATTCTTTATATTTTGAACATTGTGTGGATTGGACTAATTAATTTAATTTCAGTTTAAAACACGTACTTCATGTACTCTATTCTGGACTTTTATGAATTATAATAATGGGCTGTCATTTAATTTATTATTCTCCTGACTGGCTGACTTTATTGCAGATATTGTTGATTCATTATTGGCTTGAATTTAGGTATTTATTATATGCCAGTAAAACACTAACCAAACTTTGCCTTATGAGACACAGAGACTGCTTGCTCACAGGACTTTGCCAGTGCTTCTCTCTTTATCCATTTTATTATCACATGTTGCACTCATCGGAGCTAAAACAACCTAGGATCACTTACTGTCCATTACAATCTCTTTTACACTCCCTCAGCACTTAATGCTAAGAAAAGGAAACTTGCAGTTTAGGAATCAAGGTCGTAACTCCATGTCTTGCTGTTTTTTGGTATGGCAGAGTAGAACACCACCAGATTAGCCCATGATTAACTTTGTGTTTTTTTCAGTATTTAACTTATGTAAATTATTTGTTTTCTTTCAAAGATGCTATAAATGCTGTGGGAACATTTATATTGAAAGCAAATGAATTGTTACAGTAAGTACAAATGGAGGCAAGGAGTTGGGTAAGATGTGATTTTTTTTGTGCGCAGAAATTGTTTCACCAGTGACCATTGAAAAGTACAATCGAGCAAGAATTGCAAATGAGTGAGGAAATGTATGAAAACTGGGAATACCTGTAGTTGAAAGCCACAGTTCAGGCTGCAACAAATTGAGTGGATGGCATAATTAATGAGGACAATGCTGTAGGTAGAAGTACATTTAATTCAGTTCTCTTCACAAATGTAGCTTATGTTTTAAAAGAGCTTCTGCTTATTAAAAATAAAATCTGCATAGCACCCCTCAGAAATTCCAACATTTCAAATTGAGTGAAGACATTGATTCCTTCTCTGTCAATAAATAAGACAGTTTGAAATAATGTAGTTCTCTATTTTTTGTAATACTTCTATCTTTTATGAGTAATATTTCAATATTAAACACTGGGTCTTGATTTTGCAGTCAGCAGAGAGCAAATAGCACCAGCCATTCATTACACTTACACTTGCCCATGGAATTAGTATTTTTGACTGAAACTTGCAGTGATTAGAAATCCATTTTGGTGCTACATTCTCTACAAGGGATCTTGGACACATGTGAGCAAAGCAAGCCAGTCTGTATACCCAGAACCAATCTGATTGAAAAGTCCTTATATTAGGCATGCAGATTCTGAACAAGGAAGTGCAAGTTAGAATAGTTAATTCAATCCAAATCATGGGCACATCCAGGCCATACATGGTCGCCTGCTGTTTTACTCTAGCAAAGAACTGGTGAGGGTCCTATGTGGGTAGGAACGGTGTAATCTTATCGCACGCGTCCCGTAATTGGGTTACGGTTAACGGGGTCGTGTACAGGAGCCTGGGTCTCCTTCTGTTGTGGCCCTGCGCTGTGTGGTTACAGGGTTCATAGGATTTTGTTCTGCCTGTGCAGTCTTCTCCTTCTCAAATTCGCTCACATCTCCTTCACTATTCTTGTCTCCTCAGTCTCTCTACGGAGCGTCCTAACGACCTCCTCTGTGCCTCGCAATTGTGCCAAGCATGACACGATTGCCATCGGCTTGCGAGCTTTCCCTAAGCTCTTCTGGTCGCTGCGACCTCGAATTCCTGCGAGTTCATAAGGCATTCCATTGCCTTCATTGCCATTTTCTCTATCTCTGGGTTCTCTACTGAATTTGGAACAGGGGGTGATAAAGTGGTGATGTAAACACGGGTACGGCTTAAGCTAATTTCCGGCCGACAGAACTCCCCACAGTTTTACGCAACAAAATCTCTCCGGTTTACCTTATATCCCTGTTAGTCCGCATGCATTAACACACTTCCGAATCTTGGAGGTTTGATCAGTATCGTTCTTACACTTGTGGTTTTTCTGTTTCCAATTGGATTCCAATTCATTTTTGGGTTCTCTCGGCGTGACTATGCCACTTCTAGGTTGAGTCCCACCAGAGTCGCCAGTAAATGTTGCTCTCTTTGGGTGGCTCTGAATATGGCGGTCAATATGGTCGCCTTCCTTAATCCTAATTATGTTCGCTCTAGAGTCGCCAGGTATCTTTCGACACCGCCACAAGGTTCAAACCCGAATACTGATCAAAAGAGCCAATACACCAGTTAGTTAGTTCAAAGTCAATACTATTTATTTACAAACCTAATATCTACTCATGCACAAAATACTACAGACTAAACTATCACTATACTTAGCTTCGGGCGCCCACTCAGTCAGAGGAACAATGGCCGTTGTTTGGTTCTGAGGCTGCTGGGGTCTGTTGCTCGTTTTAGCCTTAGTTTAATTGCTCTTGAGTCGCCAGGTATCTTTCTGATACCGCCACGCGGTTCAAGTCCGAGTAATGATTAATAATCCAACACACCGCTTAGTAAGAGTTAAATCAACGCTCATTTATTATATGCAGCAATTAATACTTATACATTAATTCTACTTCTAAGCTACTTCCTACAACTAACAGGTCAATACTTAACTTTGGAAATGGCCCACCAGGTCAGGGAAGCGAATGGCCTTTCGTATGGGTTCTGAGCCTGCGGGATTCAAAGCTGGTACAGGTCGATACTCAGGAGTGTCTATCTTGTAGCAATCGTTTGAGTAAGACTTGTGATTCTAGCGGCTGTTGTAGAAGGTCAGCAGAAGGGTGCGGAGAGGAGAAGAAGGGTCGATTTGCACTTGGCCCCTATTCTTATAGTCCCCAGGGGCTTCCCGCCTCTCGGGGCGGACCTTGTACCTAGTTCCAAGTGATTGGACTTGGTCCCAATCACTTGGTTCGATATTCTCCAATGCTGGAGCGATTCCTTGATCGAGGGGTGGTCGTTTACCTCTCTTTGTGTCAGCTCCTGCTGGCGCCGAAAGGTCTGGGTTGGCTTTGTGTGTCTATTTTGTATCAATTGTTCCCGGGGATTGCTGATTAATATGCAGATGGCTCAGGTGTTGTTATGTTGATGGCAGCAGGTATCGATTCGGTCTGGCTTCCCCAGAGGCGAATACACTGTTTTACCTACAGCTGTCTGTTTGAGTCCTGTTGGCTGATTTTCCCATCAGCCTCTTCCGTTCGCCATTTTAAATCGGGGTTTGGCCATTCTAATCAGGAGTCAGCCATTTTACATGGCTACAGGTCGAAGTGGTAGAGGGGAAACAGCTAGGGTCGTCCGTCTGGTAGCGAGCGTTGACCTTGGACTTACTTGCTTCTGGTGCAGCTGGTGGACGGGTCTCTCTGCTGTGAGAGCCAAGTCCAAGAGAGTGATTCTCTCTTGGGGCCTTCTTCTTATACTTGAAGGGGCTTCGTGCGCTTTTGGGAGGGCCTTGAACTTGGCCCCAACCAATTGGGCCGTATCTTGATCACTCGTATTGATCTTGACCAAAAAAGGGGTGGGTGCCCTGATGGCTGGGCGTGGCCGTTGGCCTGCTTTGTTATCTGCTTTCAGTTTAGGGAACTGGCGCCGCGAGATCTGGGGCCAGATCGGTTACTTAAGTATCTTCCTCTGTTCCCGGAGATGGGCCATCCATATGCTAATGTGCCTACAGTTTTGGTCTTGGCTGGGAGCTGCGGCTCCAATAAGCAGACAGGCTCTGTGCCTGCTTGCTTTCCTAACATTGTCCATTTTTCCCTGCAACCTTTGCAAATGTCCATTTTGTATTCTGGAAGTGGCCATCCCAGATGGCTACAGCACGGTAGCACAGTGGTTCGCACTGTTGCTTTACAGCATCAGGGTTCAATTCCCACTTGGGTCACTGTCTGTACAGAGTCTCCGTGTTCTCTCTGTGTCTGCGTGGGTTTCCTCCGGGTGCTCCGGTTTCCACCCACAAGTCCCGAACGATGTGCTGTTAGGTGAATTGGTCATTCTGAATTCTCCCTCCGTATAGCCGAACAGGCACTGGAGTCTGGCGACTAGGGAATTTTTGCAGTAACTTTGTTGCGGTGTTAATGTAAGCTTGCTTGTGAGAATAAAGATTATTATTATTATTGAAAGCAAACTCAAGAGAGGGAAAGAAAGGTGAGATTCAGAGAGTGTTAAAAAACAAAGGCAAAGTCAAAAACAATTATTAGCTTTTTAAAATCACCAACGTTCATTAAAACCTGAAGAAACGAGACTCCACTTGAAAAAGTTCATTTTTTGTGCTAGAAAAACAGTCGTTAAGACTTACCACATTGTTACACAATTGCTTACCCTGGGATGGGCAAGCCCCAACCTTTTCTGGCAAGTTTAGTTGGTCTGTATTACGTAAGTAACATGACCTTTTTTGTCCTTTAGTGACTCAATGCTGGTTCTCTTGCCACAATATCATTATAGCAAAGTTTGTGTAGGAGTAGGGGAAAACTTTCTTGATTTTGCAGTTAACTGCACATTTGTGGTCTCTGGAAGTTGCTGTCCAGTTTAATGCTGGTAGTCTCACTTGACTTTACTGCTAAATCTGAATAGCTAGCATTTAAGGACATATGCTTAAAAATCCAAATGAGGTGATGTTTAAAACTTAATGAACTTTAAAAGAAAATGTTGCAACAGTTGGTCTGCTTTATTTTCCACTGTGCAGAGGTAGAGGGAAAATAGGCTTTCAAGGAAAGTGATGATGCAGCTTCATTCATATCAAATATGCTGGGGAGGCAATGGCATTGTGGTATTGTTATAGAATCATAGAATTTACAGTGCAGAAGGAGGCCATTCGGCCCGTCGTGTCTGCACCGGCCCTCGGAAAGAGCACCCTACCTAAGCCCACACCTCCACCCCACCCCCGTAACCCAGCAACCCCACCCACTGGACTAGTAATCCAGAGACCCAGAGTAATGCTCAGGGGACCCATGTTTGAATCCCACTGTGGCAGATGTTGAAATTTGAATTCAATAAAAAGTCATTAAATGTTTAATGATGACCATGAAACCATTCTCTAATGCCCTTAAGGGAAGGAAATCTGCCATCCTGGTCTGGCCTACATGCAAATCCAGATCCAGACAATGTGGTTAAATTCCCTCTGAAGTGGCCTAGTTAGCCACTCAAGGCAATTAGGGATAGGCAATAAATGCTGGCCCATTCAACGATGCCCACATCCCATGAACGAATAAAAAAATCATACCTTGCAGATGAGATGCAGAAGGAGAAAAGATATCAGCATGCTTAGAAATGAAGGAAATTATTTTTTTAGTGTGTACTTCAATACCTGGGGTCTATCTTATAGACTGTTTAGAACAGTGCTCAGAAATGCTGAAAGCAGTGTTAGCAAAAGTCAAATGTGTGCATACATTTTGGGGACCTTTTCTGTCTTCCGACTAGTGAATGTTCCAATTTTGAAGTGGGGTGACTTTTGTAGCAGAAGGATTTGTACTACTGTTTTCCATGGAAAGAGGAAGCTTGAATCTTAGTCCATTTCCCTCCGTGTGCATTTAATGAAAGAAAATGTACATAGGAGGTGCCTTGGTAAGCTTGGAAGCTCCATATCATCCAGACTAATGTGAATTGTTATCTCTGAAGTAGATTGAAATCTCTCTACTCCCTTCCCCACCCCCAACAATAATATTTCACTAAATTGACTCATCGTCAAGGTTAAATAGTTTTTAAAATAATTCCAAGTGTACTTATGGTACATGCTTGTAGAATCGCTATTGAATCTCATTTTATGCAATTCATCCCGTTGCCTCCCCTCATTATATTTAATTGTCCATCTTTTATGACACGGAAGTGTGGAAAATTTGTTGCTCTCTCCTCTGAACTTGAACCGTTATTATTACTATCCCTATTAAGTGGTGCTAAACCATTTCAGGAGCCAAGAGAATATTAATGTCATCTTGAATACAATTATTGCTAACGAATTTGAGTATTATATAAAGGTGGCCTGTTTTTTTTCCAGAGTTATAGACAGTAGTATGAAAAGCTTCAAGGCATTTTTCCGATGGCTTTATGCAGGTGAGTAAAATCTCATTTACTTCACATTCTATTTATTTAACATCTTGTTGTTTTATGTTATTATTTCAAATGTTGCTTCACTTGTACTTCCTTGACGTAAATCCAGCTGAGAGTATTGAATGAAAGATGAGCTGTTTAGCAGAAGAGTCTAATTAATCATTCAAAGTTAAGCATATCATGCACATTGTCAGGGTGAATTAAAAGGAACTGTATCAGACACAAATATACTTAATGTTACTTAATGTAGAGTTGGAAATATGTTCACTGTGCTACCCTTCATGATAGGAATTGTCAATCGAAGCAGAGCATGGTCAGCCATTGATAACAGATTTATTGTTAAAACCTATTTTGTGGAATTCTGTCCTGCCTAGTTAAATATATACTAAGCTATCAGTTATCGCAAGAAAAAACTTGATTCAGGGTCATCACTGACTAAAACTTAATGAATGTTATTTATTTAGGCTTCCAGAGGGCATTAAGGTTCAATGCAAGCGACTAAAATTTTCAAATCTTCTCTCCGCCTCCCATCCATTGACTCTGTCTACACCTCCCGCTGCCTTGGGAAAGCGGGCAGCATAATCAAAGACCCCTCCCACCTGGGTATTCACTCTTCCAACCTCTCCCACTGGACAGGTGATACAAAAGTCTGAGAACACACACCAACAGTTTCAAAAACAGTTTCTTCCCCGCTGTTACCAGACTACTGAATGACCTTCTATGAACTGATCTGATCTTTTCAAACATCTCTTCTGAGTAGTACTGCACTCCTGTATGGTTTATCCGAAGCCTGTGTCTATGTATGTACATTGTGTATTTATGTATGCCCGATGTTTTTTTAATGTATGGAATGATTTGTCTGGACTGTATGCAGAACAGTACTTTTCACTGCACCTCGGTACAGGTGACTATAAAACAAATACACTCCAGAGGACTGGAGGGCACAGCTAATGTGGTGCCATTATTCAAGACGGGAACTAGAGACAAACCAAGAAATTACAGGCCAGAGAGTCTAATTTCAGTGGTAGGAAAACTACTGGAACAAATTCTGAAGGACAGATTTAATCTCCACTTTGAGAGACAATGATTAATCAAGGATAGTCAGCTTTGTTTTGTCAAAGGGAGATCATGTCTAACAAATTTGATTGAAGGTCTGATGAAGAAGGTAGGTGTCCATGGGATCCAGGGCAATTTGGCAAACTGGATCCAAACCCTGCTCAGTGGTAGGAAGCAGAGGGTGAAGGGTTGTTTTTGTGATAGGAAGCCTGTGTCAAGTGGTGTTCGCAGGAATCAGTGCTGGGTCCCTTGTTGTTTGTAGTGTACATTAATGATCTGTCCGTGAATGTAGGAGGCATGACAAGTAAGTTCGCAGATGACTCAGAAATTGGTGGTGTGGTAATAGCACGGAGGTAAGCCTTGGGCTACAGGATGATGAAGACAGGCTGGTTAGATGGGCAGAGGAATGGCAAATTAACTCAGCTCCTTGGTGTCATATTTTGTCAAGTGCTGTCTTTACGTCACTCTAACCTCACATCTGGAATTCAGCTTTTAGAAATGCTAGATACTTAGCAACTCAGGGCCACTTTCTGCAATACCCCATCAAATGTTGCATGAGAATGTAGATTGTACATTCATACAAAAGGTAATACAACTCAATATAATATTTTTACAATGCCACCTCTATAAAGTAATGTTTAAAAATACATACTAAACAGTTTCAGTGAAGGAAACAATTATTTTAAACCAAGAAATTTTCCATACTCAGTGAGTAGCTCTTGAACTTCAGGGTTTTACGGTAATAGCTGGCATTTAACTTCCGTCTGTCTCTCTTGACTTTTCATCCAGCTGGGGTTAATTGGCAACTTGATAAGCTGATGTTTGTTTCACATGGCAATATTTGCAATATTGTCTTTCATAATTGTGTGAGCTGATAAGTATGGGCTAAATATTTCATTGAATATACATAATATTGCTATAAATGCTCATGGTATAATCAGGCTCATTTTGTTTTTCAGCAATGTTGAGGATGTCTGATGACCATGTTTTGCCAGAGTTAAACAAGGTAAATTGCAGAACTTCATTAAAAGTTTGAGTTATATTGTTATTTTTAATATTAGCAAGAACTAAAACATCTTGCATTTATATAGCATACTTTAAATAGAAGAATCTTTCTAAGTGCTCCACATAGGGGTAGGTGGAGAAATTAAATGGGCACGTAAATTGAAAGAGGTACTCAGAAGAGTGCCCCAAAAAATAGGTTTTTAAGGAGGAATAAGAGGTGGAGAGACTTTCGGGACGGAAATTCAAAGCATGGGGCTTTGAAAGCTGAAGGTACAGCTGCCAATGATGGTTGAAGGCGAGGCAGGGTGCACAATTGGCCAGCGAGCCAGAAATAGAAAGTTCAGAGATGAAATTTTTTGTGGTGGAGCAGGTTACAGAGATAGAAGCACGGCTATGGTGGACTTCGAATATAAACGTGATGCTGCATTATGGTCTAGATGTAAGGAAGCCCTAAAATGGCAGGTCTCGGTACAGTTTGGGATATAAAAAAATTATTTTTCAGCTATTTGTGTTTTAAAATTAGGGAATACCTGGAATTTTAAAAAAATGTTACTTCAGCTTTTCCTCCACTTTAAGATTTGGTCCAGGGGCTGGTTTAGCACAGGGCTAAATCGCTGGCTTTGAAAGCAGACCAGGGCAGGCCAGCAGCACGGTTCAATTCCCTTACCAGCCTCCCCGCACAGGCGCCGGAATGTGGCGACTAGGGGCTTTTCACAGTAACTTCATTTGAAGCCTACTTTGACGAGCGATTTTCATTCCATTTTTTTCATTTCATTTAAATTTCAGTTATATCACATTTTCTATTATTTACCCTTTTGATAAAATAGTTACAAATAAAATTCTTTCTCATTTACAATCAGTGGTATGGACGCATCATTCCAGAAATGGGCTAAATGTCCAAATGTAAAACACTGGCTATTATTGGCCAACAGCCAACGTAATAAAAAGAAAAAACTGGAAATCTGAAACAAAAGCAAAATGCTAGAAGTAGACAATCGGTCAGTCTACCTAAATGGAAAGGCAGGCTAACATATCAGGAGTGTAACCTTTCATCGGAAAGGAACTAAAATGTAATTTGATGTTTCCAAAGAAAGCACTGTCGTCTCCAACAGCTACTCAACTTTATTAAAATAGTATCAAGGGCGGCACGGTGGCGCAGTCACTGACCCCGGGTCACTGTCTGTGTGGAGTTTGCACATTCTCCTCGTGTCTACGTGGGCTTCACCCCCACAACCCAAAGATGTGCAGGGTAGGCGGATTGGCCATGCTAAATTGCCCCATAATTGGAAAAGAATAATTGGGTACTCTTTTTAAAAAAGGAAAATAAAATTATTTTAAATAGTAATTGGGTACTCTAAAATAAGAAAAAAAGTAATATCGAAGAACATGACTGTAAATTTACATTCAATTTCATGAAAGTTCACCAGCTGAGGCCATTGATCAGCAGTAGATATTATGAACAATCGGTATCTTTGTTTGTAGACATTACAATTTATAATTGGAATAAAATATAATTAGAACTGACATTCAACCTCCTTCATAGTTTCAGTTTTTTTTGTTAAGTAAGGGCAGTAAGGAATATGGAGCAAAGGCAAGAAAATAGAGTTGAGTTGCAGATTAGCCATGATCTAATTGAATGACAGAGTCGGTCCGATGGGATAAATGACATGTTCCTGTTCCAAATATTCCTATGGTCTTCCCCTTACAAATATACTTTTGTGAAACAATCTGTTTTGGAACCATGCCATTTTGAATAAGTTAACAATGTAAATCTGAGAACTGCCAAGATAGAACTATTGAGGCTTATTAAATCAAATGGAAACTCATGCTTAATATTTACACAGCCATTTACTTTAATTTTATTTTAAATACAGATGACACATAGAGATGTATCATTTGTTGCTGACTTCCTATCTGAGCACTTTAAAGAGGTAAGCTTTCAATTGTAATTATTTATTCATTTGTTTTTTAAATATAATTTTACAATTATTCATTGGAAAAAAGAAGGAAGCACCTAGGAATTTTGTTCCTTTTGGAAATTGATGGCTTACCAAACCCATGCTACAAACTCATATTATTCCATAATGAATTCTTGCAATTTAGTCGTGCAAGAGATTCTGGAACTTTATATACTTGGATATTTTATTGACTTTTTTGGCAGGTTACTTCAAAGAACATAAAGAGAAGCAGGAATAGGCCATAAGGCACCTTGAACCTGCACCACCGTTTAATGAGATCACAACTGATCCTCGACTTTACTTTCTTACCTGATCCCCATTTCTCTTGATTCCCTCAGCGTCCAAAAATGTATCAGTTTCTTGAACATATACAATGACTGAGCAATTCAGAGAATTGAGAGTTCCAAAGATTCACAACCCTCTGAAGAAATTTCTCCTTATTCCAATCTGAAATCACAGTCCGGTTATTCTGAGACTTTGCTGGCTGGACTAGACTCACCAGCAAGGGATACATCCTCTCAGCATCTTCCCAATCAATCCCTTTTAGAATCTTGTATATTTCAATGAGATCACCTCTATTCTTCTAAATTCCAAACAGTATATGCCCATTCTACTCAATCTCTCCTCATACAAAGCACTCTCTTTCCAAGAATGAATCAAGTGAACCTTTGTTGGCCCCCCTCTAAGGCAAGTGTGTCCTGCCTTGAGTAGAGAGACCAAAACTACACACATTATTTCTGCACACAGTATTCAGGTATGGGCTCACCAAAGTACTGTGCAAGTGCAGCAAGACATTCATACTTTTGTACAGCAACCTTCTTGCAATGAAAGCTAATTTACTTTCCTAATTGCTTGCTGTACCTGTACCATTACATCCTTATTAGCCATTGGTCACTTTTGCCAATGTCAGTCCTTGGAAAAAGATTCTTTGATGAGCAAGTTGAAACTATCTTGCAAGGCTTCTAAACTCCCATTAAAACTATTCCCAGTATGGTTTCTCAAAATATAGAGCATGTCCATTCAGCAAAAAAGTTCTCTTCATTATCTTTCGGGAAATCACTCATGCTTTCAGGCCAGAACAGCATTCAGATAATCCGTTTAGTTTTGTCTTTGCCTGACGGGGCAGAATCCAGCAGGATAACTTGGGTTTATTCTGGTGATATTCCATTGCCAACTTATTGAGGGTTTTTTCTCAGTATTATCTGTAAGATAGGCAACTGGAGTAGTTTGTGTGCACTCAACAGACATTATTGTCTTAATCTAACAGTTGAAGATAAGGAAGCATCAAAGCAGTGTGTCATTTTAAACTACCTGTAATATTTAGTTCCACTGCTGGTTTCTGTCCACCTCTGACTGTGCCTGTGTGAATCCTGAAGAAACAAAGTTCTGGTTTAATTCTGGATAGGTTAGGTTGCCTTTCATTTGGAAGATGTTTACCCTCTTAACCTAAAAGTGCAGGACTGTTTGGAGCTGTTATGTTTAGTTTGTGTAAGGGTAGCTTGGTGGCACAGTGGTTAGCACTGCTGCCTCACGGTGCCGAGGACCCGGGTTTGATCCTGTCCGTGTGGAGTTTACACATTCTCCCCATGTCTGCGTGGGTCTCACCCCCACAACTCAAAAAGATGTGCATGGTAGGTGGATTGGCGTGCTAAATTGCCCCTTAATTGGAAAAAAAATTGGATACTCTAAATTTGTTTAATTTTTTTAATGTTTAGTTTGTGTATTACATTGCTTGCACTGTTTCTTAACGCCTACGTCCAGAAAATTAAATGTTCAGTTTAGAATTAGACACTGCAAATGGAATAGAGAAAGATAACCTTACTAACAAGACGACATGAATTTCCAAAAAGTCATTGATTTATTTTCCCCCAATGAGTGAGAAAATTCTAATTCTTATTAGAGATTAAACAAGGAATGAAGAACTTAAATAATCACTGATTATCTAAATAACCTGTACTAAACCTTTTGATAAATAATGCTAGGGGTTTTCAGTGTACTTATGCTTATGTAATTGTATGTGCACCAAACCTAGGGGATGTAACTTTCTTATGTTGGATAACAATACAATTTAGAATATAATCTATACCACAATTATGTTTAGAGATTATTCAGGAAATATCACCCAATGTGTTGATTTTCAACCAAGTTTTGTCTCTTGTTTCACAAAGGCACCAGAGCTTTATGATCAAAAGGGACAATATTTTAATGTGGAGAGAGTTGGTCAGGTATGTCATTTTGTATCATTAAGCTTGGTCTGACTTAATATGTGATATTGATTTCCTAAATACTGACATGTTCTAAGTTACATGAATAGTGTGTCTCAAGTATCATCTTTCTATCTACAATTTGAGAATAATATGCTGAAATTAATAAATGTTACCTCAAGTTTACAAGACAATTGGAGGAAACAATTTTCCATAATTATTTTACAATGTATATGATAATTATAGTATAGTTGACCCCTGAAGAAATTTTAGAAAATGTATTGTAAGGATCCTACTGTTAATCCCTTTTAGAATCATAGAAGTTACAGTGCAGAAGGAGGCCATTTGGCCCATCGAGTCTGCACTGGCTCTTGGAAAGAGCACCCTACCCAAGCCCACACCACCACCCTATCCCCATAACCCAGTAACCCCACCCAACACCAAGGGCAATTTTGGACACTAAGGGCAATTTAGCATGACCAATCCACCTAACCTGCACATCTTTGGACCGGAGGAGGAAACCGGAGCACCCGGAGGAAACCCACTCACACACGGGGAGAATGTGCAGACTCCGCACAGTGACCCAAGCTGGGAATTGAACCTGGGACCCTGGAGCTGTGAAGCAATTGTGCTAACCACTATGCTACCGTGCTGCCTTTTAATTTCTGTTGTTTCAATTTTTGTACCTGGACAATTAATGGGACCTATGCTTTTAAGATGGGCTTCACCTTTATTTAAAAGAACGGCACTCTAGCAGGATGTGCTATTTGGTCTGATATTAGTGATGGTCTTGGCTGGCAGCCAATGAGCTGTTTACAATTGCCGGGCCTTAGCTGATATTTGATGCTGATTGGTGCTGGCTATTTTGGAATGTTTCTTCTTTTGTGGGAATGTGTTTTGCTCTTAATTTTGATTTTGGCAGAAGCTGGAGGGTCACAGCTTTGATTTCTCTCTCTCACCTGATGGATTCTTTCTGAAGGTCCAGAGTAAAGACCTTTCTCTCTGCACAGCCAGTTTGAGCTGCAAATAAAATCCAGTCCAGCACCAGCTGCAGCCAGGGTCAGTTGTTTAAAAACCTTTTTTAAATCTCATGTGGGGTACTCTGCTCTTATCTCAGGAAGGCTGTTGAACATTTTGGTGGAGTTGGGCACAAATAAGAATTACACAGGCCAGAGGCTATTCTTTTGGAGTGAAGGCCAAGGTTCATAAAAGCTGAAGTGATTTCCCCAGAGAGAAACCTGCAGCCTGGGAGTTCTGATTGAATATTACTGCCTGAAGATCCTTGTTATCAATCCAATCGCTGGTTTCAATCACTCTGTGTCCTGAAAGGACAGCCTACTGTTGCAATGACTCCAACATCCGCACTCATATTCCATTTAATATTTTAATTCCTATTACTTTTACCTCTCCCTCTGTGTATGTCTGTCTTGCATGTGTATTTGGGTAGAGGGTGTGACGGTAAAAGGGAGGAGTAATAGATTAGCTGGCCATTATTCCATTATAAGTATTGCATGTCTTAACTCTTTTTGTTATAAATAACTAGTTGTGTTTCACTCACAAATCTGGTGCCTGTAAGTCATTGAGCAGTTAAGGGCTAAAGAACTCAGAAATTTTAAACAAATTATTGATTAATTCACTTGTGTTGGGACTCCAGGGTCTGTGGGGCTGGAATCGACCGCGCACTAACCCAGGGTGTCGTAACAGTATATATTCTTGTAACAGTGTAATTGAAATGTGATGAGTTTTGATTGATCTTAAAAGAATAAATCTTTTTTGCATTTGCTTTATTTCATTCTTCTCCTGAAAGCCATACCTTTTCAGTATTGAATTGGAAGTTGGTTAATTCTGCAATTTGTTTTACAGTATTTAAAAGATGAAGACGATGACCTCGTAACTCCTCCAGAGACTGAAGGAAATCCTTGGTTTTCTTTCTTACAGAACAGTGTCCATCTTAAGGGTACAAATAGTACTTAACATTTTGAATTCAACATTGGTGGGAACAGGGGGTCTAGGGTAAAGGACTTAAAATCTAAATCAGACCGTTCTACGGGTTGATAGTTTTTCTAATAGTACTTTGAGTAGCCTCAATTAAATTCCTAATAATTTCCTAACTTGCACAGATTGACAATTCGACAAAGGTGAATTATATTTGGGAAATAATCTACTCCTGACAAAGGTACATTGTTGGGCAGAGTAGAGAGAGCTGTCCTCCTGACCTAACTGTGCTGCACTTCCTGCAGGATTTGCTGCTACTATTACTTGCCCAAAATTGTAAATGTTCCATTAGTCCTTCACCTTGACGAATACAAAATTAATTGTCCCGGATCTTCCAATCAGTGTCAGAGAGGGTGCCTCTGCCATTGACTGCAATTTAATCCAACCATTTACTATTTTAGCCTTTGCGTCTACCAGATGCTGGCTCCAGAAGGGAAAAACGAAAAGGGGGCAAATTGTTGAGTATCATTCCAGCACAAACACGCCCTTTTTTCTTGTCATGAACTGACAAGGTCCTTAAGGTCTGTCTTCGGTTTATTGACTTACATTGTTTAAAATTATCTGTCAACTGCCTACACTACACAACCTCCTCTCGCTGACAGTGCCTTCAATTTTTGACAGTCTTCACCACCCCTCCCTCACCCTAGACAGTCTTCATCCCTCCCTCACCCCCGATGTTCTTCATCCCTCCCTCACCCCCGACGGTCTTCACCCGTCCCTCATCCCCGACGGTCTTCACCCCCCCCTCACCTCCCAACAGTCTTCACCCTCCCTCGCCCCCGACGATCTTCACCCCTCCTTCACTCCCGATGGTCTTCACCCTTCCCTCACCCCCGCCGATCTTCACCCCGCCCTCATCCCCGACAGTCTTCACCTCTCCCTTACCCCGACGATCTTCACCCCTCTCTCACCACTAACGGTCTTCACCCCTCCCTCACTCCCAACAGTCTTCCCACTTCCCACCACTGCAGTCTTCACCCCCATGGTCTTCACCCCTCCCTCACCCCTTGCAGTCTTCACTCCTCCCTCACGCCGGACTATCTTCACCCCTCCCTCACCACCAGACTGTCTTCACCCATCCCTCATCACTGGACAGTTTTTACCCCTCCCTCAACCCCCCTCCCCCTTTGGCAGTCTTCACCCCTCCCTCACCTTCACCCCTCCCTCATCGTCTGACGGTCTTCACCCCTGACAGTCTTCATGCCTCCCTCACTCCCGACAGTCTTCACCTCCCTCCTTCACGCCCGACCGTCTTCACCCCCCACCCTCCCCACCCAACAACATTCATCCCCTTTGTTCATCACCAATAGTGTTCAACACCTCCCTCACTCCCGACAATGTTCAACCTCCCGCAGCACCCTCCTGTCAACCACAAAAATGCTCAACCCTGTTCCATACACCCTTGTCCAGCAATGCTGACTGTTCCAACCAAAGAGGAGCTAGGGAATCCGGAAGATGAGTTGGGAGAGGAAGGGCCGCACTCTGTTGTGGGGAAAGGGAGGTCAACACTGTCAGGTGGGGAGCATGGGAGTGGGGTGATGGTGGTGTTGAACAAAGCTGGGGTAGTAGGTGCATCGGAGGAGAGCGAACTTTGCTGGGTGTGGAGGGGCCATGTGGAGTGATCATTGCGGGGTGTGGAGGGGCCATGTGGAGTGAACATTGCTGGATGTGGAGGGGCCATGATGAGTGAACATTGCTGGGTGTGGAGGGGCCATGTGGAGTGAACATTGCGGGGTGTGGAGGGGCCATGATGAGTGAACATTGCTGGGTGTGGAGGGGCCATGTGGAGTGAACATTGCGGGGTGTGGAGGGGCCATGATGAGTGAACATTGCTGTGTGTGGAGGGGCCATGGGGACTGAACATTGCCGGGTGTGGGGGGGCCATGATGAGTGAACATTGCTGGGTGTGGAGGGGCCATGGGGACTGAACATTGCTGGGTGTGGGGGGGCCGTGGGGACTGAACATTGCCGGGTGTGGAGGGGCCATGGGGACTGAACATTGCCGGGTGTGGAGGGGCGATTGGGAATGAACATTGCCGGGTGTGGAGGGGCCATGTGGAGTGAACATTGCTGTGTGTGGAGGGGCCATGGGGACTGAACATTGCCGTGTGTGGAGGGGCCATGGGGACTGAATATTGCCGGGTGTGGAGGGGCCGTGGGGACTGAACATTGCCGTGTGTGGAGGGGCCATGGGGACTGAATATTGCCGTGTGTGGAGGGGCCATGGGGACTGAACATTGCCGTGTGTGGAGGGGCCATGGGGACTGAACATTGCCGTGTGTGGAGGGGCCATGGGGACTGAACATTGCCGTGTGTGGAGGGGCCATGGGGACTGAATATTGCCGTGTGTGGAGGGGCCATGGGGACTGAACATTGCCGTGTGTGGAGGGGCCGTGGGGACTGAATATTGCCGGGTGTGGAGGGGCCGTGGGGACTGAACATTGCCGTGTGTGGAGGGGCCATGGGGACTGAACATTGCTGGGTGTGGAGGGGCCGTGGGGACTGAACATTGCCGTGTGTGGAGGGGCCGTGGGGACTGAACATTGCCGTGTGTGGAGGGGCCGTGGGGACTGAATATTGCCGGGTGTGGAGGGGCCGTGGGGACTGAACATTGCCGTGTGTGGAGGGGCCATGGGGACTGAACATTGCTCGGTGTGGAGGGGCCGTGGGGACTGAACATTGCCGTGTGTGGAGGGGCCGTGGGGACTGAACATTGCGGGGTGTGGAGGGGCCATGAGGAATCAACAATGCTGGATGTGGAGGAGCCATAGGGAGTGAAAGTTGCCCGGGTGGGAATGTTGCCGGGATGTGAACATTGCCAAGACAGATGGGGGGTTCAACATTGCCCAGACGATGAGTTGAGTGGGGAGGGAGGTGAACATTGCAGGGGGTACTTTGACACTCCAGCTTGTGGTTAAGCTGGTTTTAACATGTTGGGGAAATATCTCAAGTAAATCTGTGCAAATACAAGGTTAAGCATAGTACAAACAGCCCATGTTTCCATGGTTCTGGCCAATCTTATCCCACTGTTGAAATCATAGAAAAATCCAGGCAGGGTAAAACCAGCAATCAGAACATTAAACTTCCTGCATAAATACTGCAGATCTGTACAACAAACATCAGTGATGTAAATTAAATCAGAGGCCTCTTCTCATATTGAAAGATTTGAGCCATTGGGCGTGATTTAATAGAAATGAAACAGAGTCCTGTTTCGAGGCTTGATAGGCTGGGAGTTTCCTTACAGCGCCGAGAGCGACCCTGCTATTAAACAGGACTCTACTTTTCTGGGCCTCGGCAAGGAACGCCCTGCCGAAGCCACACTGAGGCTCATTACCTGCACTGGCGAGCTGAGCTCTTTTTAAATGGCGCCCTGATCTCTGAACCCCCCCACCACCCTAAATTACCAATTAGGGGGTCCTCAAGCCCCCCTGTACCCCATTCATTAGGGCAGCGCACCCCCAGCAAGGGAAAACCTGGCAGTGCTGCCTTGGAACTCTGGCATTGCTAGAGTGGCATCCAGATGGCACTGCTAGGGTGCCAGGCTGATGGTGCCTGGTAGCACCGGTGGTGCCAGCATACCGCCTTGCCCAGAGTCTGACCACTCAGGGTCTCCAATCTCCAGGGAGACCCCCCTCCCCCAAGTGCCAGCACGCCTGGTCCACGTTTTTGGAAACCAGCGCTGAACGGTGCCCATTCAGGGTCTACGGGGTGAGACCATTAGATCCTGTACCTTTGCACCTTGGGTAACTTCGCCGCAGCTTAACCTCAACCTAACTGCTCACTTGAATATGAAAATCAACGGAACGAGGTTGATAGATCGAGCCCCTTTAGTTTGTATTAACTGGTATAAGTTTTCAACCTCTTTCTTTTCCTTTGATTCTATTCATGATTGCTTTGTATACAATTTTTCAATATCTAATATACTGAGTTTAACTTCCAAAAGAATAATTTTAATTATCTGCATAATGTAGGATTTTGCATCAAATCATTAGCTTATTTGTAGCACAATGTCAGGATCATTATTGTGATTTCTAACATTTCTTTGCAGAAAGTCCGTTGCTTTTTCCTTATTTTCCCAAGAAATCACTGCATTATGTTAAAAGGCTAGTGGAAATACAAATTGATAGTTGCCTACAAAAACCAGCTGTGAGTATTCTATCACTTTGTTACAGTGAAACCATAACAAAATCTGTTTCATTATTTTCTTTTAATTTTTTTTTTTGGTTTCTTCCATAGGAAGTGATTGGAAATTCTGTACGTCAAGTTGTCTACATGCCTTTATACAAGCTGCAGCCAGTGTAAAATTTCATTTTTATGTTTGCTACAAGAAAATTAGCAGATTTTTAACGGTGTAAAATAAAAATTATTTTGTTAAATATAATTATTTAAATTGAAAGAAAGCACTTATTGTAAATTAATTTTGACTTTCTGTATAACCAGCTGCTATTTTACTGGAGTAGTTTACAATTGTTGTTGAAATTAACAGTCGTATAGATTTGTGACTACATTTGCTTCTGTTTAATTTCAGTGAGGGTATCGTGCCCAGATTTTCACTACCATCATTGTAAGTTCAGAGATAGCTTTAATTGTTCACGTTTACAATCAGTCATTTATGGAATTGAGATAATTTTGGTTTCGCCCAATTTTCTGGCAGTTAAACTGAAAAGTGTTATATATTTTCTTAATAGTTGGAATGATAATTCTTCAAATCTACAGTATGTAGTCTTCACAATGCATAGCATTGAATCTTCTAGAATCTACATTATGAGAAGGCCCACTGACCTTTCAAGGTGAGACCGGGTGCAAAGTGGTGATATTTGCAACCCAAGATTTTGTATTACTTGTGGATTATTTTTCTCATTATGAAAATTGTATGCAAGTGTTATGTATTTTCAAACTAAAACATGAAACACCAGCCCATGATCAAATTCATAATTACCCTTAATTGATTTTCCACTTATGAGATTTGTAGATCACTTATTTATAAATCACATTCTACAGAACCTTATAGCATAATACATGTTCTTGAACTGCTAAGGATCAGGCGAGACATTCAATTGATTTTTGTACATGTACGTGTAAAACAAAACACCAGAAAATGCCTACCTTTAGCTCTTGAACATCCCATGATTCTTCAAAAACATAAGTTATCAATGTGCCACTCATTGTGTAACAATTTGCTGCATTATTTATTTAAGGTACCAGCTGCTCACCTGTCAAACTACCATCTAGTTTACTAAATATCCATTGTAAGAATGCTATTTTAAAAAGTTGTTCAGTCCACTAAACCCACTCCTATTTCATTTTTTTCTTCTGATTCTAGAAACCCTGGATGGTTCGATTAGCCCTAACCCCTTTCAGTACAATATGGCCCACATGACCATTGTTCATGTGTGATTTGAGTGCTGACATTATTTGACTGCAGGAATGTCACAGCCTAACTCAATTCCTGTCATGCATATATATTGACAAGGGAAATTGAGTAGTGACCAGTGTTAATTATGTATTAGTTGCATCCACTTCTTTGCAGGTATTGTGAATCAACTTTGGATTAATTTGAGCCTTCTAAGTAGACACACACTTAAAAAATATAGAAACAGACTAAAACTGTGGTTGTTGAGTTAGGAGGTTGTAATGTATAACTCTGTAAATTAATTATAAGTCTGTAAAGATTGGCTGCAGCTTTTTCATTTCCCAAATGCCTCTCTGAAATATAACTCAGCAGACCTGACTAGTTTTCCTTTCCCCAATCTCAGGTGAACAATGGTCATGTGGGCCATATTGTACTGAGAGTGGTTAGTGCTAATCAAACCATGTATTGGCATCAGCAGGGTTTATAGAAATAGCAGAACAAATGTAATAGGAGTGGACTTGGTGGTGTGAACAATTTTAAAAATAGGATTCTGGCAATGGATATTTAGTAAACTAGGTGGTAGTTTGACAGGCAAGTTCCTGGTATCTTGAGTAAAGTATGGACAAAAAATTTCTATCTTAAGAATTATATGTTATCATGCCCTGAATGGCAGCTACTTGAGATCAATTAATGCATCATAGACCAGGGATCAAATCTTGTGCCTTCCTGGTCTGAATGTTTAGCGTACTCACTGAGCCATTGGGGAGTCATATGCTTATTTTTGAAAATAACAATTCACATGCTAAAATCTTGACCAATGACAAAGAAAGCTAAGTTTTGTACTGGTGATTCGGTGGTTACCCCTAGACAGGACCCAGTGAGATGAATCGGACTTCTCCTTTTGTAAGTAACTGATGTGCATATATTTATGGTACTTAACTAGTCATGATCTGGCACAGTGCACAACATTTATTATCCTAAAAATGCCCAATGGTGGACATTTTATGTCTATCTTAACAATTGCAATAATGCAAGTGCAATAATGCAAGAGCTTTGATGAACTGTTTAACTGGATTGGATTCAGGCTGTTGTTTAATTTGAAAATGTTATAATCATTTTTAATTTCAAAAGGATGAAGATTGTGTTGAATACTGACCTGAAAAAATAAATATTTGTTTTTTGATGAAATGTCTTAATGCCCATACAAGTGAAATCTTAAGGACTCTCACTTAATTTTAAATATTCCTATTTGTGATGGTTTTGTATAGGTCTATTTCTAACTGGCTGCTTGCTGTAGAGTTTGGAGATCTTTTGTGTAGCACCAGAAGTGACAATAACAAAGAAAGGTGAGATTCCAATTATGCAATAATATGTTCAGCTTGTTTATGTGTTCTAGCATGAGCTCAAGGGGAACTTTGGTTCTAAATATTTAGTCTTATAAAGTCAGTTAAAATTACTCTTTATGATATATTGAAATGATTTAGCAAATTAGGTATTGTGTACATACACTTTGAAAGGTATCTGTAGAACCTCTGTTTTTGTTCGGTGTTATTTGCTGAATATTTATGTTGAAAATTGAGTACGCTAATGTGAAGCAGATATGGGGAATATCAAATGCAGAAAATATAGAGTAGGTTAGTACAAATCTAGAAAGACAAGTTCTAATTGTTTTTGGTGTACACATTTTATCAGAGCAAATCAAGTAGGGAGTACTATGACATAATTGCCAGACAGAAAAGAGACTACACCGATGGGGTTCGATGTACCCAACAAACTGGTTTATTCCGGTTTGACTATATCATGCATATACAAATAGCCACAGGAGGCTATTACACTCCTCCTTCCATAAAGAACAAGTACACAATCTTCAAATTCAGTACAACTGACATACATTTGTTGTTTTTAATTTCTTTATAAATCTAGCTAGCTTCCTATACCTAAGGAGATGCCTCCTTTCTTGACCTAAACTTTCAGAAATTTGGAAGGACCTTGACCCTTGGCATGAGTCTGAGGAAAAGTTTTTTTCAACAAAGACTGATTTTGCTCTTCACGTTACATTGAAAATTTCACTTCATCAGCTATGCCTATCTAACTCTGACTCAGATCTGAACTGGTTACAGGCACCACTTATGTTGGAGTAACTATTGGTACTTTACTATCTCAACTGTCCAATTCATTTGATTCCTCCAAACTTCCTTTTTCTTTGTGAACGTCTGAAGGTAGAAAGGTTTTCTATATGTACAAGCCAAACCTTTCCACTACCCAACATGGTGACTAAATATTTGTGAGGGCCTCATGACTCTTCCTGGGAGCTACTACAGCCATTTATGATGTTCTTTCATTTTAACCGCCTGATTCTCTCTCTGCCCCTATCATAACTGTCTTTCTGCCAGAATTGTTCTTTTTTTTTAGAAAATATTTTATTGAGGCATTTATAATTTTAACATTTCAAACAACAGAGATCCAACACATGCAAAAACCCCACAATAACACACCCAACTCCCCCCAGCCCTAAACCCTAACTACCTATACATGATTCCCTGCCCTTATTCGTCACTTGCATGGCTCCCTCTCTCCCCCCCCCCCCCCCCCTTTGCTGACAGTCGATTCTCCTTCAAGAAGTCGATGAACGGCTGCCACCTCTGAGCGAACCCCTGTAATGAACCCCTTAAGGCAAACTTCATTTTCTCTAGCCTAAGAAACCCTGCCATGTCGCTGACCCAAACCCCCGACTTTGGAGGCTCCGAGTCTCTCCATCCCAGCAAAATCTGTCTCCAGGCCACCAGGGTAGCAAAGGCCAAAACGTTAGCCTCTCTCCCCCACACCTGTCCTCCGCCTCCTCAAAAAACCTACTCATCCGAGCCACTGTCATATGAGCCTTGTGAACCACCTTGAACTGGATCAGGCTGAGCCTGGCACATGACGAGGATGCATCGACTCTCCTCAGGGCCTTCCCCGATAACCCGACTTCCAACTCCCCTCCCAGCTCTTTCTCTTTACCTCCCCAATTGGAACCCCTTCCAACTCCATCAATTCCTTATATATTTCCGAGATCCTTCCCTCCCCAACCCCTGTTACCCTTTAGCCCCTTAGTGGGAGGCGAGGGAAGCCCGGAACCTGCCTCCGGACAAAATCCCACACTTGTAAGTACCGGAACCCATTCCCACCTGGCAACTCAAACTCCTCCACTAGCTCCTCCAGGCTCGGGAAACCCTCCTCAATGAAGAGATCCCCAAATCTCTCAATCCCTGTCCGCTGCCACCTCCTGAAGACCCCGTCCAGCACCCCCCCCCCCCCCCCCCCCCGCCCCGGAGCGAACCGGTGATTATCACAGAGCAGGGACCACACCGATGCCCCCTCCAGTCTCATGTGCTGCCTCCGGGGCTGTTTTAGCGCACTGGGCTAAATCGCTGGCTTTTAAAGCAGGCCAGCAGCACGGTTCAATTCCCGTACCAGCCTCCCCGAACAGGCTCCGGAATGTGGCGACTAGGGGCTTTTCACAGTAACTTCATTGAAGCCTACTTGTGACAATAAGCGATTTTCATTTTTCATTTAATTGCCCTCACACTCTCAGTGCTGCCACTACCACTGGGCTTGTGGAGTACTGAGCCAGCGAGAACGGCAGAGATGCCCTAGCAAGATGCCGCCTCCACTCGCTCCCACACAGACCCCTCCCCCACGACCCATTTCCTAACCATCGATATATTAGCTTCCCAGTAGTAATTAATAAAGTTCGGAAGGGCCAAGCCCCCCCCCCCCCCCCCCCCCCCCCCCCCCCCCCCCGCTCAAGAAGGGCCTTCTTCACCCTCGGGCTCTCCCAGCCCATATAAAACCCGAGATCGCCGCATTCATCTTCCTAAAAAGTGCCTTAGGGATGAAGATTGGAAGACACTGAAACACAAACAGCAATCTTGGGAGGACTGTCATTTTCACAGTCTGTACCCTCCCCGCCAATGACAGCGGGAGCACATCCCACCTATGGAAGTGCTCTTTCATTTGCTCAATCACCCTGCCCAAATTTAATTTATGAAGCTGACCCCAGTCCCTTGCCACTTGAATCCCCAGGTACCTAAAACGCCTTCCCACCACTTTGAATGCCATCTCCCTCAGTCTCCTCTCCTCCCCCCTTGCCTGGATCGCAAAAACCTCACTCTTGCCCATATTCAGTTTATAACCTGAGAACTGACCAAATTCCTTCAATATCCCCATAATCCGTGCAATTTCCCCCAACGATTCTGTTATATAAAGGAGCAAATCGCCCGCATAGAGAGAGACCCTGTGTTCCACACCCCTCTCACTATCCCCCGCCAAACGTTCGATGCTCTCAGCGCCATTGCCAAAGGCTCTATGGCCAGGGCAAACAGTAGTGGGGAGAGTGGGCACCACTGTCCCGTCCCCCGACACAGACTAAAATATTCCGATCGAACCCGGTTTGTCCTTACATTCGCCACCGGTGCCTGATATAGCAACCGGACCCAATCCACAAATCCCTGCCCAAACCCAAACCTTCCCAGGACATCCCACAAGTACTTCCACTCCACCCGATCAAAGGCTTTTCTGCATCCATGGCCACCACCACCTTGACCTCACGCCCCTCCGCAGGCATCATTATTACATTTAGGAGCCGCCTAATGTTGGACGCCAGGTGTCGTCTCTTAACAAATCCCGTATGGTCCTCCCGGAACACAATGCTCTATACGTATGGCCAAGATCATTGCCAGCAATTTTGCATCCACATTTAACAGGGAGATTGGCCTAAACGAACTACAGCTCCCCGGATCCTTATCCCGCTTCAAAATAAGGGAGAGCGATGCCTGCGATAAAGTTGGGGGGAGCACTCCCAGCTCCTTCAACTCATTAAAAGCCTTTACCAGGAGTGGCTCCAACAGTCTGGAAAACGTTTTATAAAACTCAACCGGGTAGCCGTCTGGTCCCGGTGCTTTACCCGATTGCATCACCCCCAACCCGCCTATAACCTCCCCGAGCCCAATTGGGACACCCACTGCAGTCTCTGACGTTCCTTGTAAAGCCCGTCATCC
Source organism: Scyliorhinus torazame (assembly GCF_047496885.1). Taxonomy (NCBI): domain Eukaryota; kingdom Metazoa; phylum Chordata; class Chondrichthyes; order Carcharhiniformes; family Scyliorhinidae; genus Scyliorhinus; species Scyliorhinus torazame. The sequence goes on along the minus strand of NC_092709.1, from coordinate 167,093,533 downwards.
AGAGACTCCGCATACCTCCTGTCCACCTGTAAAATTTCGCCTACCAGTCTGTCCAACTCCACCCGCTCAGCCTTTTCCTTATGGGCCCGAATTGAAATGAGTTCCCCGCTAATAACCGCCTTCAGTGGTTCCCAAACCACCCCCGCCGATACCTCACCTGTGTCATTGATCCTTGTATATCCCTGGATGACCTCCCTCGCCCGCTCACAGGTCTCCTTTGATAACAGCCCCACATCCAACCTCCATTGCGGGCACTGGGCCTTTCCCTTACTAACTTGCAAATCTACCCAGTGCGGGGCGTGGTCGGACACCACTATTGCTGAATATTCAGCAACTATCACCTCGGCCAGCAGCGTCTTATCCATAACGAAAAAGTCTATCCGGGAATACACCTCATGCAGATGGGAGTAGAACGAAAACTCCTCGCACCTTGGTCTCCCACATCTCCACGGATCGACCCTCCCCTCACCATGCGCTCCATGAACCCCCGGAGCTCCTTTGCCACAGCTGACACCTTCCCAGACCTAGACCTCGACCGGTCCAATCATGGATCAAGGACCGTGTTGAAATCTCCCCCCATAACCAGTCGATGTGAATCTCAGTCCGGGATCTTCCACAGAACCCATCTAACAAACTCAATGCCATCCCAGTTCGGGGCATATATATTTACCAATACCACGGCCATTCCCTCCAGCTTCCCACTAACCATAACATAACTACCCCCCAGGTCCGCTTCTATATTCCCCACCTCGAATGACACCCGCTTATTAACCAAGATCGCCACCCCCCCCTTGTTTTAAAGTCCAATACCGAATGAAACACCTGTCCAACCCATCCTTTCCTTAACCTAATCTGGTCCCCCACCTTCATATGTGTCCCCTCAACATAGCCACGTCCGCCTTCAGTGGCAACTTAAGTGTGCGAAAACACGGGCCCTTTTGACTGGCCCATTCAGTCCCCAACGTTCCACGTGACCAGCCTGGTCGGAGGGTACCCCGCCCCCCTCCCCTGCCGACTCGCCATGCCCTCTCCTAGGCCAGTCTGCGGCCCAATCCTGCACCTCCCCTGGCCTGCCCTCGGGCAGCTTCCGTCATCCATCCTCCTCCTCCACTTTGAAAGTCCCCTCCTTGTCAGCAGTATAATCCCAACACCCCACTCCCACTCCCCCTCCCATTCAGGAACCTCACCAACTGATCCATCGACCACTCAGCCGACCAGACCCTGCACATCCGCCATCTCCACGTGCGTTGTCTGCTTCTCGCCTGCCTCAACCAACTGGTTCACTTCTAGACCGCAGCTCCATAAGCTAGGGGTCACTCTCTTTTGCTCTCACTTCCGCACCTTTTTTTACAAAATTCCTGCAACAAACTGGCGTAAAGACCACAAAAGGGCCACCATGAGCGTGGCTGCCAAATATGCGACCTCTCACTCCATGGCCGCCACCGGATGCGACTGGATTGTTCTTCAACTGACCGTGCTAAATGTGGCTTCAGCAATTAAAACCACTTTCTAGGTTGTCTTGTAAGCAACAATCAGCTGGCATTGTGCTGGCAGTAATGGGAGGTTTGTTACAGTAAATAAACAATAAATTGCCCTCAACTCATTGAGACCTGATGTTTCTTCTAATTTGTATCTAACATTTGCTTAATAGGGCCACGTTTAACCATTTGTACTGTGCGTTCTACTGCTCCATTTGAAGCAGGATGATGCTGAAAGCTAAACTGCCTGAAAGTGCAGCAAGCAATTAGGAAGCTAATTGTATGTTCGCCTTTATCGCACGAGGATTTGAGTACAGGAGTCTTGCTTCAGTTAGATAGAACCTTGGTTAGACCGCACCTGGAGTACTTGGTGCAGCTTTGGTATCCCTTACCTGAGGAAGAATATTATTACCATAGAGGGAGTTCAACAACAGTTTACAGACTTGTTCCAGCGATGGCGGGTCTGCCCTACGAAGAGACATTGGGGAAACTGGGCCTGTATTCTCTAGATGTTTGAACAAATAAGAAGTGATCTCATTAAAACCTACAAATTACTTAATGGGATAGATAGGGTAGATGCAGGTAAGATGTTTCCCCTGGTTGGGGAGTCTAGAACCAAAGGACACAATTTCAAAATAAGGGAGCAGCCACTTAGGGCGATATGAGGAGAATTATGTTTACTCAGAGGGTAGTGAATCTTTGGAATTCTCAACCCCAGAAGGCTGTGGAAGCTCAGTATGTTTAAAGCAGAGATTGACAGATTTCAAGATAGCAATGACAAAGAGATACACAAATAGTGTGGGTGATTAACCATGATCGTACTGAATGGTGGAGTAGGCTCAGTGGGCTGAATGGCATATGTTCCTATATGGTGAAACTCTAATGTGTTTTAGCCAATTCATTCTCATGAACTTTGCATATTCTGAACAAAACTGTGAGGTCCAATGTCGGACGCGATTTCTTCTGGGGACCCAAAAGCAGCAAACAAACTGCAAAATATCTAGAATTTTGCTAGTAATTTGGTTCATCGGAAACCCCTCAACCCACTTGTAATGACCATCTATCATGATGAATAGTTATTGCTTTGCAAATTCTGCAAAACCTGTGTGTCAACTCTGCCACACTGTAGCTGGCCATTTCCTTTGTTGCAAAGGTACCGATGAGGCCTTCCTTTTTGCTGCTTGACATGCTCTACACCATTTCACTGTCTTCTGTGTCTTTATCTAACCCTGACCACCAAAGGTGGCTTCTTGCTAGACTCTTAGTCAAGTTCGTCCCTAAGTTTTGATCTTTTCAGGAATTGCATCTCTGACTCCCCACATAACAATGGATAACTCATTGTTGCTGGATTCGCAAATCAGGCCATTTATTATGAGTATCTATGTCGGCCACCGATTTGCAATATTGTCATACACTCTTGCCAATACAGGGTCCCTATTAGTTCTACAATGTCATCTATTGTGATTGGCATCCCATCTACATGTGAAAAGAAAAATATTCCTTCCCTGTTGGGCTACACTTCAGATGATGATGAACATTACAATGACCTTCCAGTCATCTGCACTTAATGTTGACCTGATAAACAGATCAAATTAAAGCCCATCTCTGCATTCAAGCTGCAGCAGCCTAAAGTGGGAGACTTAGGATGCAAACTAGCCATCAGTGGCTTATGATCAGCTTCAATCATGAAACTATGGGCATACAAGTATTTATGGAAATATCTTATTCCAAAAATCAAACACAATATTCCATGTTCTGAGCATAATTCTGTTTACTGGCATTCAGAATATTTTGTTTACTAAACGTTCAACAGTAACAAAGAATTGAAAATCAACTACATAACATTCCACCTTCACACTAACGATTAAACAAGGAAACGCCACTGTTCCATATTAGTACCAATACAAAAGGCAAATGCAATCGGACTCGCTTCACCATTATCCAGCACAGCACCTACTCTACATGAAGGGGCATCACATGCTAGCTTAATCTTTTTGGACACAGCATAATGTATAAGCATTGTACGATCTACCAATTTATGTCTACACAACTGGAAATCTTGTCACTTTCATCCAATTCCTCAGAACACTCTTCCTCAAAAGGCCATTCCATGGGCACAAGAGGGTTACGAAATTTGGTATGAATTTACCATAATAATTGACTACGCCCTAAAGAGGCCGGAGCTCAGAGATAATTTTATTGCTTGAACCTTATTCTTGGTAGGTTGTAACCCATCTTTGTCTACCTTGTGACCCGAATACTCTGCAGAGCTTTGAAACATTTTATGTCCCTTCACCTGAACTCCATGCTTTTCCAAATGTTGAAACACCTTATTCAACCTATCATCATGAGTTTGCCTGTTTGGAGCAGCAATAAGTATGCCATCCAAATGCGCACTACTCCCTGAATTCCTTGCAAACTTTGGTTCATTAATCCTTGAAAACTCCCAGGGGCTGAAGAAACATCAAGTGGCAGCCTATCAATCTAAAACAGACCCCTGTATGTATTAATAATCAAATATGACTTGTACTTCTAACTCGAGCTGCAGGTAGACTTTTGTCAGATCTAATTTACTTTTTAAAAATCTGGCCTTCTGATAACATTAGAGCCATAGAGTTTAACAGCACAAAAAGAGGCCCTTCGGCCCATTGTGTCTGCACCAACCATTAAGCACCTATCTATTCTCGTCCCATTTTCCAGCACTTGGTCCGTAGCCTTGTATGCTATGGTGTTTCACATGCTTCTTAAATGTTATAGGGTTCCCGCCTCTACCACCCTTTCAGGCTATGAGTTCCAGATTCCCAGCACCCTCTGGGTGAAAAAGGTTTCCCTCAAATCCCCTCCCCTCAACTTAAATCTATGCCCCTGGTTATTGACCCCTCTACTAAGGGGAAAAGTTTTTTCCTATTTATGTCCCTCATAATTTTGTACACCTCAGTCAGGTCCCCCTCAGCCTTCCCTGCACAATAGAAAACACCCAGCGTAACCAGCCTCCCTTCATAGCTGAAATGCTCCAGACCAGGCAACATCCTACTGAATCTCTTCTGCACCCTTTCCAGTTCAATCACATCCTTCCTATAGTGTGACCACCAGAACTGCACACGGTACTCTAGTTGTGGCATTGCGAAAGTTAAATATAATAATTTTATACAGCTTTATAAGCTTTATACAGCTCCAGCATAACCTCCCTGCTCTTACATTCTATGACTCGGCTAATAAATGCAAGTATCCCATATGCCTTCTTAACCACCTTATGTACCTACAGATAGTCAAGTTTTGCAAAGTATTGGGTAGATTACATTCCAGTACCTGATTTGCAGTTACCTTATAACTCCCATATATCCTTTGTTGGGGCTCCTCTGGAGAGCCCGAAAGTCCGTTATCGCGGGAGCTGCCGAAACGCTTAGCTCCGCATCGCCGCAACCGGAAGTCAACTCCCATATATCCTTACACTACCATCTGACTTTGGTAATACCGCGATGAGAGGAGCAAATTACGCTGTTCTACTTTTGAGATAATGTTCTTGGTCTCGAGTCTTTTCTATTCTTGCTCTACTTCTCTTTTTGAGCACAAGGCACTGGTTGAGATGTGCAGTAAATTGGTCTTGCATTCCCCTGGTTTTCCAGTTTCACTTGGCAATCATATTGTATTGTGTTGTGAATTTTGCTTCTACACGAAGAAGCTCGTTCCAATTTTACTTATGGTCTTTAACCAGTTTCTCCCAACCAAGGCTAATTTTCCACCCTTCACCACAATGATGGGAAATTTTGTACATTGCTTCTTCTGTGCCACTGATACTGACACATTTCCCATTATGAGAATGTTCTTTCCTCCATAACTTCATAATTCTATGCATGATTTCTCCATTTAAAGTTGACTCAACTTTTCAAGGTATTGTGATTTGGGAATCAAACTGCCTGCTCCTTGTTTATTGGATCTCCACCCAACGCACCTTAAACTATGTGTTCAGTGAATTTCTACTGAACATCCTTGATATCAGATCAGATGACTCAACCAACCCCTCATCGACCTTCTGTCGTTCGACAACCATATGCAGTGACTGCCATTTCCTCCAGACAGCATTTACTTTGTTTACATTCCTTCGACATGCCTTGGCAAACTGACTCTTACAGCTGCAGCATTCTGCCTTCGAAAGCTAATAATTCTGTGCCCAATTTTGGTCTGAGCATAGGACTTTGTCGTACCTCTGTTACTACTAGCTGCTATGGTTAGGGCCTTTGCTTGCTCAGCTGTAGCTTATTTACTTCAGCAGATGACTGCCAATTGTTAACTCTTGAATTTTTTGAAGTCACGTTCTGGCATGTCCATGGGCAATGGTGTTTCTCTCTTGAAATACTCCAAAATTACGATGGACAGTTTTTTGAAAGCCACGATTAAGTCTCCAATGTCCTCACTGAGCAACTGATTTCTTGTTCCAAACATAGCTTTCAGCAATCTCCAATACTTGGGACTGTAGTGCTTCTCAAGCTTACACAGAATATCCAACAGCGGCATGTCTTTTGGCTTTACTGGGTGAGCAAATTCTTGAACGTTTTCATCAAGATCACCATTTTCCTTTTTTTCCACTGCCTAATTGAGGCCAGATTATTGGGAACATCGAGGATATTATTAACAATGAAATACCTCTGTAGCTACTCCACATATGCACTAAAAGACCCGGTCATGACTATACTCTAGCAGTAACCGAGTTATACCTGTTGATGTAGCAATCTTAGATGGTCAGTCCACCCATTTGTAAAACAGCCATTTCATTAAAACTAGATTTTTTAATAGTATCTCTGCAAAAAGAAAACACAATTCTTCTACTGGTTTCTCCAAACCAAATGTGTTTGGCTAGGGAATCAGTGTCACCTCATTGCCAGACTGTGGTATCTTTGCAGGACAGAAAATTGACTGTGTGTACGCATGGAGTTTATTCTAGTTTGACTCCAATTGTATACATAAATGGCCACAAGAGGGTGATGTACCCAGATGAGAACTAGTGTTTGAAGTATAATAGTGCATTGTTGAAAGGAGACCAAATCATCATACGCTGAATGTGGCCATGTAAACAGTTTACTTATCTGACCAAGTATCTACAAGTCCTTCAGCGATGCACCAGTGTTGCCTTCAGCATTGTTTTCTATACTTATTGAATATACTTAAAAACTCACAATGCATGAATGTAACACAATGCAGGATGCATTGAGAAAATACCATGAAATATATATTTTTTTTAATAAAGAATCGGCTCATCCTCGCCCTCGTGAGGCGTGCTCTGTATACCACCTTCAGCTGTATCAGCCCCAACCTCGCGCATGAGGTGGAGGCATTCACTCTCCGGTGCACCTCACACCAGAACCCACCATGAAATATTTTTAATTTGTTTTGTGACATTCCTAAAGACTTGCTTATAATACATTTCAGTTACTCAGTTTAAAATAATGCTTGTGGCTCGGCATTTTAATTGTGAGTAAATGGTGCCGTTTTATTTACTCTGATGTTGAATCAAAGTAAAACTATGTACCTCTGGATGCCACTATTTGTTGGGAAATACATGGCAAACATTGAGTAATGAGCTTCACCTAGTTTACTGAAGAAAAAAACCCATAATCTAGCCATAGTGAACTAAATAGGCACATAGATAAATACACAAGTTCATTTATATATTCATGCAGGGTTACAGTAACTTTCTGAAAAAAGTTTGTTGACTTCCCTTCAAAAAATGAATCTTTTTTTTGCACAGTTTTGCTGTGCATAAAATCAAATCTCATAAGATGTTATTGTCTTTATCAGATGAACCAATATTAATCTATTCATTTCAACTTTTGAGATCCTGGATAAGCATAACACATCGTGGCAAATCAGTTGGGTGTATCAGGATTTCATAGAACCGAGCTTCCCAGGCCATTGAAATCTTGCACTTGTCAATGATGTGTTAAGTGAGTTGGTTCAATGTTGACTGCAACTGGATGCAGTGAAACTAGAACAGGCTTCTGACACAGGAGATGGTCCAACACTGTTTTATTGAACTTGCTGATTGCTGTACATAGTCTGCTGTGAGTTGACACTCTATTAATCTAACTGATAACCTCCTACTGGCTTGACCAGACTAGCTCTCTACCACATGGAGATGGTGCTCACTGGCTTGTGCACTCTTACTGTCTCAGAGGCTGTGTCCTGTAAGAGAGAGGGAGAGTCTTAATGCCCTGTGTGCTTTATAGTGGTGGTGTCCTGTCTGGTGATTGGTTGTTATGTGTCGTGTGTGTTCATTGTTTATCCTATGTGTCAATCACTGCCTGTCTGCATTCATTATATACATGAGTGGATATTATGACATCTCCACTTTTTAAAATAAATTTTGGAATGTGGCAGTATATACTTGCATGACTATGTACAAGTGGTGAATGAATGACCATATGTACATGGGAAGGTGTCTATTGTGCAGATTCAGAGCAAACTGAACAAAATTGACAAGGTTTAAGTCTATAGATTCAGTCTTTGTGGCGGGCGACGAATTCTTGTCGATCGCCTCCGAGGTGGAGGGGGGGACGCCGGCACCTGTACAGGCGGGATTGCTGCCATTTCGGTGGCCTCGTGGACAGGCGGGATCGCTGCCAGATCGGTGACCACGTGGGGCGAGATGTCCTGAGGCAGCATGATGACATGCGGAGAAGTGCGGTCAGGTGGTAGGCAGGGAACTTTGCGCAGCACCCTCCTGTTGCGCCGCAGAATGGAGCCATCAGCCATTTGGACAACGAAAGACCTGGGGGCAGCCTGTCTGACGACAACAGCTGGGGCTGACCAGCCTCCCTCAGGCAACTGGATGCGAACAACATCTTCTGGAGCCAGCGCAGGCAGATCCGTGGCATGAGCATCACACGTGATCTTCTGCTGATCCCTGGATCGCTGCACTTTCTGCAGCACCGTGAGGTGGTCAAGGTCTGGAACATGGTTGGCTGGAACAGTCGTCCTCAGGTTGCGGTTCATGAGCAGCTGCGCCGGAGACAAACCAGTCGACAGAGGGGTTGCCCTGTATGCCAACAGCGCCTGGATGAAATCTGAGGCTAGTCTGCAGCCTTGCACAGCAACCGCTTGACAATATGGACCCCTTTTTCGGTTTTCCCGTTTGATTGCGGGTAATGGGGACTGGATGTGATATGCCTCAAGTGGTAGGATCGTGCAAAGTCGGACCACTCTTAGCTGTAGAAACATGGACCGTTGTCACTCATTGCTGTGAGTGGTATCCCGTGCCTGGAAAACGTCTCTTTACAGGCTTTGATGACTGACTTGGACGTGAGGTCCGACAGTTTCACCACTTCCGGGTAGCTGGAGAAGTAGTCGACCAAGAGCATGTAATCACGCCTATTTGCGTGAAAGAGGTCTATCCCCACCTTGGACCACGGAGAAGTCACGATCTCGTGCTGTAGCAGTGTTTCCTTGGGCTGAGCTGGTTGAACATTTTGGCATGTTGTGCAGTTGAGGACCGTGTTGGCAATGTCCTGGCTGATGCTAGGAAACTACCTGCCGAGCTCTGCGTCGACACTTCTCGACCCCAAGGTGACCTCATGGATCTGTCTGAGCACCATGGTTTGCATGCTTTGGGGAATGACGATTCTATCTAGTTTAAGAAGGATCCCCTCGACAACCGTTAACTCGCCCTTAACGTTGAAGAACTGGGGGCACTGCCCCTTCTGCCAACCATGGGCGAGGTGTTGCATCACGCGCTGCAGTAGAGGATCTTTGGCAGTTTCTTCACGTATTTGGACAACTCATTCATCAGTGGCTGGAGGTTGCTGGCACACAACTGCACCTGTGCCTCAATGTGGCGAATGAAATCGCCCTGTTCACACGGCGTGGTGCTGGATCGGGATAGGGCATCTGCGATGATCAGCTCCTTACACGGTGTGTAGACGAGTTCAAAGTCATATCGGCGGAGACGAAGAAGAATTTGCTGCAGCCGAGGTGCCATGTCATTTAAATCCTTCTGGATTATGTGGACTAAAGGCCTGTGGTCTGTTTCTACCATGAACCTTGGCAGACCGTATACGTAGTCATGAAACTTGACTATTCCTGTCAGGCGACCCAAGCACTCCTTTTCGATCTGGGAATACCGTTGTTCGGTCGGAGTCATGGCCCTGGATGCAGATGCCACTGGAACCCAGGACGAGGAGTCGTCTCGCTGGAGGAGCACCGCCCCAATGCCGTCCTGGCTTGTGTCTGTGGATATCTTGGTATCCTTGGTTGGGCCAAAGAACGCCAGTACTGGGGCTGTGGTGAGCTTCGCCTTCAGCTCAAGCCACTCCGCTTGATGTGCGGGAAGCCACTGGAACACTGTTAACTTTTTAACGAGATGCCGGAGGGCCGTGGTGTGGGATGCCATGTTGGGAATGAATTTGCCGAGAAAGTTTACCATCCCGAGGAAACGGAGGACCGCCTTTTTGTCCTCTGGGGTCTTCATGGCATTGATTGCCAGCACCTTGTCAGCGTCAGGTTGCACACCGTGCTGTGAAATGTGGTCACCCAGAAACTTGATAGTGGACTGACCAAATGAGCATTTGGCCCTGTTGAGCTGGAGGCCATTTTCATGAATCCTCTGGAAAACCTGTTTGAGGCGAGCGATGTGATCCTCGTGCGTCGTGGACCAGATGATCACGTCCTCCACATAGATTCGCACCCCCTCAATGCCCTCCATCATTTGCTCTATTATGCGATGAAATACTTCGGAAGCTGAGATGATACCAAAAGGCATGCGGTTGTAGCAATAGCTGCCGAACGGAGCGCTAAACATGCACAGCTTCTGACTGGACTCGTCCAGCTGTATCTGCCAGAAACCGCGGGAGGCGTCCAACTTGGTCAAGAATTTGGCATGAGCCATCTCACAGGTTAATTCTTAACCCTTCGGGATCGGGTAGTGCATTCGCATTATGTTGCGATTCAGGTCTTTGGGATCAATGCAAATGCGGAGTTCACCAGAGGGTTTCTTGACGCAGACCATGGAGCTGACCCAGTCTGTTGGTTCCGTGACCTTTGAGATGATGCCCTGGTCTTGGAGCTCTCGTAGCTGCGTTTTCAGACGATCCTTGAGGGGAGCCGGCACCCAGCGTGGTGCATGGATGACTAGGGTGGCATTCGGCTGGAGCAATATCTTGTAGCGATATGGGAGCATGCCCATCCCATCAAACACATTGTGGTATTGCGTGAGAATGTCGTCTATCTCAGCCTGGTGATTCGCATTGGGCGAGGCAGTCGCCGGTGTCGAGGACATGGCATGGACTTGCTGGACCAGATTTAGGAGTTTGCATGCGCGAGCACCAAGCAGGGATGCCTTGACAGGCCGGACGATCTCTAATCTTAACGTCGCCTTGATTGCCTTGTGAGATACACCTAGCTGACACGATCCACTGGCAGCTATGGCATTACCATTGTAGTGAAGGAGCTGGCAGGCTGGTGGAAGAATGCTAGGTTGGTCTCGGATGCTGTCAAGGTCCAACTGGGATATGAGGTTTGCAGACGAGCCAGTGTCCAATTTAAATCTGATGCGAGACTGGTTGACCGTGATGACAGCACACCACTGTTCGTCAGGATCCACACTCAGGATTGAAAGGCGGTTTGCAGACGTGGTGGAGACCAGCTCGCGTGTGGTGATGATGCCCACCCGATATGGAGACTCGAGGCAGTGACCATCGGGGTCCGTTGAGTTGTCGGGATCAGAATCTTGCATGCCTTGTGTGCCGCGGACACCCCTGCGCTGCAGCTGGGATCGCTGGCTGTTGCTCGGTGGAGTGGACCTGCAGAAAGCCGCGTAATGCCCAGGCTTTCCACATTGTCGACATCGCCTTCCTTTGGCTGGATATTGCCGCTTTAAATGGGCGGAGCCACAATATGGACTCGTCATGACGCTGACGTCAGTGCGATCTGTGCGCCATCGCGCATGCGCAGTGCGGTCGGCCGACGTTTGCACATACGCATTAGGGTCTTCGACCTCATCGTCCACCCGGTCGTGGCGTGCATGCGTAGGGACCCGGGAAAAGCGCGCGAAGCGGCCACTCGCCCCGATATTCCGGCCTTGCATTTTTTCGATGGCCTGCACCCTTTCTGACTCGTGGGAGGTCAGATTTGCAGTTTCTGCCGCCCTGGTGCGGCAGTAACGATTTCTTTTTTTTATTGTTTTTATTTTTTTATTCTCCTTTTTCACATTTTCTCCCATCAACAATAAACAATAATCAGCAAGATATGTCAGTCCCCATAATAACAATGATCCCATTTACCCACCAACCCCCAAACCTCAACCCGCATGTTCACATAAACAAATGACAAAAAGGAATCCGGGATTACCCGTAGTCACCCTTAATCTTACACAGCTCCCCCCCCAACCACCCCAGGTCTCCAGCTCCTCCCGTCCACTGCCTCTTGTAAAACTCCTCCTCCCAACCTCGGTTCCTTCCCCCCCAACTTTCCACCCCGGCTAGACCACTCGGACCCTGTTCTGCCAGGCTCCGATGGCCGCAGCCCCTCCCCCCCACCTCACTCCCGTTCACTGGCCGGCTTAAACCGGCCAGCGTGGAGGCCCCCGCCCGGGTCCCTTTCCCACTTGCCCAGCCCTAGGAAAGCCCAAAGATCCCCTTTTAGCACACAAACCCCGCATATCCACCTACACCCCAAAGAGCCCTCCTTTCGAGTGAAAGTCCCGTCCCTTCCCTTGTCCAAATATATACCACATTGGCTCCTTTAGTCTCTACACCCCCGCGCAGTGATACAAAAAAGAAGAAAATACAGTCATGAGGTTACATCGGCACATGGCCATTCCTCAATTTGTCAGTTCTGCCACAGTCCTTCTGCTTTCGCAAACTCCTCCGCTGCTTCCGCCGTTCCAAAATAAAAGTCCCTGAGCTTGTAAGTCACCCTCAGCTTCGCTGGATATACAATGCCGCACCGCACCTTGCTAATGTACAGTGCCCTCTTCACCCGGTTGAAGGCAGCCCGCCTCCTTGCCAGCTCCACCGTAAAGTCCTGGTATACACGTATACCAGCTCCAGCCCACTGCACCACCCGCTTCTGCTTGGCCCAGCTCAGGACCTTCTCCTTCACACTGTACCTACGGAAGCAGAATCACTGCCCTTGACGGCTCACTCGCCTTTGGTACAGGCCTCCACGACCGATGAGCCCGATCCAGTTTATATCGGGAGGGATCCTCCCCCAGTAGTTTTGCCAGCATCGCGGCAAAATACTCAGTCGGCTTCGGTCCTTCAACTCCTTCGGGCAGCCCCACAATCCTCAAATTCTGTCGCCTGGATCTGTTTTCCAGGTCTTCCATTTTTCCTCGCAGATCCTTGTTAGTGTCCATCACCTTCCGCATCTCTTTCCCCATCGAGGCAAGTTGATCACGTGCTGCAATAACATCTCCTCCACTTCCTTCAGCGCCTCCCCTTGCTCTCGCACCTCCGCCACTGCGCTCGCCACCTCTGTCCTCACCGGGGAAACCGCCTCCTCCACCAGCACACTCAAAATCTCCCTCATGTCCTTCCTCACCGTCTCCATGCATTTCGCAATCTGCGCCAACTGCTTTTCAAATTCCGCAGCCATCACCTTAGTTATTTCTTCAGCTGTAAGCAGTGCAGCCTTCCCTGGTGCTCCAGCCTCCATTTTCCTTGGTGACCCCGCGGTGACCTTTCCACTCCCCGACGGACCTTCAGCTGTTTTTTTTTCGGCCGTTTTTTTTGCTGACCCTCGACATTTTTCTTTGGGGTTTTTTTCCCTCCTGTGTCTTCACTGTGCCTCCTCTGTGCCTTCTCCCTGCTTCTGCCGCCTCCGTGGAACCTGGGACCCGGCTTAAAGCCCCGAAAATGCCGGTCCCGAACGGGAGCCCTCCATTGTGCAGCCGCCCGCTGTCACCGGAAGTGGCAGTAACGATTTCTGGCATGCTCATGGACAACGCACGTTTCGATGGCGACGGAGAGGGTAAACTGTTTGATTTTGAGGAGCTGCTCCCGCAGGGAGTCGGACTGAACCCCGAAAACGATCTGATCCCGGATCATGGAATCAGCCGTCAAGTCATAATTACATGACTGCGCTAGGATGCGGAGATGGGTCAAAAAGGACTGAAAAGGTTCATCCTTACCCTGAACCCTCTATTAGAAGATGTACCGTTCAAAGCTCTCATTCACCTTAATTTCGCAGTGGGTGACGAATTTCAGCAGAACTGTCTTGAACTTCGTTTTGTCTTCGCCATCGGCAAACGTGAGCGAGTTATAGATGTGGATGGCTTGATCCCCCGCAGTCGACAGGAACAGCGCGATCTTTCTGGCATCCGATGCTGCATCGAGGTCGGAGGCCTCGATATAAAGGAGGAATTTCTGTTTGAAGACTTTCCAGTTGGCGCCGAGGTTGCCGGAGATCCGGAGTTGCGGAGGAGGCTGGATCTTTTCCATGCCGCTGGATGGATGCTTGCTGGTCGTTGCAGATTCACTCGAGATAGGTTCATTAGAATTAATAGCTCCCTGGTACCATGGTGTGTTAAGTGAGTTGGTTCAACGTTGACTGCAACTGGGTGCAGTGAAATTAGAAACAGGCTTCCAACACAGGAGATGGTCCAACACTGTTTTATTGAACTTCCTGATTGCTGTACATAGTCTGCTGTGAATTGACACTCTATTAATCTAACTGATAACCTCCTACTGGCTTGACCAGACTAGCTCTCTACCACATGGAGATGGTGCTCACTGGCTTGTGCACTCTAACTATCTCAGTGGCTGTGTCCTGTAAGAGAGAGAGAGTCTTAATGGCCTGTGGGCTTTATAGTGGTGGTGTCCTGTCTGGTGTTTGGTTGTTCTGTGTCGTGTGTGTTCATTGGTTATCCTGTGTGTCAATCACTGCCTGTCTGCATCTCATTATATACATGAGTGGATATTATGACAGTCAACACAGGAGAACTGCGGAAGAACGGGAATGCTTTGCTAATGGACATTTCAAATCAAACCAAAATATGCAGTCACCAACAAGTCATAAGGTTTCAATATGGTGCTGAAATTTAAACTTCTCATCCACTACATGTAATACCTTGTCTGTTACCTTTTACCTGAGTACATATCATAAGTGTGTGGTTTTAGAATGTAAAGAAGCAATTCTTTGAAAAGAAAATCCACTTTATAATATAAAAGCAAACTAGCATTTAAAGATATTTTCAAATCTCAGTTTTTATTAAGCTCTAATCATCTTTTAAATTGAACTCAAACCTGAAGAAGTATAATCTGCCTGACTGAATTATCAGATGTAATTGTTCTGTTTTAAGACCATTTTGAGTTGCTATATAGGTCTGATGCGAAATCCATTACATGCTGTCACACAGGGAATGACAAACTAATGAAGACAATTATCACTAGGCCCACTTTATTTATGTTGCCATTGAATAAATTTACTTTGAATCCATCCGAAACTGGTTTTTGCCAATCATACCTCTTCCTATTAATTTTAAATCTCTCTTCAACTATTTCATTTGATCTGAATTCAACCCATGCTATTTTTCTATTTATTCCTGGATATCTTCCTTTTGTTTTTCTCTTCATCTTTGCTTTTTACATTTTTGCCTTTTATTATTGCTATATTTACTTCTCTTTAAGCTTTTCTCCAATTTTGCTTTTGGTATGTCTGATGATCCAAATCCAAATTCGTTTATCCTCTTGGTTTAGGCTATGATTTGTCCGTGTCTTGAGAAAATTTCCAAAATTCATAGAATTTACAGAATTTACAGTGCAGAAGGAGGCCATTCGGCCCATCGAGTCTGCACCAGCTCTTGGAAAGAGCACCCTACCCAAGCCCACACCACCCTATCCCCATAACCCAGTAACCCCACTCAACCAACACTAAGGGCAATTTTGGACACTAAGGGCAATTTAGCATGGCCAATCCACCTAACCTGCACATCTTTGGACTGTGGGAGGAAACCGGAGCACCCGGAGGAAACCCACGCACACACGGGGAGAACGTGCAGACTCCGCACAGACAGTGACCCAGCCGGGAATCGAACCTGGGACCGTGGAGCTGTGAAGCAATTGCGCTAATCGCTATGCTACCGTGCTGCCCTTTTCTTAAAATAAATTTTGAGTACCCAATTCTTTTTCGTCCCAATTAAGGGGCAATTTTGTGTGGCCAATCCACCTACCCTGCGCATCTTTAGGTTGTGGGGACGAGACCCACGCAGACACGTGGAGAATGTGAAAACTCCACACGGACAGTGACCCAGGGCCGGGACCAAATCCGGGTCCTTGGTGCCAACCACTGTCCCACCGTGTTACCCCTCCAAAATTTCTAAAGGTTAGATCAGTATGTCAACTTCTTTTAGCACTGTCAGCCTAGACTTGACAATACCACTCTTGTCTCTTAATCAGAACAGCGTGCGTTCAAGCCACATTCCAGACAGTTGAGCATATAAACTAGGCTGACATTTCAGTACAATACTGCTGCACTGTTCCTGATGCTGTATTTTGTTGTAAAGTTGTTTGTTGTGTCACGCAGAGGTCTGGAGGCTGGTATGATTGAACACTAACTGTTTATTGGTAACCCATAACTATATACAACTCCAAGGTACATCCCTTCGTGGGTGCTGCCTCCATGCTGGCTCCTTCCAGACTTGGCTACACACAGTCCACCACCATGTGACGACTTCATACCATGGGCGGTACTGTTTCCTCTGTCCCACATTAGCCGTTGCTCTGCCCAAATACACTTATACTACATCTTTCAGATGAGATGTTAAAACAAAGGCTACCCCTAAATTTCTACCTAGTCAGGTGAATGCAAAAGATTTCATGGTACAATTTGAAAAAGTCAAGGAATGTCTGCAGGTTACCTGGCCAAAATGTATCTGTCATTCAATATCATTTTTTTAAATTACCTGGGTATATGCCACATTGCTGCTTGATGGCTTTAACTGTCACAACATTGGCCATCACATTGCCTACATTGCAACAGTGTACTAAGTATTTAATTGGTTCAGGGGCTTTGGGGCATCCAGAGATCTTATGCAATTTTTTTTTTCGACACGATAGCAGACCCATTATCTGACTTAAATATCTACAGTGTTGTTATGGATCTATCATCCATATTAAATACCAATGCAAAATTCACTTAAACAATCTCTAACCATATTAAAAATGGCTATTAAATGAAATTAAAAGTTCAAGAATTTGCATGACTGAAGTCTTGTAAGATGGCACGTTATTGGGCAGCGTGTTAAGACCAATATTCTGTTGGACATGATGGAAAATGCTGGAAATATACATCGGTAGACAGGCAGTATCTATGGAGAGATAAATAAAGCTAATGTTATCAACCTTTCATCAGAACTGGGAAAAGTTAAAAATGTAGGTTTGGAGCAAGGAGACGGTGGGGCTAGGACAAAAGGAAGGTCTGTTAGGGTGGAAAGCAGGCGAGATTGAACAGGGCAAAGGGAATGGTGATGGGGAAAGAAAAAGAAACAAAAAATCTAACAATGTGTTGAGTACGTGTGCTGCTGACTGAAAGCAAAGTAAGATTTTTTAAAAAACAAAACCGGAAAATAAAAGGAAACAAAGTAGAGCCGGCATGGTCTGAAATAGTTGAACTCTACAGATACTGCCTAACCAGCTGAGTATTTTCAGCATTTTCTGTTTTTATTTCAGATTTCCAACATCCGCAGTATTCTGCTTTTCGATTAGCCTTTAGATTGAATTCAATTTGTTGCTTAGTTAGTATTTGTTTTTATTCCCTTGTACATGATTTTACCTTATGAGTTTTAAATATTTCTTCTGAATCTTTCACAATCTTTTACAATTCTACTTTATAACATTGGGTATTAGAAATCGATCAAATAAGCATATTTTCCAAAGGAAACCTGTGTTGAAAGCTATGGTGGCCAAAAGATAATGGCAAGCAGTACAAATTAGACTTATAGTGATAATTTAGATGAATAATCAGTTCAGAAAATATGGATTATTTGGCTTTCTTCCAGCCAGTTTAGCTTTTTGGACGTTGGTTTTTATGATGATGAAATGCTGACCGTCCTATTGAAGGGATATGTTGACAAAGAAGAGAAAGGACGAATCTTGGCACAGCTACCACTATCATCAATTTACATCAATGAGGAAACTGAGGAAGAATTCAGCTTGGATACTGATAAAAGGTAATACAGTGCTTGACCTATATTAATAGCAGACTTGTCATTCAAATCCTATGTTTTGTTCCAATCTACATAATTTAAACATTAATGGGAAAGTAGTAGCATGAACAACAAAGAACAAAGAAATGTACAGCACAGTAACAGGCCCTTCGGCCCTCCAAGCCGGTGCCGACCTGCTGCCCGACTAAACTACAATCTTCTACACTTCCTGGGTCCGTATCCCTCTATTTCCATCTTATTCATGTATTTGTCAAGATGCCCCTTAAATGTCACTATCGTCCCTGCTTCCACCACCACCTCTGGTAGCGAGTTCCAGGCACCCACTACCCTCTGTGTAAAAAAACTTGCCTCGTACATCTACTCTAAACCTTGCCCCTCTCACCTTAAACCTATGCCCCCTAGTAATTGACCCCTCTACCCTGGGGAAAAGCCTCTGACTATCCACTCTGTCTATGCCCCTCATAATTTTATAGACCTCTATCAGGTCGCCCCTCAACCTCCGTCGTTCCAGTGAGAACAAACCGAGTTTATTCAACCGCTCCTCATAGCTAATGCCCTCCATACCAGGCAACATTCTGGTAAATCTCTTCTGCACCCTCTCTAAAGCCTGTACATCCTTCTGGTAGTGTGGCAACCAGAATTGAACACTATACTCCAAGTGTGGCCTAACTAAGGTTCTATACAGCTGCAACATGACTTGCCAATTCTTATACTCAATGCCCCGGCCAATGAAGGCAAGCATGCCGTCTGCCTTCTTGACTAACTTCTCCACCTGTGTTGCCCCTTTCAGTGACCGGTGGACCTGTACACCTAGATCTCTCTGACTTTCAATACTCTTGAGGGTTCTACCATTCACTGTATATTCCCTACCTGCATTAGACCTTCCAAAATGCATTACCTCACATTTGTCCGGATTAAACTCCATCTGCCATCTCTCCGCCCAAGTCTCCAAACAATCTAAATCCTGCTGTATCCTCTGACAGTCCTCATCGCTATCCGCAATTCCACTAACCTTTGTGTCGTCTGCAAACTTACTAATCAGACCAGTTATATTTTCCTCCAAATCATTTATATATACTACAAACAGCAAAGGTCCCAGCACTGATCCCTGCGGAACACCACTGGTCACAGCCCACCAATTAGAAAAGCATCCTTCCATTGCTACTCTCTGCCTTCTATGACCTAGACAGTTCTGTATCCATCTTGCCAGCTCACCCCTGATCCCGTGTGACTTCACCTTTTGTACCAGTCTATCATGAGAGACCTTGTCAAAGGCCTTACTGAAGTCCATATAGACAACATCCACTGCCCTACCTGCATCAATCATCTTTGTGACCTCTTCGAAAAACTCTATCAAGTTAGTGAGACACGACCTCCCCTTCACAAAACCATGCTGCCTCTCACTAATACGTCCATTTGCTTCCAAATGGGAGTAGATCCTGTGTCGAAGAAATCTCTCCAGTAATTTCCCTACCACTGAAGTAAGGCTCACCGGCCTGTAGTTCCCTGGATTATCCTTGCTAGAGGATAGAGGATTGGTTAATTAATAGAAAGCAAAGAGTGGGGATTAATGGGTGTTTCTCTGGTTGGCTATCAGTAGCTAGTGGTGTCCCTCAGGGATCAGTGTTGGGCCCGCAATTGTTCACAATTTACATAGATGATTTGGAGTTAGGGACCAAGGGCAATGTGTCGAAGTTTGCAGACGACACTAAGATGAGTGGTAAAGCAAAAAGTGCAGTCTGCAGAGGAATTTGGATAGGTTAAGTGAATGGGCTAGGGTCTGGCAGATGGAATACAATGTTGACAAATATGAGGTTATCCATTTTGGTAGGAATAACAACAAAAGGGATTGTTATTTAAATGATAAAATATTAAAACATGCTGCTGTGCAGAGAGACCTGGGTGTGCTAGTGCATGAGTCGCAAAAAGTTAGTTTACAGGTGCAACAGGTGATTAAGAAGGCAAATGGAATTTTGTCCTTCGTTGCTAGAGGGATGGAGTTTAAGACTAGGGAGGTTATGCTGCAATTGTATAAGGTGTAAGTGAGGCCACACCTGGAGTATTGTGTTCAGTTTTGGTCTCCTTACCTGAGAAAGGGTGTACTGGCGCTGGAGGGTGTGCAGAGGAGATTCACTAGGTTAGTCCCAGAGTTGAAAGGATTGGATTACGAGGAGAGGTTGAGTAGACTGGGACTGTACTCGTTGGAATTTAGAAGGATGAGGGGGGATCTTATAGAAACATATAAATTTATGAAGGGAATAGATAGGATAGATGTGGGCAGGTTGTTTCCACTGGCGGGTGAAAGCAGAATTAGGGGGCATAGCCTCAAAATAAGGCGATGTAGATTTATGACTGAGTTTAGGAGGAACCTCTTCACCCAAATGGTTGTGAATCTATGGAATTCCTTGCCCAGTGAAGCAGTTGAGGCTCCTTCATTAAATGTTTTTAAGATAAAGATAGATAGTTTTTTGTAGAATAAAGGGATTAAGGGATGGTGTTCGGGCTGGAAAGTGGAGCTGAGTCCACAAAAGATCAGCCATGATCTCATTGAATGGCAGAGCAGGCTCGAGGGGCCAGATGGCCTACTCCTGCTCCTAGTTCTTATGTTCTTATTGGACACCATTGGATATGCATGCACAAAACACCTCAATGTTCTTTCCCATGGAAAGGGAAAGTTGCCTTTTAATTTAGGGAGAGGAGGGAGTTCTGTCTTGTACATTTTCTGTCTGCGCTGTTGTGCCTTTTAATATTATGCATAAGATTGTCCGCTGAAGTTGTGCAATCGTGTATGTAAGCAATATGCAGATATTTCTCATGCCATTTGAACAATTATATTTTACCCTCCCAGAATAACTGGGAAGTAGTGATACCGCAGAATTTCCCACAGATCACTTGATAGGTGGATTATCATTGATTGCCTTAATGTAATTCACTAATTTCAAGTATTGGATATAACAATATTTTTAAAATTTTCGTGGACCGTATGAAATGAAAGTTTTAAGAGCCACTGTCTGAGTTTCCCCAAGTTAAAAATTATTGATCATACTATATGTAAACTACACTTAAAGAATGACAAACACCATACTGAAGCAAAGGAATGTAATTTTAGTCATGAATTGGGCGTATAACTCTCATCACCCACAAATAATTGTGTATGGGTCTCAAAGACCGTTTGTGGAGTTGAGGCAGAAGATTTTGTAGAACGGTAGAGCAGGTTCAGTGAGCTGGATGCTCTATTCCTGCTCCTATTTCTTATGTTGATAAACACTGAAGACATTTAGTAATTGAAATAATTTTCCTTTCAAAAGTTAGATGGTTAAAAGGCGACTTACGGTTGTTGAGCATATATTTTGCACGCAAATGTTTATAACTGTGAACTGCAAAGTATTTTCACTACTTTCACCAGGTCTTAATCTTTTTTTCAATCTTACTTTTACTTAAAAAGATGTGCTTCTGTCCTATATGTTATTCTTTGTGATGCTTTGTCAAATTTCAGTTCAGTGTTCCAAAATTAGTTTGTTTTATTTCCAGATTAGATGAGCAGACCAATCAAATTCCTGTTCAGACTGTAATTGTTGAAAATCAATCCCGGAGTTTAGAGAATATGAAAGCTCAGTACATTGCTGTAAATGGTATTCGTAAAGTATCTTGTGTGGTAAGTGCTTTTAATAAACCAGTACATGTATTTGAACTCAAACTTTGTCACATAGCCTTAAAGGCTTGGTATGTAGAGGCTGATATGTTTTTGAAATTTGTTCATTGGATATGGGCGTCGCTGGTTGGGCCAGCATTTACTGCCCATCCGGGGCATTCTTTATATATTATATAGAAACCATTTTCCATTCACAAAACACATTCATTGACCATTACCCTGTCATTGAGCCAATTTTGGATCCAACCTACCATCTTCCCCTGTATTCCATGAGATCTCATATTTCTGGCCAATCTGCCATGTGGGAACCTTGTCAAATACCTTACTGAAATTGTGCAGACAGCATTCACTGCACTACCCTCATTAATTGTTAACTTGTTACTATCTCAAAAAAATTTATTGGGTTAATAAGACACTAGCTTCCCTTAGCAAATCCCTGTGGACTATCTCTGATCAATCTGTCTTTCTAAGTGACAGTTTATCCTGTCTCAGAATTATTTCCCATAATTTGCCCATCACTGAAGTCAGATTGACCAGCCTATAAGTTTCTTGCCTATCCCTTGCACCCTTTTAAAAATAATGGTACAACGTTCGCAGGCCTGCAATCCGGGACCTCGCCTGTATATAGTGAGGATTGGAAAATGATCCTCCAAGCATCTGCTGTTTCCTCCCTGGCTTCTTTCAATGCAGTCCATCTGACCCTGGGAATTTATCCACCTTCCAAGGATGCCAGTCCCAACAATATTTCCTCTTTCACAATGCTTATTGTGTCTACTATTTCATACTCATCTTATTTAACTTCTTTAACTCCTCTTCCCTGGAACCATCCTCATGAATCTTTACTGCACGATGTCCAATTCGTTTACATCTTTCCTCAGGTGTAGGAAACTGGATGCATTACTCCAGCTGAAGCCGAACGAATGTTTTATACAAGTTCAACATAACCTCAAGGTGAACGTTCAACCACATAATTACTATCACTAAGACGGCTTAAAACTTTAAAAATCTTAAACCAAACACAAACCCATCCTTAAACCCATTGACTGTTGGGTTTAACTGAGGCAGGCGGGGGGTGGGGGGTGGAGGAATCTACCAAATCACAGGGAGGAGGGGAGTTGATCATTTACCAACACATCCATTTCAAATTCAATCCAACTGCTAATGGAGGCAAGGATTGCTACATCCAGCAGGTACGTGTTAACTGCTTCCACTTCCACCCATGATGGGCCACTCCCCACACACTATGATATTCCACTTCCTCCTCAATCATTCTAATTTATCCTGTCCTCCTCTACACTCTCCAGGTACAAATTTCTAGCCCCATCCAACCAGCCCCCCAAAGCCTTCCTGATCTCCTTCTCCTGCCCGATCCCCCCACTCTCCAAATCTGGGGCAAAGACATTGATGAGGGTTTCAGCAGTAGATGAGCTGGGGCAGGGACAGAGTCAATTGTTTTAGACAAGTTCAACATAACCTCAAGGTGAACATTCGAACACAGAATTACTTTCACTGAGACTGCCTCTATTATAAATATAAAATTCAGTTTTAAATCTGATGGGCCAGATTTTACTGAAGCACGTTAACTAACAGCATTTGCAGCACGGTCGGTCAGTGGTTAGCATTGCTGCCTCACAGCGCCAGAGGCCCAGGTTTGATTCTAGCCTTGGGTGCTGTGGAGATTTGCACATTCTCCTTGTGACTGCGTGGGTTTCCTCCCGGTACTTCTGTTTCCTCCCATTGTCCAAAGATGTGCCGGTTAGGTGGATTGGCCATGCTAAATTGTCCCGTAGTGTCCAAAGATGTGTAGGTTAAGTGGATTGGTCATGCTAAATTACCCCTTAGTGTCCAAAGATGTGCGGGTTAGGTGGATTGGTCATGCTAAATTACCCCTTAATGTCCAAAGATGTGCAGGTTAGGTGGTTTGGTCATTATTAAGAACAAAGAAAATTACAGCACAGGAACAGGCCCTTCGGCCCTCCCACCCTGCGCCGATCCAGATCCTTTATCTAAACCTGTCGCCTATTTTACAAGGATCTACGTCCCTCTGTACCCCGCCCATTCATATATCTGTCTAGATGCATCTTAAATGATGCTATCGTGCCCGCCTCTATCACCTCCGCTGGCAAAGCGTTCCAGGCACCCACCACCCTCTACGTAAAAAAACTTTCCACGCACATCTCCCTTAAACTTTCCCCCTCTCACCTTGAAATTGTGACCCCTTGTAATTCACACCCCCACTCTTGGAAAAAGCTTGTTGCTATCCACCCTGTCCATACCTCTCATAATTTTGTAGACCTCAATCAGGTCCCCCCTCCACCTCCGACTTTCCAACGAAAACAATCCTAATCTACTCAACCTTTCTTCATAGCTAGCACCCTCCATACCAGGCAACATCCTGGTGAACTTCCTCTGCACCCTCTCTAAAGCATCCACATGGTAATATGGTGACCAGAACTGCACGCAGTATTCCAAATGTGGCCTAACCAAAGTCCCATACAACTGTAACATGACCTGCCAACTCTTGTACTCAATACCCCGTCCGATGAAGGCAAGCATGCTGTATGCCGCCTTGACCACTCTATCGACCTGCTTTGCCACCTTCAGGGTACAATGGACCTGAACTCCCAGATCTCTCTGTACATCAATTTTCCCCAGGACTCTTCCATTGACCGTATAGTCCGCTCTTGAATTGGATCTTCCAAAATGCATCACCTCGCATTTGCCTGGATTGAACTCCATCTGCCATTTCTCTGCCCAACTCTCCAACCTGTCTATTTTTGCTGTAGTCTCTGACAGTCCCCCTCGCTATCTGCAACTCCACCAATCTTAATATCATCTGCAAACTTGCTAATCAGACCACCTATACCTTTGTCCAGATCATTTATGTATATCACAAACAACAGTGGTCCGAGCACGGATCCCTGTGGAACACCACTAGTCACCTTTCTCCATTTTGAGACACTCCCTTCCACCACTACTCTCTGTCTCCTGTTGCCCAGCCAGTTCTTTATCCATCTAGCTAGTACACCCTGAACCCCATGCAACTTCACTTTTTCATTACAACCTGCCATGGGAAACTTTATCAAACGCCTTACTGAAGTCCATGTATATGACATCTACATCCCTTCCCTCATCAATTAACTTTGTCACTTCCTCAAAGAATTCTATTAGTTTTGTAAGACATGACCTTCCCTGCACAAAACCATGCTGCCTATCACTGATAAGTCTATTTTCTTCCAAATGTGAATAGATCCTATCCCTCAGTATCTTCTCCAGCAGTTTGCTTAGACTGACGTCAAGCTCACAGGTCTATAATTCCCTGGATTATCCCTGCTATCCTTCTTAAACAAAGGGACAACATTAGCAATTCTCCAGTCCTCCGGGACCTCACCAGTGTTCAAGGATGCTGCAAAGATATCTGTTAAGGCCCCAACTATTTCGTCCCTTGCTTCCCTCAGTAACCTGGGATAGATTCCATCCGGACCTGAGGACTTGTCCACCTTAATGCCTTTTAGAAAACCCAAAACTTCCCCCTTCCTTATGCCGATGTGATCTAGAGTATTTAAACATCCATCCCTAACCTCAACATCCGTCATGTCCCTCTCCTTAAGGTGCGGGGTTACTGGGATAGGGCGCGTGAGTGAGCCTAGTTGAATGCAGATTCAATGGGCCGAATGTCCTCCTTCAGTACTGTAGGGATTCTATGGAAAGTTGTTAGATTTGCCCTGTACCCTTCAGCGAAAAGTTTATTTACCCACAATATTCCCAAAAGTTCAAGTGCTTAACATCTCACTGAAGGAAATGGGGCAGCTAGGCAATGAAATCAACAAGCATCTTAACCTATCAGATGTAAGGATTGTGAAATGGACACAGGATGGGCTTGGGGAAAAGATAAAATGGGTAACTTCAATGTCAAATCGGGTCCAGAGAGAGAATTATAGAAATGGAAATAAAGATTGGCTTAAGAGAGTACAAGGTACAACGTAAACTAGACCCAAGTATCTTCAGCTAAATTACCTTCTTTCCATTATAAGGTCAGAACTGGGGATGTTCTCCAATGACTGCGCAATGTTCATAACCATTCATGACTCTTCAGATACTGAAGCAGTTCATATCCAAATGCAGTAAGGCCTTGACAGTATCCAAGCTTGGCTGACAAGTGGGAAGCAACCTTCGCACCACGCAAGTGCCGGGCAAAGATCATCCCCAACAAGAGAGTATCTAACCATTAACCTTCGACATTCAATGGCATTACCATAGCTGAATCCCTCGTGATCAACATCCTGGGGGTTACCATTGATCAGAAACAACTGGACTCGCCATATTGATACTGTGCCTATAGAACAGGTCAGAGGTTAGGAATGCTACGGCAAGTAACTCACCTTTAAGTAAGTTAATGCACATACTTATTCAGAACTCCCCTCCCCCCAGTCTGTCCACCATCTACAAGGCACAAGTCAGGAGTGTAATGGAATACTCTCCACTTGCGGGATGAGTGCAGCTCTAACAACACTCAAGAAACTCAACACCATTCAGGACAAAGCAGCCCGCTTGATAGTTACCTTTCTACAAACATTCAATCCCTTCACCACCAGTGGCGAATGGTGGCAGCCGTGTGTACCATCTACGAGATGCACTGCATAACTCACCAATGTTCCTTCGGCAGCAACTTCCAAACCCCTGGCTGCTACCATCTAGAAGGACAAGAGAAGCAGATGCCTGGGAACCCCACCACCTGGACGTTCCCCTCCAAGTCACTCACCATCCTGATTTGGAAATATATCGCCGTTCCTTCACTGTTGCTGGGGCAAAATCCTGGAACTCCCTCCCTAACAGCGCTATAGGTGTACCTACTGCTCGGAGTGCAGCAGTTCAAGAAGGTAACTCACCACCACTTTCTAAAGGGCAATAAATGCTGGCCTAGCCAATGACATCCAAAATGAATTTTAAAAAGTAAGGAATATCTTTTGAAATCCTCCTGCAAACTTTGAAGGATGGAACTCCACATTGGGTAACAGTTATATTGGGTTGCCAGAGGATGGCCTAATTAACAATTGTCATGTCATTAAAGGTGTACGTACGCTACTATCCCTAAATATTAACAGTTCATTAAATTCATATTGACTGTGTGAATACAGCTGTGACATTCAATGCATTTCAGTGGTGAGGCAGTCAGCGAAATGCCATTTTCGCAAAGCAACAGCAGCTTTGGATATCTGCTGCTTGCCTGAAGTTGCTGTACTTGTGTGCCATTAGACTCATTGTTACTTTGATAGCACATTCTGGCCTGGTAGGAACCTCAACTGACCAGTTTTTTTCTCCCCCACTTTACAATGAATACTCTCAAATTATTCCCATTCTGTATTGTTTACCTAAACATTTATTCAAAAAACAAAATAAGCATACGTATAAAACCTCATCAAATTTCCATGATTTTCTGAACTAGCTGCATGGAATAAGTATGTGCATTAACTTACTTAAAGTAATTCCACAGCTCAGTTCAAACCTGCGACATGTGCGTGTTTTTGAAATGGATGTCGAAGATGATGGAGAGGTGGATGAAGAGGAGGAAGAACCAGAGTCTCGAGATGTTAGTGGGCTAAAGGAAGATATGTTGAATGCCCAAGATGATTCTGATGTCAACGATGCTGCTGGTATTGAGAACCCGGTGTTGCTTGAGGATGATGCTTCTAGCCTGGAGTCTGTACCTGGAACCTGGAATTAGTTTGTTAAATATAAATTGCTGTCATGAAAGAAACAGCCTGGGTCTGCCCAGAACTGTTCAGTTTCCTTTTTATACATGTTGGAGGTGAATGTACACTGAGTCAGTATTGGTTCGTGCAACTTCACAGATGATGCCACATTGCACATACTGTGAAATTTGGTACTTTAAAAAAGAGAACTCTGGTGCAACAGTGGAATGAACACTTCTTTGTCTCTACTTGAATCCACTCCAAGTCATAAGTTTGCACTGATTTAAACCTTGGTCTGACAGGATGTGACCCTAGTACATAAGACCGCCCCAAATTTGCAGCTGTTAGTAAATTGATCAATTTTCAAGGATTCAAAAATGATGAGCAAAGGAGATCAAAATGTTTCCCTGGTACAGGAGGGGGCATGCTTCAGGTTTAGGGGAAAGGCACACATGGTAAGTTTTCATGTGTGTGCTAATTGTAGTGGGATCATAAGCCTATTTGTAAATTAAGTAACAATTTCATAAAAACTGACACAGAGAGGAAACTTTCCCTCCATTGTTGGAGAGAATAGAGGGAGATTTATTGTGAAGTTACCAGTGTTGTACCTGAATTAGGAGTGCAAGGTACTGGCACTAGGTACTTGCACTTCACTAATGTCTTAATGAACACAAAGCATAGGAAGGTTGCTCTGATTAATTTTTCAGTTCTACAGAAAAAAACATTTGTGTTGCTGAACTTTTGACATTGCCATATGAATGAATATTGTATTATTTTATGTATGATATTGTAAAGACTTTTAATTAACTTGGAGTGCAAATGCAGTCATCTCTGCCATTTAATTGTGTTGTCTTGTGCACATCATTAAATGTAACTACAGTGCAGAAAGTGTTTTGTAATGAAAACAGAAAATGCTGGACAATCTCAGCAGGCCTGACAGCATCTGTGGAGAGAGAACGGAGCTAACATTTTAAGTCTGGATGGAGTGGGGCTAGATAGAGGGCCAGCGATAGATGGAGACTGACAAAGTTGTCATGGACAGGACAAAGGGAATGTGAATGGTGGTGATAATGACTCAGAAGGATGCTGATAGTGGCACATTAAGAGATCAGAATTTGTTAATGGCAGAACAGGGATAGGCAGTATGTCAAAGGACAACTTGGAACACAGAACAAATTGCCTTGGTTCTGGGAGTGGGTGGGGGAGGGGTGAGCGCAGAGGTGTGGGAGATGGGTTGGACACGGTGGAGAGCCATGTCAACCACATTGGGTGGGAAACCACGGTTAAGGAAGAATTGTGGGATCCCCAGGACAGTGTCCCCACTGTCCTCACTTTCACCCCACCAACCTCCCGCATTCAAAGGATCATCCTCCGCCAACTCCAGCATGATGCCACCACTAAACACATCTTTCCCTCACTCCCCTGCTGACATTCTGCAGGGACCGTTCCCTGCTGGATACACTGGTCCACTCCTCCATCACCCCCAACACCTCACTCCCTTCCCACGGCACCTTTCCATGCACTCGGGGAAGGTGCAACACCTGCCCCTTTACCACCTCCCTGCTCACCATCCAAGGGCCTAAACACTTTTCAGGTGAGGCCACGCTTCACGTGCATTCCCTTCAATCTGGTCTGTTGCATTTTCTGATCCCACTGCAGTCTATCCTACAATGGAGAGACTAAATCAGACTGGGTGACTGCTTTGCAAAACACCTTTAGTCCATCCGCAAGCAGGATCCAGGCCTTCCTGTCGCTTGTCATTTTCAACTCCGTCCTGCTTTCATATCCGCCCTTGGCCTGTTGCAATTTTCCAGCGAAGCCCAATGCAAACTGGAGGAACAGCACCTCCTCTTCCGATTAGGCATGTTACAGCCTTCTGCACTTAACATTGAGTTCAACAACTTCAGACTGAACCCTCTCCTCCACCTTCACCTATTTATATTTCTATCAATTTATTTTCATTTCTTCCATTGATCTGTTTTTTCCTCAACATTAACTCCCCTCCCCCACCCACATCCCGAGGGCCATCTGTTCCCTATTCCTAGTTGTCCTTTGACCAACTCTTAGCCCTGTTCTGTCATTAACAAATTCTGATCCCTTAATGTGCCATAATCAGCACTCTTCTCAGCCATGAGCATCATTTACATTCCCTTTGTCATTTTGTCCATGACATCTTTGTCAATCTTCACATATAGCTGGCCCTCTATCCAGCCCCACTGCTCCACACATTTCCCCCGACACCCACAACAACATTTTGTGGGAATCATGGATCACTAGTGGTCTCTACCAGCGTGGCCCTAATGTGGAGGACCATGCGGAGGGTCAGGCTGGTAACTCCCCCAAGGAGTTACCTACTTGGCCCAGCACGAGATTCACCATGCAAGCCCAACCGAGGGCCCCCACCTCACCATACACTGCCAGCCCACACCACCTCTACCAGACATCCCCCTCCCACCCGCCAGGATCCCTGTAATAGGGATACCCACCACAGGGACCCCTGTAATAGGGTCCCCGCCCCCGGATCGCTATAATAGGGAGGCCCCCCCCCCCCTCTCCGACCGGGACCCCCTGACCACAGGAACCCCTGTAATAGGGGACTAACCACGGGGACCTCCTGTCTAAATGGGACCGCCCCCCCCCCCCCCCCACAAACAGATCCTTGTCTGGAAGCTAGGTCGCAGTCTAGACTGCAATGAGAAGAATTGTAGCTGCAACACTTACCTTGAAGCTCCACATGTCAATTCCTGGAAGGAAAGCAGCTGTGACGCTTCTGGTTCCCACAGATGCATTAGCTGCAAGCCATTCACAGCTCTCTAGTAATGATCTCTGATTGACAGCCTCTACAAACCATCTGCAGCTTTGATTCATTCATCTCCCTTCATGGTTTAGTGACCTAAGTGGAGAAACCCCAATGTTTCCAAAGATTGACCACATCAAAGAGAGGTAAGTGCAGTGCAATCGCAGGCTTGATTGACTGGGATGCACTTAGTGCTTGGAATGCGCAAATTGCTGTGTGGGTCGGGGGGTTTTGGGCTGATGTGGGGGAGGGGGAGAGAGAGTTGGCCGGCCGCAGGACCTCGCTGTCGGGCCACCCACTCACAATGGCAGCCTGATAGCGGGATTCCTTCCTATTCTACGCCATCCATAAATTTGCATGGCAAGGACACTGAATTGCTTGTCGTGTCATTCTGGGCATCCCATGAGAAGAATGATGCAAAAGACAAGTGTACAGTACTAATGCAATAGAATTCAAGCACGAGAAGTATAGATTTTTTAAAAGGTTGAAAAGTTGGGGTATCTTATAGAATGGAAAGGTTACGGGTGTATCTGTTAGATATATAAAAGGACTCTCCAACTATTGAGACTGAAACATGAGGGGTAACATTTCCTGCACGTACCAATAAAGCCAGTGACATCATTGCGACCTCTTGCCTGGCTGGATTTGGGAATTGGTTCCCTAATTCTTTAAAAATCTGGAGAATGAAGTAAATTATGTTTAAATTGAAGGTATTCACAATGTATTTGAAAATAGAAGTGACCGTGGACAGGGTAAACTTGGAATACAAACCAAAAATCTCTCAAATTCAGAAATAGAGAGCAAGAGGCAAAATACAGATTAACTTGTATAAATGAATCACTGTTCAAACCCCATTTGAACAAAGCTAAGTAAATGTGACTTTGCTCTTGTGTCAGCACGTTCTTGCAAATCCCCAGGTTTGAGTTGTTCCTTGGAGGCAAGGAGGGTCCCAGAGGACTGGAAAGTGGCTAATGTAACACCGCTGTTTAAGAAGGGAGGGAGGCAGAAGACTGGAAATTATAGGCCAGTTAGCCTGACTTCGGTCATTGGTAAGATTTTAGAGTCCATTATTAAAGATAAGACCGCGGATTACTTGGAAGTGCATGATAAAATAGGACTGAGTCAGCACTGCTTCATCAAGGGAGGTCATGTCTGGCAAATCTGTTAGAGTTCTTTGAGGAGGTAACAAGGAAGTTAGACAAAGGAGAACCAGTAGATGTGATTTATTTAGATTTCCAGAAGGCCTTTGACAAGGTGTCGCATTGAAGATTGTTAAATATGTTGAGAGCCCATGGTGTTAAGGGTAAGATCCTTGCATGGATAGACTGGCAGATGGCAGAGAGTCGGGATAAAGGAGTCTTTTTCAGGGTGGCAGCCGGTGACTAGTGATGTGCCTCAGGGGCCTGTACTGGGACCACAACTTTTCACAATAAACATTAATGATCTGGAAGAAGGAACTGAAGGCACTGTTCCTAAGTTTGCAGATGATACAAAGATCTGTAGAGGGACAGATAGTATTGAGGAAGCAGGGTGGCTGCAGAAGGACTGGGACAGGCTGGGAGAGTGGGCAAAGAAGTGGCAGATGGAATACAATGTAGAAAAGTGAGATTAAGCACTTTGGAAGGAGGAATGGAGGCATAGACTATTTTCAAATGGAGAAATGCTTTGGAAATCAGAAGCACAAAGGGACTTGGGAGTCCTTGTTCAAGATTCTCTTGGGGTTAACTTGTAAGTTCAGTCGGCAGTTAGGAAGGCAAATGCAATGTTAGCGTTCATGTCGAGAGGGCTAGAATACGAGACTAGGGATGTACTTCTGAGGCTGTATCAGGCTCTGGTCAGACTCCATTGGGAGCAATTTTGGGCCCCATAGCTAAGGAAGGATGTGCTGGTCTTGGAAAGGGTCCAGAGGGGGTTTGCAAGAATGAAGAGCTTGTCATATAAGGAACGGTTGAGGACTCTGGGTCTGTACTCTTTGGAGTTTAGAAGGATGAGGGTGTAGTGATATTCAGATATCAAATACATGATCAATATGTAAATACAGTACAGTCATTTCAACACTAGATGGCTCACAGTCAGATACTATAAGAACTGGTTTCCCGCCTTTTCTAAGTCAGATGATGATGTGATTCAGAACAGTGAACAAGCAAGACAGAACAGCTAGAGTGAGAGAAGTTAGAAGTAGTTTGTTATAATAGTGTATAGTTATAGAGTTATCTATATTGTACTTTATTTCTTTATTGTTAGTTTAGTATTGAGTAAAAGGACTCACAGTTTATTATTTTATTACTCATTAAATAGTTCATCTTTCAACAAGGAGACTATTGGTCATTTTATCATCCTGGTGGATTCAAGAATAATATATATATTTTAGATAAGTCATTATTTAAAATATAACAGAGGGGGGACCTTATTGAAACTTACAGGATACTGCGAGGCCTGGATAGAGTGGGCGTGGAAAGGATGTTTCCACTTGTAGGAAAAATTAGTTAATGCAGGAACGCCCCGCCCCCGGACCAGGCAGGTCTTACCCACCCACACAAAGGTCAAGATCAGTTTGTTAATCCTACCAAAAATGACTTGGACAGAAAGATTGGAAGACTCTGAGACTGAACCACAAACAGGAACCTTGGAAGTACGTTCATTTGAACTGTCTGGACCCTTCCCACCAATGATACCGGGAGGGCATACCATCTCTTCAAATCCGCCTTTGCCCTCTCTACCAGACTGGCCAAGTTCAACATGTACAACAAGGCCCCAATCATGAGCCACCCGTATCCCCAGGTACCTAAAATTAGTCTTGGCCAGTTATAACGGCAATATCCCCAGATTAGCTCCCTCGCAACTTAAATTCTAACCTCTATGTTATACATCTACCCTTGGTTACAGATATCCTCAAAATATTCAGCATTTCTTAAACCACATTTGACAGCAAACATTAAAATATGCCAAGTTGCAATGGACAGTTCACTCAATAACATAAGGAGATATTGGGAACGATTCAATGGAAACATTTCTAAGTTCATTTGTTGCGGATGTTTCAGGTAGTTTCCCATCTACGAATTCCCCACTGCTTTCCAATGACACTCTTTTGGGCCCTGGGGAGTTTCTCACAGGTTTAGCCCACACTTAGCATTTTTTTCAGCACCGGGGAGCTGAACACCGAGATGGGGCCATTATTTTGAAAGGGTGCCTGATCTCTAAGTGAGCTTTTGGGTCCCGCACACTCCCCACCCATGGACAATGTCATCCCCCACGCATATGGGCAATACCCCCCCCCCCCCCCCCCCCAAGTGAGGACATCCCGCTGTGGGTCCCCCCTCTTCAGTCTCCCCCCTTCCAGGACCTCCACCCATCAACCTCCCAGAGGCCCCTACTTACCTACCCTGCACCCCCCACCCTTCAAAACCCCCTCCACCCTCCTTTCATGGCCATAGCCCCCTCGCCCCTGAGCCTTACCAGTGCCACCCTGGCACTCGGGCTTGATTGCACTGGCACCTAGGCAGAGCTCCTTCCAGCTTTGCAATGCCACCCAGGCACCTTGGCAATGCCAGGGTAGCAGTGCTAACGTACCAGCTGTGCAGTGCCAAGATGCCTGCATTCCAGGGGAGGGCCAGGGGTCCACCCTGCACTATTCCTGACCACCCAGGGGTCTCCGATAGCCCAGGAGCCGTTCCACCTGGTCCACGTTTGTGTGGACCAGTACTGAATGGCGCCTGGCTGCGGCATCGCAGATTATCGAGATCAGAACCAGTGAAGCCATGCTGGGATATGTAAACAAGGATGAGAATTTTTAAAACAGCACTGCTTTATCAGGCATCGTTTGTGTGAGGTCAGAGTTTGAGTGATCTCACCTTTACAGAGCGAGATCATGGGAGACCAGCCAGCAGTTCACTGGAGTAGTCTCAAGATAACACATGCTTGGATGAGCTGAGGCCGAAGTAAAGAGAGGTGGAAATAAGCATTATTTATATAAGGGCAGGGGCATTGAGATGCGATAGTGGTTTCGAACCAGGTTTCATCAGCCTACATGGAAACTGGCAGATCGTGTTGCGAAGAGACAGCAGTGGATGAGAACGAGAAGGCCAAGAATAGCCAAGACCTGATAGACAATTCTGAGGCACGGCTGCAAAGTGAACAAGACTGGGACCTGAATATTCAGATAACCTGAACAGAAAAACACCATATTATTTAAATGGAGAGAGATTGCAGCACTCTGGCATACAGAGGGATCTGGGTGGCCTAGCACAGGAATCACAAAAAGTTAGTATGCTGGTGCAGCAAGTCATTAAGAAGGCAAGTGGACATTTTGCAAATGGAATGATATAAAAAGTAGGGAAGTTTTGCTACAGTTGTACAGGGCTTTGGGGAGACCACTTCTGGAATATTGTGTGCAGTTTTGGTCTTATTTAAAAATGGACATCATTACATTAGAAGCAGTTCAGAGAACGTTCACCCAATTAACTGATGGAATGAAGAGGCTTGCTTATGTGGAAAGGTTGGCTTGTATCCATTGAGGTTAGAAGAATGAAAGGTGATCTTAATGAAACATATAACTTAGCAGGGTAGATGGTGAAAGGATGTACCCTGTTGTGGGAGAGACTAGAATTACCGGATGCAGTTTACAAATAAGGGGTCTCCCATTTAAGGTGGAGATGAGAATTGTTTCCACAAAAGGGTGGGGGAGTGTAGGTCAGGTAAGTAGGGGCCTCCAGGTTGGTGTGGTGATGGGAGGGGTCCTAGAAGGGAGGCTATGCTGTAAGGAGGCTTGGAGGGGGGGGGGGGTGCTGAAGAGGGGGGAACCATCAGAGACCCCATAGCAGGGTGTCCTCACTTGGGGGGTGAGGGGTAGTGTCCATGTGTGGGGGATGACGACCCAGGAGCTCACTTAGAGATCGGGGCACCCTTTCAAAATGGCGGCCCAATGTCGGAGTTCAGCCCCCCAGTGCGAAAATAAATTCTAAGTGTTGGCTAAACCGGTGAGAAACTCTCCAGGGCCGAAAATAGTCACTAAGTGTCATTAAATAGCGGTGGGAGCTCACCGTCAGAGCTGGCGGGAAACTCCCTGAAAAGCCCGCCACAGATTACCTTTGAAATCTTTTCGCAGAATCGCGCCCCAGGTCACTGAATCGTTTTAAGGCTGAATTTGATTCTTTTTTTTTTTAGAAAACATTTTATTGAGAAATTTATAATTTTAAACAGAGAGATCCAACACAAGCAAAAATCCCACAATAACATACCCAACTCCTCTCACCCCTAAACCCTAACTACCCATACATTAGATTCCTTGCCCTTATTCGTCACTTCCATGCCTCCCCTTCCCCACCCCCCTCTAACGGTCAATTTTCCTTGAAGAAGTCGATGAACGACTGCCACCACCGAGCGAACCCCTGTAGTGAACCCCTTAAGGCAAACTTAATTTTCTCTAGCCTAAGAAACCCTGCCATGTCGCTGACCCACACCCCCGACTTTGGAGACTCCGAGTCCCTCCATCCCAGCAAAATCTGTCTCCAGGCCACCAGGGAGGCAAAGGCCAAAACGGCAAGGAAAGCTCGGATCTGCCTCTGGACAAACTCCCGTACCTGCAGGTACTGGAACCCATTCCCACCTGGTAACTCAAACTCCTCCTCTAGCTCCTCCAGGCTCGGGAAACCCTCCTCAATGAAGAGGCCCCAAAATCTCTCAATTCCTGCCGGCTGTCACCTCATGAAGCTCCCCCCCCCCTCCACCCCGGGGCACTCCTCTTCCCCCCCCCCCCCCCCCCCCGCCCCTCCAGTCTCACGTGCTGCCTCCATTGTCCCCACACTTTTGGGACTGCCAATCGCACTGGGCTTGTGGAATACCGAGCCGGTGAGAAGGGCAGAGGTGCCATTAACAAAGGCTTCAGACTCGTGCCCTTGCAAGATGCCGCCTCCGCTCGCTTCCACATCGACCCCTCCCCCACGACCCATTTCCCAACCATCGATATATTAGCCGCCCAGTAGTAATTAATAAAGTTCGGAAGGGCCAAGCCCCGCGCCCCCGCTCAAGAAGGGCCTTCTTCACCCTCGGGGCTCTCCCGGCCCATATAAAACCCGAGATCGCCGCATTCATCTTCCTAAAAAATGCCTTGGGATGAAGATTGGAAGACACTGAAACAGCAATCTCGGGAAGACTGTCGTCTTCATAGTCTGTACCCTCCCTGCCAATGACAGCGGGAGCACATCCCACCTACGGAAGTCCCCTTTCATTTGCTCAATCACCCTGCCCAAATTTAGTTTATGAAGCTGACCCCAGTCCCTTGCCACCTGAATCCCCAGGTACCTACAACTCCTTCCCACCACTTTAAACGCCATCTCCCTCAGTCTCCTCTCCTGCCCCCTTGCCTGGATCGCAAAAACTTCACTCTTCCCCATATTCAGTTTGTAACCTGAGAACCGGCCAAATTCTTCCAGTATCCTCATAATTCCTGCGATTTACCCCCAACGGGTCTGTTATATAAAGGAGAAAATCTCTGCATAGAGCGAGACCCTATGTTCCACCACCACCACCCCCCCTCCCCCTCTCACTATCCTCCGGCAAATGTTCGATGCTGTCAGCGCCATTGTCAAAGGCTCTATGGCCAGGGCAAACAGTAGTGGTGAGAACAGGCACCCCTGTCTCGTCCCCTGACACAGACTAAAATATTCTGATCGAACACGGTTTGTCCTTACATTTGCCACCGGTGCCTGATATAGCAACCGGACACAATCCACAAACCCAAACCTTCCCAGAGCATCCCACAAGTACTTCCACTCCACTTGATTAAAGGCCTTCTCTGCATCCATGGCCACCACCACCTCGACCTCGTGCCCCTCCACAGGCATCATTATCACATTTAGGAGCCACCTAATGTTGGACGTCAGGTGTCGTCCCTTCACAAATCCCATCTGGTCCTCCCCTATTACCCCCGGAACACAATCCGCTATGCGCATGGCCAAGATCTTTGCCAACAATTTTGCATCTACATTTAACAGGGAGATTGGCTTCTACGAGCAACAGCTCACCGGATCCTTATCCCGCTTCAGAATAAGGGAAATCGATGCCTGCGATAACGTTGTGGGAACACTCCCAGCTCCTTTGGCTGAGTTTGATTCTTGATTGTCAAGGAAGTCAAAGGTTATTGTGGTGGTATGACTTGGGGGTAGTACGGTACCCAGTGATGCCGAGAGGCTATTGGTGGACAGACACTGGGTCTTGATTGGATCTGCCGCCTACTGGCTCCACCCAGTAAGGCGGAGTATAAGAACCCGGGTTCTCCCAGCAGCCACATTCTGTAACCGAGCTGCTGGGGAACAAGTCTGCGCAATAAAGCCATCTCATCTCGCCTCGTGAGTGATTGATTGTGCTACAATATATTATGCACACTTTAAAAGACTATGGAGCTCCGGAGTGTCTGCGAATCAGCCCCCACGCAGCAAACTCAGCGGCTACTTTTAAAAACCGGCGAGCGTGCTTTGAGGGATACCTCCGAACGGCCCCCGGCAGACCTACGGAAGACCAGAAAATGCAGGTCCTGCATTCCAGGGTGAGTCCGGAAATCTACACGCTCATAGAAGACGCGGAGGATTTCCCGGCGGCGCTCACCATGCTGAGAGGGATCTACATTCGGCCCGTCAATCAGGTCTACGCACGCCACCAACTCGCGATGAGACGACAAATCCTGGACGGGTTCACAGCGCGCTGCTCATACTGGGGAGGAACTGCAACTGCCCACCGGTGACGGCTAACGAACATACGGAACTCCTCATCCGGGATGCTTTCGTAGCAGGTATGACCTCATCCCAAATTCGCCAGCGACTGCTGGAAAGAGACTCACTGGGGCTCACAGAGGCACGGGCCCTTGCGGCCTCCCTCGATGTGGCATCGCAGAATGCCCGCGTTTACGCCCCCAACCGCGCGGCAGCCCTTTGGGCTCCGTGGACCCCCAACGCGACCGACTCCCCGGCACCCTGCGTGGCCAGAACACCAGACCACCCAGGGGGGGCCCCGCTGCTACTTTTGCGGGCAGTCGAAAACCCCCCGTTAGCGCTGCCCGGCCCGCTCGGCCATCTGTAAAAGTTACGGCCAGAAAGGGCACTATTCAGCGGTGTGCCAATCCCTGGGGGTGGACGAAATCTCCGGGGGAGAACTGGGACACACAGACTCAACCCCCCCCCCCCCCAATGATCCATGTGCGGCCAACAGGTACCGCCATTTTGGGTCCCGGACTCCATTCAGGGGGAATGGGCGCGTGCGATCCGTGGACGCCGCCATCTTGGCTGACAGCCAAGGACCCCAACATGGACGGCTCCACGAGGCCTGAAGAAAACGCCCCGATGCAGCAACCCGGCTGGCTTTGGTGACCCTGGACCAGTCGCAGCCCCTGACGCTCCAAACGGCAACGACGACGGTGCTGGTTAACGGGTACGAAACGCCATGCCTGATCGACTCTGGGAGCACGGAAAGTTTTATCCATCCGGATACTGTAAGACGCTGTTTTCTTTCAATCCACCCGAGTACCCAAAAGATTTTCCTGGCAGCGGGATCCCATTCCGTAGAAATCAAAGGGTTCTGCATCGCGAACCTAACGGTGCAAGGGAGGGAGTTTAAGAATTACCGACTTTATGTCCACCCCCACCTCTGCGCTCCCACACCTCTGGGGTTAGATTTTCAGTGAAACCTCCAGAGTTTAACGTTCCAATTCAGCGGCCCTGTACCCCCACTTACTATCTGTGGCCTCGTGACCCTCAAGGTTGAACCGCCTTCCCTGTTTGTGAACCTCACCCCGGATTGCAAACCCGTCGCCACTAGGAGCAGACGGTACAGCGCCCAGGACCGAACATTTATCCGGTCAGAAGTCCAGCGGCTGCTGAGGGAAGGCATAATCCAGGCCAGCAATAGTCCCTGGAGAGCTCAGGTGGTAGTTGTAAAGACCGGGGAGAAGCAGGGGATGGTCATAGACTATAGTCAAACCATCAATAGGTACACGCAGCTGGATGCGTACCCTCTCCCCCGCAAATCCGACATGGTCAATCGGATTGCACAGTACAAGGTCTTTTCCACCGTGGACCTTAAGTCCGCATATCACCAGCTCCCCATCCGCCCGAGCGACCGCAAGTACACTGTCTTCGAAACAGACGGGCGGCTCTACCACTTTTTAAGGGTTCCATTCGGCGTCACTAACGGAGTCTCGGTCTTCCAACGGGAGATGGACCGAACGGTTGACCAGCACGGTTTACGGGCCATGTTCCCGTACCTCGACAACGTCACCATCTGCGGCCACGACCAGCAAGACCACGACGCCAACCTCCGCAAATTCCTCCAGACCGCTAACGCCCTGAACCTCACCTACAACAGGGAAAAATGCGTGTTTAGCACCGACCGTCTAGCTATCCTTGGCTACGTAGTGCGGAATGGAGTCATAGGCCCCGACCCTGAATGCATGCGCCCCCTTATGGAGTTCCCCCTCCCTCACTGTTCCAAAGCCCTGAAACGCTGCCTGGGCTTTTTCTCTTATTACGCCCAGTGGGTCCCCAACTACGCGGACAAGGCCCGCCCGCTAATTCAGTCCACTACCTTCCCCCTGTCGATAGAGGCCCGCCAGGCCTTCAGCCACATCAAAGTGGATATCGCAACGGCCGCGATGCACGCAATCGACGAGTCCCCCCCACCTTCCAAGTCGAGAGCGCCGCATCCGACGTAGCTCTGGCGGCCACTCTCAACCAAGCGGGCAGACCCGTGGCCTTTTTCTCCAGTACCCTCCATGCTTCAGAAATCTGCCACTCCTCAGTGGAAAAGGAAGCCCAAGCCATAGTAGAAGCTGTGCGGCATTGGAGGCATTACCTGGCCGGTAGGAGATTCACTCTCCTCACTGACCAACGGTCGGTAGCCTTCATGTTCAATAATGCGCAGCGGGGCAAGATCAAGAACGACAAGATCTTGCGGTGGAGGATCGAACTCTCCACATATAACTATGAGATCTTGTATCGTCCCGAAAAGCTAAATGAGCCTCCTGACGCCCTGTCCCGCGGCACATGTGCCACCGCACAAGTGGACCGCCTCCGAGCCCTCCACGAGGACCTCTGCCACCCGGGGGTCACTCGCTTTTTCCATTTTGCCAAGACCCACAACCTGCCCTACTCCATCGAGGAGGTCAGGACAGCCACCAGGAATTGCCAAAAGTGCAAGCCGCACGTTTTCAGGCCAGATGGAGCGCACCTGATAAAGGCTTCCCGTCCCTTTGAGCGCCTCAGTCTGGACTTCAAAGGCCCCCTCCCCTCCACCGATCGCAACACGTACTTCCTGAACGTGGTTGACGAATACTCCCATTTTCCTTTCGCCATCCCCTGTCCCGACATGACCGTGGCCACGGTCATTAAAGCCCTCTGCTCCATCTTTACACTGTTCGGTTTCCCCGCCTACATCCATAGCGATAGGGGGTCCTCCTTCATGAGCGACGAACTGCGTCAATTCCTGCTCAGCAAGGGCATCGCCTCGAGCAGGACGACCAGTTACAACCCCCGGGGGAACGGTCAGGTAGAGAGGGAGAACCGAACGGTCTGGAAGACCGTCCTACTGGCCCTACGGTCCAGAAGTATCCCAGTTTCCCGTTGGCAGGAAGTCCTCCCGGATGCCCTTCACTCCATCCGGTCACTGCTGTGTACCACAACTGATCAAACGCCTC
Source organism: Scyliorhinus torazame (assembly GCF_047496885.1). NCBI lineage: Eukaryota > Metazoa > Chordata > Chondrichthyes > Carcharhiniformes > Scyliorhinidae > Scyliorhinus > Scyliorhinus torazame. Next base: position 167,053,076 of record NC_092709.1, on the reverse strand, counting down.
ACGAGCGCCGCCTTGTCTTCCCTAGGAAGTCCTCCTCCGGAACGTCACTTCCGACCTGGCTGGCAGCCCCGGGCCCCATCCTGCTCCGAAAACATGTTCGGGCGCACAAATTGGACCCGTTGGTCGAGAGGGTTCATCTCCTCCATGCGAACCCTCAATACGCATACGTGGCATACCCCGACGGCTGACAGGACACGGTCTCCCCACACCCCCCCAACACCAGTCACCCCCTCCCTCCCGCCGGCGCACCCCACTGCCGCTCCCTTCCCAGGTGGCTCGGTCCTCCTCCCGTGCCCGCCCAGGGGTAGTGAAACAGGAACAAACATTGTGACGCTCCCAGAGATGACAGTGCCCGAGCCAGCGCCTGCACCACCACCAGGGCTGAGACGATTGGCAAGGACGACCAGGGCACCCACTCGACTCATCAAATCTGCGTGACAAAGCAAGATCTGTAAATAATTCAGAGGCGCAGTAAAAGCGGCATTGTAAATAGATAACTGTTGATATCGTTGCATAGCCACTGTGTTAATGGAATCCCAGTACCGACCTTGTAAACCCCTACCACCATGGGGCCCACCACCCCGCCGGGTTCTTTTTTAACAAGGGGTGAATATGGTGGTATGTATTAGGGGTAGTACGGTACCCAGTGATGCCGAGAGGCTATTGGTGGACAGACACTGGATCCTGATTGGATCTGCCGCCTACTGGCTCCACCCAGTAAGGCGGAGTATAAGAACCCGGGTTCTCCCAGCAGCCGCATTCTGTAACCGAGCTGCTGGGGAACAAGTCTGCGTAATAAAGCCATCGATTGACTTCATCTCATCTCGCCTCGTGAGTGATTGATTGTGCTACAGTTATAGAGGGCTGACAAGAAAGTAGTGCTGAAAGTAGAGGCCACATCTTATCAAATCGCAAAGCAGCCTTAAGGACCTAATTCATATATTGATTGAGATTACCCACCATGCTAGATTATGTCTACCCTGGTTTAGACCAGACGCTGCATGAACCTGTCATCTTTACCTGCTAGCACAAAAATTGAACGAAATGTATGAGTCAGTCAGATTGTTGAAGTGGAAATTGGCCAATACCCAGAAATAGTACAAACATCAAGAGCCAGAATTGTCTTGAATAGTGCAATTAAAAGAACAGATGAGGGCTAAATTCCAAAGCTGTTATCGGAAACATTTGAAATGAAAGAAATTCAGAATTGTTGGTATTAACTGTGAAACACATCCCCCGTTTTTTGGACTAGTAGAAGGTCAACAGCTGAGCTTCAAACAGTATAGCTTTGTTCTTGAGCAGTGGATTTTAAGGAGCGAGATGTACTTATCAAGTTCTGCAGGCTCAGCTGCATATGCCATTGAAAACCTAATTTGATACTTGTACCGAATTTTGATAGACTGCTGCTGCTGCTTTTACAGATAAGAATCAAGGCAGCTGTTACATTCAACAAACTGGATATCAATCCTTCCAGGACATCAAAAAATACAACCACTTAAAAGGTCACCGTTGGGCCAAAGAACTGATAAAGCCGAAGTTACAACAAAAAGGAAACTGGACAAATCTTGTTTTTACAAAACTGGCTGATCATTATGACAAGGAATTTGAAAAGACGGACGGACAGGAACATGGGTTCTGCTCTCCTGTTCTATACATCCGCCTGCTTTTTGTATGCTGCCTCCTTGGAAACCTTGGTCACACATTCAGCCCAATGTCCACCAGAACTGAATGAACCCATTACCAAAAATATATCTTTTCGGAACCTCAGTGGCCTCAGACTCCGAAGAATCTATCATGACTGCCTGCGACGCTGCACCCAATTACAGGTGAGGAGCTGGAGTTTCTTCATCTTCAATTAATTATGAACTTATTGAAGAAGAGATTACAGTTTCTTTAAAGCAAATTGTATTAATTTGAGTAAGTGTACTTCTTTTGTAATTTCACAATTGTGGAAATTTAAGTGTCATTGTATTTAGAATACTTTGATGCTATATTTTTTTTTTCACCAAAGTTAAAGCAGCAGATGTTTTCTTGCTGCGGATAACCGGAATAGCTTTAGACATTTATTCAATTAAAATAACTGTTTGAATTATTACTTGGAGAGGCACAGTAACAATGAATGTGTGAATATGTGTCGCCAAAATGCTGTGTTCAGATTCATCTTTCAGAAATATTCCAAGAACAAAGTGTGTTGTTTGATTTTGGTAAGTGAATGTGGTTCTAACTGTATTGTGAAACTTAAACCTTAGCTACTTTTGCTGTTCAAAATGAAAGAAAGTGCTAATTTACCTATGGTGAAATCCAATTCAAGTCTTTTTTTTAATTCCCAGAAGGTACAATTGCACTTTGCAGTGGTGGTATAGAAATACTCTTCATGTTCATGTGAAATTATATTGCTCCTTATTTTATTAGATGCATTAACACATTCAGAATAAGCAGGGCAATACCCCAACAAGAAGGGACTAAAGAAAGAATTTCACGCAAAGGTGTTTGTGGATAATTTGTCACTGAATAGATTTTCCAGAGGAGAAATCTTGACACTAAATTTGAGCAAAACGTTTAGGTCTGGCTTACTTAAAAATGGGCAAATTTAAGTTAAGAAGTGAACACTTATGAGAATGTTACCTGTGCATCAAATTTTACAAGCCTGATAATTACTGTAGATCTACATGAGATAAAACTGTCATTTTAAAATTGCTCTGGTATGAGGGTCTGTATGCTGAGAGCACATGTCAAATATCTGGGGGGCAGAGGCTAACTCTCATGATTAGTAGAAATTTTGCAGACATTGCACTCACCCACTTGCTCTTCAAGTAGCCCCAGACTCCATTAATCTATTCAATGTCTATTTTTTTTGTGCTAAATGACTGCAACAACAATGTACAGGGTCATTCAACATGGCAATCAGAAACAAAATTAGTAACCTATATTGTGACCTGGAAAGTGAAGGTTATGAAAATGAAATGAAATGAAATGAAAATCGCTTATTGTCACAAGTAGGCTTCGAATGAAGTTACTGTGAAAAGCCCCTAGTCGCCACATTCCGGTGCCTGTTCAGGGAGGCTGTTCCGGGAATCGAACCGTGCTGCCGGCCTGCCTTGGTCTGCTTTCAAAGCCAGCAATTTAGCCCTGTGCTAAACAGTTATCAACAATTCTCCTGACAAAATACTAAAGATCAGAAATGGAATTAGAAATGTTCAGCAGGTTTATATTTAACATCAAATACATTTGGTTAATCTGCATCTTTCATGTTTGGTTCTAGGTGCTATTTCTGAACAGTTCTAATTTAGAAGCTGTAGAGGACACAACTTTTACAAACATATCCAATCTTAGGCAACTCTATCTACATGACAACAGGTTAACGGATTTTCCTTCCAAACCAATGGCTCCACTCACTTTGCTTCAAGTCCTAGTTATCAGCAACAATTACATCAAGGAAATTAAATCAGGTACGTCCATTTACCGAACTTCATTGACAAATAGTTTATTTATGACACAAGTGATAAGTGACTTTACCACAAATTTTTCCCTCAACTAACACCACCAAAACTAGATTATCTGATCATGGAATGTTATTAGGATATGCATTTGTTTCCTTTGTTCTTCCATCAAGGTGGCAGCAAAGCCAAAATGTGTTGCCCACCCATAATGCCTTGAATTGAGTGAATTACTAGACTATTTCAGTGGGCATTTAAGCACTGCTGTGGTTCTGGAGTCTCATGAGATTTATTAATATAATTCAAACTCCACCAGCTTCTATGGTGGGATTTGAACCTATGTCCCCAGACCCTAAGCTTGAGCCTATAGATTACTAGCCAAGTGTCATGACCACCACACCACAGTCTCTTACTAACACCTCCATTGTAGTCAAAACACCTAAAAAAAAATAACTGATTAAAATAAAACGAGTTTAAACTGCACTGAAAAATTTCAATGTGATCAAGTAAATTGTGTAGTATTTTAATTCCACCAAATTAATCTTTCGCTGGTCATTGAAATATATGCTAATGGTAAATTTACTTTTGAGTGTTTCAAAAGAAAGGACTTGCATTTATGCAGTCTCCTTAATGACCTCAGGATGTCCCAAAGTGCTTTAAAGCCAATTGCATACTTTCCCAAGTTGTAATAAAAGGAAAACAACATCAAACATCCACAGTAGATACAAGTATTTATAGAATACATCATTTTAGACAGACCTAATAAGATGACAGTTACATGCATAAAAATTCCAAAACAATTGCTTCTCAGACTCTGAGAGAGATACAAGTTGAATTGGAACATTTCATATGAAATTTACCCCTTGAAGTCAAGCTTAATTCTGTTTGACCTACATCCTCAAGAAATATTACTGCTTTCTGTTTTGGGTCAGCCAAATTAACTATCATCATTTAGATACAGCATTTTTGATACTTTGTGGTTTTAAATGACAAATTGCAGCACTTGGTAAAATAAATGCTGCACATGATGTGAAATCTGTTAATTAGATTTCACACTCCGACAATCCAGTTGTCCAGAAAATGTGAATGAACTGAATTTCCAAGGATTGCAAGTGAGTGACGCTTTCTTTGGCATACATCATTCTAATGTTGTTCTGAATATGTATCCAATGTATCAACCATGTGATTCTCATTAATTTGTGGTATACTAAAATAAATGTTTTCTATAAAACCTTCATATTTTGATAATGCTGGCTTTGTGTTCATCAAGATGATATAGGTCAGGGCTTTAAAATGGAGTATCTTTGCCAATAATATGGGGAAGACCTACACCAGCACAGGGCACAATGGTCTGAATGGGTTTCTTCTGTGCTGTCATTTTTATTTTTATTTTATAAATTTACAGTGCCCAATTATTTTTTTTTCCAATTAAGAGACAATTTAGCGTGGCCAATCCACCTAACCTGCACATCTTTGGGTTGTGGGGTGAAACCCACGCAGACATGGGGAGAATGTGAAAACTCCACACGAACAGTGACCCAGGGCCGGGATTCGAACCCGGGTCCTCAGCGCCGCAGTCCCAGTGCTATCCACTTCCACCATTACATGAAGCGTCAGCAATTTCTGATAGTGGTATGGGCGCACACATGGCAATCTTTACAAACACATACATGCATACAAGTTAGGAGGAAGGGGAAGGCTATTTGGCCCCTCAAGCCTGCTCTGCCACTTGATTGTGGCCTCACCTCCACTTTCCTTCCTAGCCCCTACCTTTTGACTCCCTTGTCAATCAGGTATTTATCTACCTCAGCCTTAAAAATATTCATTGACCCGGCCTCCACCATTCTCTGGGGAATAGAGTTCCACAGACTCGTGACACTCTGAGAGAAAAACATTCCCGCCCCTCATCTCCATCTTAAAGTTAAGACCCATTATTTTTAAACTATGTCCCCCAGTTTTAGTCTTTCAAAGAGCAATACAGCACAGGAACAGGCCCTTCAGCCCGCCAAGCCTGCGCCGACCATGGTACCTGCCAAAACTAAAACCGTCTGCACTTACAGAGTCTGTATCCTTCCATTCCCACTCTATTCATATATTTGTCTGGATGCCTCTTAAATGCCGCTATCGTACTACCTCCCCAAGCAGCGCGTTCCCTATATTTACCACCCTCTTGTGTAAAAAAACTTGCCTCGCACATCTGTTCTAAACTTTTCCCCAAGCACTTTAAACCTATGTCCCCTAGTACTTGACTCTCCTACTCCAGGAAAGAGCATCTGACTATCCACTCTGTCCATGCCACTCATAATCTTGTAGACCTCTATTAGGTCGCCTCTCAACCTCTGTCCTTCCAGTGAAACGGACCGAGTTTATCTAACCTCTCCTCATAGCTAATGCATACCAGGCAACATCCTAGTAAACCGCTTCTGTACCTTCTCCAAAGCATCCACATCCTTCAGGTAGTGTGGCAACCAGAATTGTACTCAATATTCCAAATGAGGTCTAACTAAGGTCCTGTACAGCTGCTACATGACTTGCCAATTTTTATATTCAATTCCCCAACCGATGAAGGCCAGCATGCCATATGCCTTCTTGACCACCTTATCCACATGCGTTGCCACTTTCAGTGATCGGTGGACATGCACACCCAGACCGCTCTGCCTGTCAGTATTCCCAAGAGTTCTACCACAGGGGGAAACCTCCTCTCAGCATTCGCCTTGTCAAGTCCCTCCAGGATATTACATGATTCAATAAGATCACCTCTCATTCTTCTAAACTCCAATGGATACAGGCCTAACCTGTCCAACCTTTCCTCATAGGTTAACCCCCTCATTCCAGGAATCAGTCGAGTGAACCTTCCGATGATTCCTGTGGAGCACTCACAGAGACCAATTTCCATGCTGTAACCTCTTTGTAACCATGGAATACATGGTAAGTTTATGCAACCTGTCCTTGTAATTTAACCCTTTCAGCCCCAGTATCATTCTTGTGAATCTGCGCTGCACCCCCTCCAAGCCCAATATATCCTTCTTGTATCACAGTGCCCAGAACTAAATACAATCTGACCAAGGCTCTGTGTACCAAAAGCAGAACATCTTCCACTTTGTATTCCAGCCCTCTCGAGATGTAGACCAATCGACTTTCTCCTTGTTTTTTGTACCTGACCAGTTGCTTTTCGAGATTTGTGTACTTGGAATAGAACATAGAACATAGAAAAATACAGCACAGAACATGCCCTTCGGCCCATGATGCTGTGCCGAACTTTTGTCCTAGATTAAGAACAAATTAATCTACACCCCATCATTCTACCGTAATCCATGTACCTATCCAATAGCCGCTTGAAGGTCCCTAATGTTTCCGACTCAACTACTTCCACAGGCAGTGCATTCCATGCCCCCAGTACTCTCTGGGTAAAGAACCTACCTCTGACATCCCCCCTATATCTTCCACCATTCACCTTAAATTTATGTCCCCTTGTAATGGTTTGTTCCACCCGGGGAAAAAGTCTCTGACTGTCTACTCTATCTATTCTCCTGATCATCTTAAAAACCTCTATCAAGTCGCCCCTCATCCTTCTCCGTTCTAATGAGAAAAGGCCTAGCACCCTCAACCTTTCCTCGTAAGACCTCTCTCCATTCCAGGCAACATCCTGGTAAATCTCCTTTGCACCTTTTCCAAAGCTTCCACATCCTTCCCAAAATGAGGCGACCAGAACTGCACACACTACTCCAACTGTGGCCTTACCAAAGTTTTGTACAGCTGCATCATCACCTCACGGCTCTTAAATTCAATCCCCCTGCTAATGAACGCTAGCACACCATAGGCCTTCCACTTGAGTGGCAACTTTCAAAGATCTATGAACATAAACCCCAAGATCTCTCTGCTCCTCCACATTGCCAAGAACCCTACCGTTAACCCTGTATTCCGCATTCATATTTGTCCTTCCAAAATGGACAACCTCACACTTTTCAGGGTTAAACTCCATCTGCCACTTCTCAGCCCAGCTCTGCATCCTACCTATGTCTCTTGCAGCCAACAACAGCCCGCCTCACTATCCACAACTCCACCAATCTTTGTATCGTCTGCAAATTTACTGACCCACCCTTCAACTCCCTCATCCAAGTCATTAATGAAAATCACAAACAGCAGAGGACCCAGAACTGATCCCTGCGGTACGCCACTGGTAACTGGGCTCCAGGCTGAATATTTGCCATCCACCACCATTCTCTGACTTCTTTCGGTTAGCCAGTTCATTATCCAACTGGCCAAATTTCCCACTATCCCATGCCTCCTTACTTTCTGCATAAGCCTACCATGGGGAACCTTATCAAATGCCTTGCTAAAATCCATGTACACTACATCCACTGCTTTACCTTCATCCACGTGCTTGGTCACCTCCTCAAAGAATTCAATAAGACTTGTGAGCAGTGGCGGACCTACATTTTTGGGGCCCTGAAGCTTGAACTGTTATGGGGGCCCCTTTGCAACCAGCAACGAGGTCTGGGTAACCACTGTTATCTTCTTCAATGGGGTTGTTCCACGACAGATCACCACAAATTTTTAAAAAAATGTAATCACTACATTTCAGATTTTGATTAAAATTGCCGTACTGGATTATCTCACATGTCAAAGTCACTGGTGTAAACAAAAATTTCCTATGCCTTATAGTTTTTGAGTTATGGGGGGATGAAAATTAGGGAAATGTTATATACATGCATGATGCATCATAGAATGATGAAATAAAACATAGAAAAGATCACAGTCAATATAATCTTTTATTTTAGACACCTATGAGAATACATACTACATGAAGCACATTTTACAAAATACTCTTTTTTCTGTTTTTTCTAGCAACATATTCACGTACAGTTTTGTCATATGAGAGCTTCCTTGCAATGTCATTTTCTAGAGACAATATGCATAAAGAATTTAAGTGCTCTTCAGTCATGGTAGGCCGAAATTTGTTCTTTATAAAGGATAGCTTTGAAAAATTCCTTTCTGCTTCACAGCTCGTGATAGGCATTGTCAAGTACAGCTTAAGCGCAGTAGTAATATTGGGGAACACCTCAATTAGGTGTTGCTCACAAGTAAGCTGAAGAACTTCTGCGCATTGCATTTTAGATGGTGTGTTTTCTTCTGTGTTCTGGGATTTCCTATATACAACAAAATATGTACAACAAAAAATTAATCAATTTAAGTCGTGCGACTATTGTCGCGTGCTTTGAAAGGGAAACATTTTAGGTCTACTTTCTGAGAAAGGTTTTTTAAAAAAACCCTTCCCAGAAAGTAAAGTGCCATTTTTAAAGATTTATAATAAATAAGCTAAATAGGTGTTCAAGCTAGCCTACGCTAGGTTAGACTAAGTTAGGCAAGACTAGGCCACCAAAACTCATAGGCCAAGGTAATGTAACACAATTTTACCATTATTTGAACACTTTTCATAATAAACACCTGTAATTTAACAAAAATTCACCCTTTTATTACTTTTTCATAAATACTTGTAATATAGTATTAGCCTAGGCTGTGCGGTCGTAGCCTACCTTCCGTTCACCTCTTCATAAAAACAATAGGCTTAGGCTAATCTAACACCATTTCACCTTTATTACTTACCTTACTTTTCTAAATATAACATTTATTTTTGAGTAGGGGTAATTAAAATATTGTATCCTTATGAACACTCTATTGAAAACAATTCTTGTCTAGATCGCTATCACGAGTGCTATCACGTTGAAAATTCACGTTAGCCTTTTCAACGGCTCCCCTTTTTTGTTACGACACGTCATCTACTGTTTGTATTTCTGTCATAAATGTTAATAGTGTTTTAAATTATTTATAATTATTTTATATTAAATATATTTAGAATGAAACATCCTTCATTTGAAAGTTTTTTCGTTTACGGCTAGCCTACATGATACTTTAATAATCTTTTAATTTTTATTTTAACTATTATTTAGTTTTGAATTATACTATATTATTAATATTATTATTATTTTTAAACCCCTTCTCATACAGTAGACCCAACATTTTTAAGCAATGTGGACTAAAGTCGCTTCTGGGGCCCCTCTGGGATTAGGGGCCCTGAAGCTTAAGCTTCATTAGTTTCACAGTAGATCTGCCCCGGCTTGTGAGGCAAGACCTACCCCTCACAAATCCGTGCTGACTATCCCTAATCAAGCAGTGTCTTTCCAGATGCTCAGAAATCCTATCCCTCAGTACCCTTTCCATTATTTTGCCTACCACCGAAGTAAGACTAACTGACCTGTAATTCCCAGGGTTATCCCTATTCCCTTTTTTGAACAGGGGCACGACATTCGCCACTCTCCAATCCCCTGGTACCGCCCCTGTTGACAGTGATGACGAAAAGATCATTGCCAACGGCTCTGCAATTTCATCTCTTGCTTCCCATAGAATCCTTGGCTATATCCCGTCAGGCCCGGGGGACTTGTCTATCCTCAAGTTTTTCAAAATGCCCAACACATCTTCCTTCCTAACAAGTATCTCCTCGAGCTTATCAGTCTGTTTCACACTGTCCTCTCCAACAATATGGCCCCTCTCATTCGTAAATACTGAAGACAAGTACTCGTTCAAGACCTCTCCTAATGCCAAAGACTCTTCACTCCTCTGCAATTTCTAGCTTCTTTCCATTTAGAAAATACTTTGTCTTGTCTTCATGGATGACCTCACACTACTCAACAGTGAACTTCATTTTTCATAGTTTTGCCCAATGGCTTAATCTGTGTATATCCTTTGTAATTTCCAGCTCCAATCTATACTACTCGATAGGTTTCCTACATTTTGGATCTGTGCACTCGGGTGGAAGCAAAGATCCCACCTCATCATCTGAAGAAGAATAGTGGAGTTCACCCTCTGTGTACTGGGTCAATATTTATTCATGAAAATATAACCAAAATGTAGTCATTACAATTTGGATTATTTGATCATTATCACATTAGCCCCCAGAACCTTGGGTACTTACCTTTTTTTAAAAAAATATGTTTATTCAAAGTTTTTCCAACAAAAATTTTCAACCAGTTAAACCCCCCCCCCCACCCCCGTAACAGAAAAGAAAAAGACAAAAGAGCAAAACAAAACATAAACATATCAAGCAAACATAGTACAGAACTTATACAATGGGTTTCTCCCGCACATATTAACCCTCCCCTATGTTTGCACAAATACTACCTGGGAAAAAACCCTCCCCACCCACCCAAATATCCCCCCCCCGAAAGAAATACCCCCCCACCTCCCTGGGTTGCTGCTGCTGCTGACTGAGCTCCTTCTCGCGCTCCGCGAGACAGTCAAGGAACGGTTGCCACCGCCTGAAGAACCCCTGCGCAGACCCTCTCAGGGCAAACTTTATCCTCTCTAGCTTAATGAACCCTGTCATGTCATTTATCCAGGCTTCCACACTGGGGGGGCATCACGTCCTTCCATAATAGCAAGATCCTCCACCAGGCTACCAGGGACGCAAAGGCCAGAATGCCGGCCTCTTTCGCCTCCTGCACTCCCGGCTCGTCCGCCACCCCAAATAATGCCAGCCCCCAACTTGGTTTGACCTGGACTTTCACCACCTTGGACATAGTCCTCGCGAAACCCCTCCAGAACCCTTCCAGTGCCGGGCACGACCAAAACATGTGGACGTGATTCGCCGGGCTTCCCGAGCACCTCCCACATCTGTCCTCCACCCCAAAGAACATACTCAGCCTCGCCCCCATCATATGCGCTCTGTGAACAACCTTAAACTGTATCAGGCTGAGCCTGGCACATGAGGAAGAGGAATTAACACTACTCAGGGCATCCGCCCATAGACCCTCTTCAATCTCCTCCCCCAACTCCTCCTCCCACTTGCCCTTCAGCTCCTCTACCAAAGCCTCCCCCTCTTCTTTCATCTCCTGATATATCGCCGAAACCCTACCCTCTCCGACCCATACACCCGAAATCACCCTGTCCTGAATCCCCTGTGCCGGGAGCGACGGGAATTCCCTCACCTGCCGCCTCACAAACGCCCTCACTTGCATATACTTGATCGCATTTCCCGGGGGTAACCTGAACTTCTCCTCCAGCGCCCCGAGGCTCGCAAACGTCCCGTCTATAAACAGGTCCCCGATCCTTCTGATCCCTGCCCGATGCCAGCTCCGAAACCCCCCATCCATCCTCCCTGGGACGAACCGGTGGTTCCACCGGATCGGGGACCACACCGAGGCTCCCATCTCACCCCTATGTCGTCTTCACTGCCCCCAGATCTTTAGCATTTCTGCCACTACCGGACTCGTGGTGTACCTTGTCGGCGAGAGCGGCAGCGGTGCCGTCACCAGCGCCCTCAGGCTCGTTCCTTTGCAGGACGCCATCTCCAACCTCTTCCATGCCGCCCCCTCTCCCTCCATCACCCACTTACGGATCATCGCTACGTTGGCTGCCCAATAATAGCCACACAGATTCGGCAACGCCAGCCCTCCTGTCCCTACTACGCTCCAGAAACCCCCTCCTTACCCTCGGGGTCTTGTTTGCCCACACAAACCATGATGCTCCTACCTACCCGCTTAAAAAATGCCTTGGTAATCCTAATAGGAAGGCACTGGAACACAAAAAGAAACCTCGGGAGGACCGTCATTTTAATTGACTGTACCCTGCCCGCTAGCGAGAGTGGCAACACATCCCATCGTTTGAAGTCCTCCTCCATCTGCTCCACCAGCCACGTCAAATTAAGTTTGTGCAGGGCCCCCCAGATCCTAGCTACCTGGATCCCCAAGTACCGAATGCTCCTTTTCGCCCTCCTCAACGGTAGGTCGTCTATCCCTCTTCCCTGGTCCCCCGGATGCACCACAAAGAGCTCACTCTTCCCTACATTGAGCCTGTAGCCTGAGAAGTCCCCAAACTCTCTTAGGATCCACATGTCCTCCACCATCCCCTCCACTGAATCCGCCACATACAGCAACAGGTCGTCTGCATACAGCGACACTCGATGCTCCTCTCCCCCTCGGACCACCCCCCTCCAGTTCCTGAACTCCCTTAATGCCATGGCCAAAGGCTCAATTGCCAATGCAAACAACAGGGGAGACAGGGGGCACCCCTGCCTCGTCCCTCGATACAGCCGAAAATACTCCGACCTCCGCCGATTCGTAGCCACACTCACCACCGGGGCTCTATATAGAAGCTTAACCCAACTCATAAACCCCTCCCCAAACCCAAACCTCCGCAACACTTCCCAGAGATACTCTCACTCCACCCGGTCAAAGGCCTTCTCCGCGTCCATAGCTGCCCATATCTCCGCCTCTCCCTCCACCGATGGCATCATAATCACGTTTAGGAGCCTCCGCAGATTGGTGATTAGCTGCCTGCCCTTTACAAATCCCGTCTGGTCCTCGTGAATCATCCCCGGGACACAGTCCTCAATTCTCGAAGCTAGCACTTTTGCCAGCAGTTTAGCGTCCACATTGAGGAGCGAGATCGGTCTATATGACACACATTGCAGTGGGTCCTTGTCCTACTTCAGGATCAGAGAAATCAGCGCTCCGGACATTGTCGGGGCCAGGGTCCCCCTCTCCCTTGCCTCATTGAAAGTCCTCACCAGCAACGGGGTTAACAGGTCCACATACTTCCTGTAAAACTCAACCGAGAACCCATCTGGCCCCGGGGCCTTCCCCGCCTGCATGCTCCCCAGTCCTTTAACCAGCTCCTCCAACCCAATTGGCGCCCCCAAACCAGCCACCTCCTGCTCCTCCACCGTCAGGAACCTCAGTTGATCAAGAAACCTTTGCATCCCCTCTTCCCCCGCTGGGGGCTGAGATTTGTACAGCTCCTCATAGAAGTCGTTAAATGCCTCATTTACTTTCACCGCACTCCGCACCGTAGTTCCCCTGCTATCCTTGACTCCACCTATCTCCCTCGCTGCCATCCTCTTACGGAGCTGATGTGCCAGCATCCGGCTCGCCTTCTCTCCATACTCGTACGTCGCCCCCTGTGCCTTCCTCCACTGTGCCTCTGCCTTCCCCGTGGTCAACAGGTCGAATTCCGTCTGGGGACTTCGCCGCTCCCTAAGTAGTCCCTCCTCGGGGACCTCTGCATATCTCCTGTCCACCCTCAGGATCTCTCCCACTAACCTCTCCCTTTCCCTGCCCTCTCTCTTCTCCCGGTGAGCCCTGATGGAGATTAACTCTCCCCTGACCACTGCCTTCAGCGTCTCCCACACTACCCCCACCTGCACCTCCCCATTGTCATTGGCCTCCAGATACCTTTCAATGCACCCCCGCACCCTCCCGCACCCTTGGGTACTTACCTGAAGTGCGATCTTGGGACTTAGGCATGGCATTGCAGTACTTCTTCAGACCACTGCAATGTTGTCTGTGCCTGGAGGGCTGGAGAGCTGTTAGCCAATCAGATTGGCTGACAGCTCTCCATGGCAATTAACATTCAATTGAGTGCGAAATGGCACCGGGCCTATTAGAGTTGTCGGAAATGCCAAGTGGGGGAGGAAGTGGAGTAGTGTTATTGTCACTGAACTAGTAATCCAGAGACCCAGGAGAATGCTGGGACCTGGGTCCAAACCACTAAAGTAGCCATAGAAATGCAAGCCTTTCTTCCTTCACCAACTTGGTGTCATTTTCAAACTTTGACATATAACACTCTAGATTCCTCTTTCAGGTCAATGGTAAGTATGATGAAAAACTGGGGCCTGCAATGGATGCCATGGGAACACCATTCATGCCACCCTGCCAATTATATCCTCACTCTCTGCCCCCTACTTCCCAACCAATTTCCAATCCATGCTACCAGTATACCCTGGGTCTTTATTGAAATGTTTGCCCACATTAATTGCTCACTTCTTAGGAGTGGGCCTGAACACCGACATTTCCCTCCCATGATTTGCAAGTTCAGTGTTAACTGCAACTCCATTGATTATAGAACATGGATGTAATAACTCCCATTCTGATGCTGCATTCATAATTAAGCTGGTTGGAAAATTACCTATGCAAATCATAACCTGCAAGGTGAGGTGGAATCAAGCGAAAAGTTGAGTGATAAGGAGAGAAAACGTGAAACAAAGTTTCAAGAGATAAAACATTTAAATAAAGTCTTTGGTGATTACTTTCAAGGGAGAGCTAGAAAGATATTTGATGGGACTCATGTGCAGGGTCATGTGGAATGGTAGCACAACTGGGATGAAAATACCACAAAAGTGTGAAATAATAACAAAATGCATGAATTACACAATTCCCAAACCATTTTTGTGCATCTTAAAATGATCATATCTCCAAATCAAATGACTAGTGCAGATTCTTCAGTATATGAATTATTAATAATTTGTTGAATCCATTACCGTGGTGCGAAATATGGTTTTAACAAGAACTTCAAAAGGACAGATTTCTGATAGGAAAATCTATTTTGATGTACTTTCTGACATCATGGGGAGATGTCCAGTTGCTGAATGGGCTGTATTGGATAACTTAGAGGAAAGATAGGAGGGGAGGATCACAAACTCTGCCTCGTTTTATGCCCATAGATGAGAAACCCTGAGGGACCCACTGACCCCCGTGCCCACACTCCTGGGATGCAAATGTGCAAAGTAGGAGCAGAAAAATAGTAAAATCTTCTTTTATAAGATGCACCACATTAGTATGTGACAGATTTTGTTTCAAGTTCACAGGCAGTGGGGTGAATTTTCATCGGCGTTGACTGGGAATCAAAATCATGTGGTTTCTATGGTGGGTGGATAATCTGCTCTGTAGATTAACGCACAGTTATGTTGTAAAAAATCTACCCTGATGTAATTCAAAATGTGTTGTGTTGATATCAAAGGACTATCTTGATGATAAACTTTGTTTTTGATTAGGTGCTTTTGAGAATTTGCAGGAGCTCAGGGAGCTATACTTGGGGCCTCAAGCGCAGTTTCAGGACTTTCAATATCAAGCACTAATCCCTCTGAAAAAAATTAAGGTAAGAATAAGCTTTAGGTGGGAACAGTGCTTTGGCAAGATGAGAATGTAGGTACAGATCTCAAGGCGATTTTGCCCATCTCTGCTCACCACTTCCATAAGAACTACAGTACTTGCTGTTATCTTCTTTTTTAATCAATTCTTTATCTGTTTATAATTTCAGTTTTAAAATAACTTTATCAAAGGCCTTTTGAAAATACAAAGGCACATCAAAAAGATCAGTGATTACCAGGCAGAAGCTTTTGCCTCTAAAGCCATGCAATCCACCAGATGATTCAGATACAAATAGTCCTTAGATTTGTTTTTAATGAGGTGGTACAGTGGGGCAGTAGTTAGCACTACTGCCTTACGGCGCTGTGGACCCAGGTTCAATCCCGGCCCTGGGTCACTATCCATATGGAGTTTACACATTCTCCCCATTCATCCCCATCTGGGGCTGGTTTAGCACACTGGGTTAAATAGCTGGCTTTTAAAGCAGACCAAGGCAGGCCAGTTCAATTCCCATACCGGCCTCCCCGAACAGGCGCCGGAATGTGGCGACTAGGGGCTTTTCACAGTAACTTCATTTGAAGCCTACCTGTGACAATAAGCGATTTTCATTTTTTCATTTCATGTCTATGTGGGTCTCGCCGCCACAACTCAAAAAGATGTGCAGGATAGGTGGATTGGCCACTCTAAATTGCTCCTTAATTGGAAATGAAGAATTGGGTACTCTAAATTTATTTTTCAAAAGATTTTGTTTTAATAATCAGTGTCATCCCTGGGTCACTGTCCGTGTGGAGTTTGCACATTCTCCCCATGTCTGCGTGGGTTTCACCCTCACAACCCAAAGCTGTGCATGTTAGGTGGATTGGCGACGCTAAATTGCCCCTTAATTGGAAAAAATAATAATTGGGTACTCTAAATTTTTTTAAAAAGTAATCAATGTCATTACTTTACCAGATTGTGATGCAAAACCACTGGGTCTTTAGTAGTTCAGATCCATTATTAATTATAATACCAAGTTTCCAATCGAATGACACCCTCTCAACATTTGGTGACTCCTTTATGGTGATTGTCAGCATTTGGCAGATTTCACCCCAGCCTCTCACTGATTTAGGATGGATGCCATTCCTTCCCAGATGATTGGGATGTTGATAAATAATTTCTCTCAAATCTAGTCACCATTCTTTTTTAAAATTATATACATCTAGACTATAATAGTGGGCAATGTTGAATCTGATAGTTATGTTGAAATGAATAGTGCTATGATGACAAGCATTAAAAGATACCTCAAATCTCATTTTCTGTCAACTGTCAGGTCATCAGTAAGTCAGACTGCAAACTGCCTCTTGTGGGTTCGCTGATGCACTGGGCCACAAAGCAAATGTACATTACATTTACCAGTTCTTACTCTAAACTGCTTCATATTTGGTTGATTCAATTCAACAATTAATGTAATGCGGGTGGGGGGACTGAAACCTCCCCTAGAATAGTCACCTGGAACGCACGGCCCAGTGAAAAGATCCAGAGTTCGCCCACCTGAAAGGTAGGAAAGCCGACAGAGACGCACCTGAGGGAGAGGGACCAACTGCTGGTAAGAAACAGCTGGTTGGGACAGACCTACCATCTTTGCTATGGGATGAGAACCAAGGGGGCAGCCATACTGCTCAGTAGGAGGGCGGAGTTTACAGCGATAAGGAAGGTTACGGACCTTGATGAACAGTACGTCATGGTCAGCAGTGTCCTGAAATGGGCACCGGTTGTCCTGGTTAGCTTGTACGTTCCGAACTAAGATGACACAGAATTCATAAAGAAGACCATGGTTGAAATCCACGACATAGACACCCAGAGATTAATCATGGTTGGGGGAGGGGGGAAGTTTAACTGTGTACAGGACCGACAGACAGACAGGTCAAACCTCAAAACAGGGAAGACCCCTAACAAGGGGCAAGAGAACTCATCACATTTATGGAACAGATGGGGGCAGTGGACCCATGGAGGTTCATGCACCCAGGGGAGTAGAAGTTCTCCTTCTTCTCCCAAGTACATAAGATATATACATGCCTAGATCTCTTTGTGGTGGGGAAAACTGTGCTTCCAGGGATAGTAAGAGTGGAATATTCTGTGATTGTAATCTCCGACCACACTCCACACTACATGGATGTCAGTTGGAGATGTGCCATGCCCAATCTTCCCATGGATGTTGGACACGGCCCTCCTTGCTGACAAGTTTTTTTTTGTGAGAAAATATCACAAGCCATAGATGGGGTGGGGGGGGGGCGGTTTGGGGCGGGGGGGGTGATCTCTGTGTTGGTGCTTAGGGAGGGGGAGGTGAAGGGAGGGCTGGAGCTCCCAGGTCTTTGAGGAGTGCGCTCCCCAAATCTGAAGGGGCCTTCTGATCCAAAATCAAAAGTGGCAGTCTTCGAGGTATCAGACCAGCCAGAACTCTTTATGGGGAGGGTGCCGACGCCCTGCCTTTTGTCTCCCGAATTGCACGCCGGAGAACCCTGCTCGGCTGGCGATCAGCAGCACCACCCAAAGCTGCCCACTAGCTGGCCAACCTATCGGAATTTCTCCAACTGGAGAACATCAAATTCGCCAACCCGGTCTTGGAAGAAGGCTTCCACAAGACGTGGGAGCCATTCACCAACCTGTTCCAGGACCTGTTAGTAGCCAACAGCTAATAGAGCAGAGAGGAAGGGGAGCCCACAGAAGGACCACAAGCACCAATAAAAGAGAAGGGGGTGGGTGTAGTGGGGAGGAGGGGGAGATAGGGAGGTGGGCAATAATAAGGAGGCATATACGCCGACCACACCCTGTGCAGGAGGTGTGGGGGTCACCACTACTCTTCTCCCCCAACCCCCCCCCCGACCCCAATAGAAAATTTGTAAATACGTGCTGTAGACTAGGATTGATTTATCACTATGTAATGTACATGTCACATTTTTAAAAAGACACCCAGACAGCAAGTGGTTCATCACACCAAGAATCCGGGACATCAAGATGGCTTCCAGAAAACGGCAAACATAGCCCCATATTTCAGTGATGCTTCCTTGGAGATTCTCCTCCAGGCCATGGAGGACAAGAGGGACATCCTCATCCCCAGAGATGGGAGCAGGAGGTCTAGCTGACTCACCATAGTGGCCTGGCAGGAGGTTGCCAGGGTGGTCAGTGCCACAGAGATGCAGAGGACGACCGACCTGTAGTTCAGAAAACAAAGGAATGATTTAATCGACGTCGCCAGGGTAAGTGAACCCTGTACTCTCCATACTTCACCTCTCCATTCACCGAATGGGTCTTGAGGTGTGGGTGTCAATGGCAAGGCCAGCATCTGTGCTGCACATCCCTAAAGCCCTTCAGAAGGTTCTGGAGTGCTGCCTCATTGCCTCACTGCAATTCATGTGGTCTGCTGGTAGTGAGGCAACTGCGGGTTGCTGTCTAATTATACAGCCATTAGCAGGGAGAGGGTGGTTGGTGTGAAAGATAACTTGCGGATGCTGCTGATCCTGTGCCTTTGCTGCCATTGGCCTTCTAGCTGCTTGAGCTGATGGGTTTGGAGGGCTGCTGAAGTAATCTTTGGGACTAGCTGCAGTGCACCATTCACATGGCGCACACGGCTGTCAGTGGATCAGTGATGGAGGGACTGAAGGTTGAGGATGCTGGATCGGGTGTCAATTAAAGTCCTGGATAGTGGCCAGCTTCCAGAGTGCTGTTGCAGCTACACCTATCCAGGCAAATGGACAGTAATCCCTCAAACCTTTCACTTCTGCCTCGCATGGCCAGTTCTCAGCCACAGAATTGGCAGCATGAGATCTCCTCCAGCATCAGAAGTATTCACCATCCATCTATCCATCTTTTCGCAAGAGAAGACAGCACACAACAGGTGGGAGAAAATGGGAGCGGGACATGCTCGATACCTGGCCCCTCACACAATTTGAGTAGTGTGCTGCCAAGCCGGCAGGGGAGGATCATGACCGTGACTGTGCTAACGGTGAGGTCTGGTTCCTCGAAGCATCCACTGAGGAAACGTGCTAATCTCTGCAAATCGGAACCTGAGGGTGAGGCTCTGGGCAATGTCAGGGCAGCCCATTCTCTCATTCTCTTCTCTTTCCATTCTAGGTGCCAGCAGGGGGAGGTTGAGGCCAGCCTTCGCACCTGACCTCAGCCCCAGCCAGTAGCAGGCCTTGGAAGAGGATGTGGATGTCTTCCCATCTATTGAATCGTCAGAGCATTCACCTGCCCTCTCCAGACCAGAGACACACACCTCGGTAGCTCATAGATCTAGTTTAGGTTCAGTTCACACTTTGGTGGTCACCGCACAAACATGTGTCTACAGCAGGAGGAGGTCAGCACAGCCAAGGTCTCCGGCACTTGGAGGACAGCTGGAGAAGAGGTCCCTTCTAAGTCTGAGTCAGATGACTGAAGATACTGGAGTATCAGCGAGATGCAGGGGAACATTGAGAAGAGGTGTCAGTGAGCCTCAACAGAGTGGCATGTGAGGCAGAAGAGTCCATCCGCTTGCTCCCTGATGGCTTTGGCGTGTGAGCACATGGATGTCTCCATGGGGATTATGGCAGATACCATGAACACCCAGTTTCTGTCGGAGATGCACTCTGATCTGCACTCCATCCCTGCATCTGTGGATGAGCTTTCACATTGGCTCCTCCAGGCCTTGACCCTCTAGAGGACCCCCACCAAAGTCATCAGGGGCAAACGTAGCAGTCAGCGGGCTGCCTCCATCTCTGCTCTGGATGTCGGGTAAGCACCTAAATGTAATGGTCGGGTAAGACAAATTATGAAGTATTAATTTTACACTGGTAGCACAATATATAATGATTATAAATCATACGGCAGTACGGTGATGCAGTGGTTAGCACTGCTGCCTCAAGGCACCGACGTCCCAGGTTCGATCCCGGCTCTGGGTCACTGTCTGTGCGGAGTTTGCACATTCTCCCCGTGTTTGCGTGCGTTTCACTCCCACAACCCAAAGATGTGCAGGCTAGGTGGATTGGCCACGCTAAATTGCTCCTTAATTGGAAAAAATGAATTGGGTACTGTAAATTTATCATTTTAATAAGGTAAATAGTTATTGCATCTTTGTAAATATATGAATCCTTGCACTTCATGGAGGTCTCCTGGGTTTTTCTTGCTGCTTGTGTTATTGGCTGTGGGCACTCCCCTCCCCTGCCTTACTAAGCGGACCAAGTCTGGGTCTATGTGCCCTGAATTATGCCTGCACATCGAGGCATGCCTCTCTGCCAAGCAGAGCCATTTGCGAGAATCCTCCCACTCACATTATTCCCGTTCCCTCCACTGTCCTTTGGACCCTCAAAGATTATAATCAAAATTACTTTTGGATTCAACAGAATAAAAAGAGGCAAATGATTTCCTCTCGGTGTGGGAAATCTAGAACAAGAGGGCACAGTCTTACATTTGGAGTAAAGTCATTAGGGTTAAAATCAGGGAGAATATTTCCATATTAAAAGGTAGTGCAAATTTGGAATTTGTTTCCCAAAAAGCTATGAATGAATGCTGGACTGGGAAATTGAAATTTTCCAGACTGAGTTTTTGTTGGGTATAAAGGGATATGGACCAAAGACAGGGGGCGGGATTTTCCCATCTGAAGGCAGAGTGTTGACGGGAGAGTTTAATGACGGCGTCATCGGACCGCTATGTGTAGCGCTCCTCTGCCCTGCAGGAGGCCAGCATGGCACTGGAGTGACCCACACTGCTCCAGCTGCCGATACCGGCGTCAAATGGGCGCCGTGGGTCTGCGCATGCGCACTGCGACTAGCGCGCATGCGCCTTCTCCGCGCCGTCCCGGACGCAACATGGCAGAGGGCTACAGGGGCCGGCGCGGAGAAAAAGAGGGCCCGACCACGAGAGACCGGCCCGCCGATCGGTAGGCCCCGATCGTGGGCTAGGCCAAGGGTGTAGGCCCCCCCCCCCCCCCCCAGGGTCGGGGCCCCTTTCCCCCCCACACCCCAGACAGGATGGATGCCGAGGTCCCGCCAGGTAAGACAAGACGTGAATGGCAGCGGCGGGACTCGGGCTTTTTTGGGCGGCCACTCGGCCCATCCTGGGCGGAGAATCGCCAGGGGGGGGGCCGTGTAGAGCGGCGACGTGCCGACCGCGCCAGCGCTAATGGCGCCAATTCTCTGGTCACCGGAGAATCATCGGATCGGCGTTTAGCAAATCGCACCCGGCCCGGCGATTCTGCAACCCGGATTGGGCTGAGAGAATCCCGCCCAGGAAATTGGGGTTGAAGTACAGAACATCTAAGTGAAGGCCAGAACAGGTTTGAGGGACTCAATGACTACCCTGGTTTGTATATTCCTTGATTCCAGAACATTCTGTATCTGACTATCATTGCTCATTTACATCTACGGAGGTAGCCATGGTTCTATTATTCTTAATACATTACCAGGTGTTATTTCAGGCAATTAATTACCAGTTATTTATGGAAATAGTGTCTTAATAAAGAATTTCCTCCTCGTGTGAAAAGCCCATTTCTAAACTACTTTCTTATTTGTTTTTTTGTTTTATTTTTGCCGATTTCCCAATTTGGATTTTATGGGCTCAGGAAGCAGCTCGGTGTCTCTCTGAAGACAAGGGAATGAGGGACAGGCAGAAAAGATGAGCGTAGTGTGAGATCAGTCAGAAAATGTTATGTTATTTAGGACTTGCAGTTGACAGCGTAAAATTCTCAAAAATCATTTTGTGTTACAATAATATTCTGCTATACGAAGAGACTAGAGTAAGTGCAGATCTAATTCTCCATGCCAAATGAAATCTTTCTTGGATTTTGAATGACCACCAGACAGTACACAATAAGGTGGTATGTATCGTTAGACAACAGTCCTCAAAATAAATAGGATTTGCAAAAGCACATAGGTTTGATGCAAGATTAACAGAAGCCTACTGAATAGATCTTCACTATACAAGGTTTGGTACTAGACTCGCTAAGAACCCCCAAATTCACCGATGATGTCACATAAATCAAGTGACTCAGATTCTTAAAGAGACATTGCACACAACTACAATAGCACACATGTATAACATCCCTCCCCCTTTACTTCTGAAGTCCAATGTAACTATGAACTAGGATATTAACAAAGTCACTTACATATATAAACAAGTATATGCATCATATTATTACGTTGTTATAACTCAGCAATAAAATAGATTTTAGATGGGCGACTATTTCTTGCTTGTTGCCTGCGCACTTCCGGGAGTTTGTCATTCCCGACCTTAGTTGTATTTTTAATATCTCTAGTAGATGTCTCTACCCTGGAAAGCATTACAGTCTCCTCTTCTGAGTTAAGACTGGTAGTATCATTTACGTCTGGTGCAATCTCTTGTTCTATTGATGAACGAGAAATTACAGTCAGATAGAACAGGAACTGTTACCCCTTGAGGTAGTTCTGCCACTGGCACATTAACGTGTGTTGATAATAATTGATCTGATGGCGACTCCACACGAGTTTGTCTGTCGTTTGGACTATATAGCATATTGGACCAGTCTGAGCCAATACCATCGCAGGTACCCACTTCCCACTAGTGGTGTAGCTGCGGACAAACACTTATTCTCCTTGTTAAAACAAGCGTATACTTGAATTACTTTCTCCTCTCGAGATCTGAAATTTCTGGTTTCCCTCCACTATGTCAGATGTCTCCTCTGGCAAGGATAAATCAAAGGTTGTCCTCAGCTTCATTTTCATCAATAGCGAAGTGGTGAACTTTGTGCAGTCGCATGTGTTGTATTTGGTGTCTGCTATGTTCCTTGGTCTTTTGAAGCCTTGGGTGGGAAGGTGCTGACTTTTTATGTTGAACTGCACACATCCTCAAGAAGTCTTCAAACTCTTGGGCTGTAAACTGTGCCCATTGTCTCTCGCGATCTGCTCTGGTTTTCTGAATCTCGCGAAGATCTCCAAGTTTCTCAATGGTTTGGCCTGCCATGATAGAATTCGTTACAACCAGCTCAGGCCACTTTGAGTGTGTGTCCATAATGACCTTGAATGTGTCCTTCGACTGGACCAGCAAAGTCAACATGCAGACATGCCACAGCAATTTAGGCCACTTCCATGGTTGTAATGGGGCCAACGGCAGTGCATTCCTTATCCTTGCACATGATTGGCACAGTCCTGCTTTTTCTTCCATATGGGCATCAATTCCTGGCCCCAAAAGTAACTCCATTTGCACAATGCTTGGGTGTCCTTTGTATAACTTCTCCAAACATTTTTGTTGTGATTTTGGTGGACTAATTACTCTCATCCTTCACAATAGACATCTGCCCTGTGCTGTTAATTTGAATCTCCTGGAAATGTATGGATTTCTGCTTACTTCGCCTTTAATACCAATTCCAGTACCTTCCCCACCACAGGATAATTTCTGGTATGTATTTGGACTTGAGCTGTAGTCACTTGAACATCTGAATCTGCGAACAGTAAAAAATATTATCATGACTAGGTGATATTTTACCAGTTGGTAAAGATAAGCATGATAATGCATCTGCATTAGCAAGATTTTTGTATTGCGGTATTTGCTCTCGTCGTACGAATGTACTGATAGGATTAACGACCATTTGTTGGTCCCTACTTGCAGTCAACAAAAGGATACCTTTGTGGGACCCAAAAATAGTTGTTCAGGCCTGTGGTTCGTCAGCAATGTGAAGTGACGACTATACAGATATTGGTGAAATTTCCGTACACCAAATTTAACACTCAGTGGCCCCTCCTCCAACTGAGCGTAATTAGATTCTGCACTTGTTAACATACAAGATAAAAAAGCTATTAGTCTTTCATCCAGCTCTAACACTGTACGACAAAGTATCACGTATCACAGGCAGGTTGTAATGGTATCTTCGGATTGAAATGTACCAACAATTCCGACTTCTTCAGTGCTTCTTTTGCAGATTGATGTTTTTCCGCATTCTGGTGTCCAGCATCATGCCTGTTTGTGCACAACAGTGTATGCAAGGTTTTCAATAGGGTTGCCAGATTCTGGATGAATTTTCCAGAGTAGTTCATTAATCCTAGGAATGACCTAAGTTGAGTGACGTTCGTTGGCAATGGAGCCTCCATAATGGCTTCCTTTTTTAGGTGCATTATGCAGACGCTTACAAGTCCAAGATATTATATAGATGTCTAGAAGAAATCCCATTTATCTTTCCTGACATGAAGCCCATGCATTTGAAGTCTTTTCAGTGTAGCTTCTAAGTGTTGTAAATGTTCTTGCTCATTTGTGTCGGTGATCAATATATCATCTAGGTCCTTTCAGCGCTGAAATAAAACTGGTGCTGACTTAAGTCCAAAAGATAATCTCCTGTAGCGGAATTGGCCTTTGTGAGTGATGATGGTGAGCAGCTGTTGAGGTTCAGCTGCCATATTCATTTGCAGGGAGGCCGGTGATAGGTCAAACTTGCTAAACTTCTGTCCGCCTGCTCGGCCTGTGAACAAATCTTTAATCAACGGCAGCCGGTATTGATCCGCATGCAGGACCAAATTGATTGTTGTTTTAAAATTTCTACAGATATGAATTATGTCACCCTGATTGATAGCAGGTACAGTAGGAGTTGCCCAGTCATTAGTAGTGATGGATTCTAAGACTCCTGTTTCCAGAAGTCTCAGTAGTTTTACTTTTGTAGCACCATCGATCACACACGGGGCGAGACGTAGAGAACTTCAATCGAGGCTTTATTGAGCAGACTTGTTCCCCAGCAGCTCAGTTACAGAATGCAGCTGCTGGGAGAAACCGGGTTCTTATGCCCCGCCTATCTGGGTGGAGCCCAGTAGGCGGCAGATCCAATCAGGACCCAGCATCTGTCCTCCAATAGCTCCTCGGCATCATGGTGTACCGTATTACCCCTAATACATATCACCACATTCACCCCTTGTTAAAAAAGAACCCGGCGGGGTGGTGGGTGGTATGGTGGGTGGTATGGTAGTAGGGGTTTACAGGGTCGGTGCCTTAACCATTTAACTATATACAACCATGCTGCTTTTACTGGGCCACTGAATTATTTACATCTTAACCCGATTCGCAGCATTAACTATTTACAACAATGCCGCTTCACTGGGCCACTGAATTATTTACATCTTAAGCCGATTCGATGAGTCGAGATGGTGCCCTGGTCGCCCTTTCCGATCGTCTCAGCCCGGGTGGTGGTGGTGGTGCTGGCTCAGGTCCGGTCGACTCTGGGAGGAGAACCGATCCCCCCAGGAAGGGGGTGGCTGTGGGGTGCACCGGCGGGAGTGAGGGGGCGGTGATTGGTGTTGGGGGGGTGTGGGGAGCTCCGGCGGGCGCCAGGTCCCGCAGAGAGACCGTGTCCTGTCGGCCGTCTGGATACGCCACGTAGGCGTACTGCAGGTTTGCGTGGAGTAGATGTACCTTTTCCATCAGTGGGTCTGATTTGAGCGCCCGCACATGTTTCCGGAGCAGGATGAGTCCCGGGGCTGCCAGCCAGGTCGGAAGTGACGTTCCATAGGCGGACTTCCTAGGGAAGACAAGGAGGCGCTCGTGAGGCGTTTGGTTCGTGGTGGTGCACAGCAGGGACCGGATAGAATGAAGGGCATCCGGGAGGACTTCCTGCCAGCGGGAAGTTGGGAGACTCAAAGACCATAGGGCCAGTAGGACGTTCTTTCAGACCATTCCGTTCTCCCTCTCTACCTGCCCGTTCCCCCGGGGGTTGTAGCTGGTCATCCTGCTCGAGGCTATGCCCTTGCTGAGCAGGAATTGACGCAGCTCGTCACTCATGAAGGAGGACCCCCTATCACTATGGATGTAGGCGGGGAAACCGAACAGGGTAAAGATGGTGCAGAGGGCTTTAATGACCGTGGCCGCGGTCATGTCGGGGCAGGGGATGGCGAAGGGGAAACGGGAGTATTCGTCAACAACGTTAAGGAAGTACGTGTTGTGATCGGTGGAGGGGAGGGGGCCTTTGATATCCAAACTGAGGCGTTCAAAGGGTCGGGAAGCCTTTATCAGGTGCGCTCTATCTGGCCTGAAAAAATGTGGTTTGCATTCTGCGCAGATTTGGCAGTTCCTAGTGACTGTTCGGACCTCCTCGACGGTGTACGGGAGGTTGCGGGCCTTTATGAAGTGGTAGAAACGAGTGACCCCGGGTGGCAGAGGTCCTCGTGGAGGGCTTGGAGATGGTCCACTTGTGCGTTGGCACATGTGCCACGAGATAGGGCATCGGACGGCTCGTTCAGCTTTCCAGGACGGTACAAGATCTCATAGTTGTAGGTGGAGAGTTCGATCCTCCACCGCAGGATCTTGTCGTTCTTTATCTTGCCCCGCTGTGCATTATCGAACATGAAGGCTACCGACCATTGGTCAGTGAGGAGAGTGAATCTCCTACCGGCCAGGTAATGCCTCCAATGTCGCACAGCTTCCACTATGGCTTGGGCCTCCTTTTCCATTGAGGAGTGGCGAATTTCTGAAGCGTGGAGGGTCCGGGAGAAAAAGGCCACGGGTCTGCTCGCTTGGTTAAGGGTGGCCGCCAGAGCTACGTCGGATGCGTCGCTCTCGACTTGGAAGGGGAGGGACTCGTCGATGGCGCGCATCGTGGCCTTTGCGATATCCGCTTTGATGCGGCTGAAGGCCTGGCGGGCCTCTGTCGACAGGGGAAAAGTAGTGGACTGGATTAGTGGGCGGGCCTTGTCTGCGTATTGAGGAACCCACTGGGCGTAATAAGAAAAGAAGCCCAGGCAGCGTTTCAGGGCTTTGGCACAGTGGGGGAGAGGGAACTCCATGAGGGGACGCATGCGTTCAGGGTCGGGGCCTATCACTCCATTACGCACTACGTAGCCCAAGATGGCTAGACGGTCCGTGCTAAACACTCATTTTTCCTCGTGTAGGTGAGGTTCAGGGCGTTAGCGGTCTGGAGGAATTTTCGGAGGTTGGCGTCGTGGTCCTGCTGGTCGTGGCCGCAGATGGTGACGTTGTCGATGTACGGGAACGTGGCCCGTATACCGTGCTGGTCAACCATTCGGTCCATCTCCCGTTGGAAGACCAAGACTCCGTTCGTGACGCTGAATGGAACCCTTAAAAAGTGATTTAGCCGCCCGTCTGCTTCGAAGGCAGTGTACTTGCGGTCGCCGGGGCGAATGGGGAGCTGGTGGTAGCCGGACTTAAGGTCCACAGTGGAGAAGATCTTGTACTGTGCAATCCGATTGACCATGTCGGATATGCGGGGAAGAGGGTACGCATCTAGCTGCGTGCACCTGTTGAATTGAAACACAGCTAAACTCATAAACTTAAATTAAACGAATTAATTAATTAGTGATGGCTGGTCAGGTGATGTGCTTGAGCTGCCTGATGTGGGAGCTGGCAGATCCCATTGCGAGCTGCAGCGACCACATCTGCAGTAAGTGTTGGCTGCTCGAAGAGCTCCGGCTCAGAGTTGATGAGCTGGAGTCTGAGCTTCAAACACTGAGGCACATCCGGGAGGGGGAGACTTACCTGGACACTGTGTTTCAGGAGGCAGTCACACCTGTCAGAGTAAGTAGTTTAAATCCTGCCAGTGGCCAGGGACAGCAGGGTGTGACTGCAAGTCAGGCAGGTAAAGGGAACCAGCAGTCAGGAACTCAGGAGCCTCAGCCCTTGACTCTGTCCAACAGGTATGAGGCACTTGCTCCCTGTGTGGATGGCGAACAGGGCTGCAGGAAGGATGAGTCAGCTGACCAAGGCACCATGGTTCAGCAGGCCATTCAAGGGGAGGGAGTAAATAGGCAAGTTGTAGTTGTAGGGGATTCTATTATCAGGGGGATAGATAGTATCCTTTGTGAGCAGGATAAAGAGTCCCGCATGGTATGTTGCCTGCCCGGTGCTAGGGTGCGGGACATCTCTGACCGGCTTGAAAGGATACTGGAGAGGGAGGGGGAGGATCCAGTTGTTGTGGTCCATGTCGGTACCAACAACATAGGCAAGTCTAGGAAAGAGGACCTGTTTAGAGATTATAAAGAGCTAGGATTCAGATTAAAAAAAACAGGTCCTCAAGGGTCATAATCTCCGGATTACTGCCCGAGCCACGTGCAAATTGGCATAGGGAGGCAAGAATAAGGGAAGTTAACACGTGGCTGAAAGAGTGGTGTGGGAAAGAGGGGTTCCTTTTCATGGGACACTGGCATCAGTTTTGGGACAGGGGGGACCTATACCGTTGGGATGGTCTCCACCTGAACCGAGCTGGGACCAGTGTCCTGGCGAAAAGAATAAATAGGGTGGTCAATAGGACTTTAAACTAAAGATTGGGGGGGAAGGGAAAGTCAGGGAACCAAGAGGTGAAGTAATCAGTGGGAAGCGTAGCTGCTTAGGAATACAAAAAAGCACGAAAAGACAAAACTCAGGAGAGGTTACGATAGTCCCCATCCCACAAAATATGACACAGTGTATGGAAAGGCTCAGTAAACCAAGGTCCACCACACTAAGAAAACAAAAAGGGACGATCAATAGAGAATTAAAGGTGCTATATTTAAATGCGCGCAGTGTACGGAACAAGGTCGATGAGCTTGTGGCCCAGATTGTGACTGGCAGGTATGATCTGGTAGGCATCACAGAGACATGGTTGCAGGGGGTTCAGGACTGGCATTTAAACATCCAGGGATTCACAACCTATCGAAAAGACAAGGAGGTGGGCAGAGGGGGCGGGGTTGCCTTGTTAATTAGGAATGAAATTAAATCAATAGCACTAAATGACATAGGGTCAGATGATGTGGAGTCTGTGTGGGTAGAGTTGAGGAACCACAAAGGCAAAAAAACCATAATGGGAGTTATGTACAGGCCACCTAACAGTGGTCAGGACCGGGGGCACAAAATGCGCCACAAAATAGAAAGTGCATGTCAGAAAGGCAAGGTCACAGTGATCATGGGGGACTTCAATATGCAGGTGGACTGGGTAAATAATGCTGCCAGTGGACCCAAGGAAAGGGAATTCATTGAATGTTTACAGGAGGGCTTTTTGGAACAGCTTGTGATGGAGCCCACGAGGGAACAGGCCATTCTGGACTTAGTGTTATGTAATGAGCCAGACTTGATTAAAGATCTTAAAGTAAGGGAGCACTTAGGAGGCAGTGATCATAATATGGTAGAATTCAATCTCCAATTTGAAAGAAAGAAGGTAGAATCAGATGTAAAGGTGTTACAGTTAAATAAAGGTAACTACAGGGGCATGAGGGAGGAACTGACGAAAATCGACTGGGAGCAGAGCCTAGTGGGAAAGGCAGTAGAACAGCAATGGCAGGAGTTTCTGGGAGTAATTGAGGACACAGTGCAGAGGTTCATCCCAAAGAAAAGAAAGGTTATCAGAGGGGGGATTAGGCAGCCATGGCTGACAAAGGAAGTTAGGGAATGCATCATAGCAAAAGAGAAAGCCTATAATGTGGCAAAGAGTAGTGGGAAGTCAGAAGATTGGGAAGGCTACAAAAACAAACAGAGGATAACAAAGAGAGAAATAAGGAAAGAGAGGATCAAATATGAAGGTAGGCTAGCCAGTAACATTAGGAATGATAGTAAAAGTTTCTTTAAATACATTCAAAACAAACGGGAGGCAAAAGTTGACATTGGGCCGCTCCAAAATGACGCTGGTAATTTTGTGATGGGAGACAAGGAAATAGCTGAGGAACTAAATAAGTACTTTGCGTCAGTCTTCACAGTAGAAGACATGAGTAATATCCCAACAATTCCGGAGAGTCAGGGGGCAGAGTTGAATATGGTAGCCATCACAAAGGAGAAAGTGCTAGAGAAACTAAGAGGTCTAAAAATTGATAAATCTCCGGGCCCAGATGGACTACATCCTAGAGTTCTAAAGGAGATAGCTGAAGAAATAGTGGAGGCCTTAGTTATGATCTTTCAAAAGTCACTGGAGTCAGGGAAAGTCCCAGAGGATTGGAAAATCGCTGTTGTAACCCCCCTGTTCAAGAAGGGAACAAGGAAAAAGATGGAAAATTATAGGCCAATTAGCCTAACCTCGGTTGTTGGCAAGATTCTAGAATCCATTGTTAAGGATGATATTTCTAAATTCTTGGAAGTGCAGGGTCAGATTAGGACAAGTCAGCATGGATTTAGTAAGGGGAGGTCTCTCCTGACAAACCTGTTAGAGTTCTTTGAAGAGATAACAAATAGGTTAGACCAAGGAGAGCCAATGGATGTTATCTATCTTGACTTCCAAAAGGCCTTTGATAAGGTGCCTCACGGGAGACTGCTGAGTAAAATAAGGGCCCATGGTATTCGAGGCAAGGTACTAACATGGATTGACGATTGGCTGTCAGGCAGAAGGCAGAGAGTTGGGATAAAAGGTTATTTTTCGGAATGGCAACCGGTGACGAGTGGTGTCCCGCAGGGTTCAGTGTTGGGGCCACAGCTGTTCTCTTTATATGTTAACGATCTAGATGACGGGACTGGGGGCATTCTGGCTAAGTTTGCCGATGAGACAAAGATAGGTGGAGGGGCAGGTAGTATGGAGGAGGTGGGGAGGCTGCAGAAAGATTTCGACAGTTTAGGAGAGTGGTCCAAGAAATGGCTGATGAAATTCAACGTGGGCAAGTGCGAGGTCTTGCACTTTGGAAAAAAGAATAGAGGCATGGACTATTTTCTAAACGGTGACAAAATTCATAATGCTGAAGTGCAAAGGGACTTGGGAGTCCTAGTCCAGGATTCTCTAAAGGTAAACTTGCAGGTTGAGTCCGTAATTAAGAAAGCAAATGCAATGTTGTCATTCATCTCAAGAGGCTTGGAATATAAAAGCAGGGATGTACTTCTGAAGCTTTATAAAGCATTAGTTAGGCCCCATTTAGAATACTGTGAGCAATTTTGGGCCCCACACCTCAGGAAGGACATACTGGCACTGGAGCGGGTCCAGCGGAGATTCACACGGATGATCCCAGGAATGGTAGGCCTAACATACGATGAACGTCTGAGGATCCCGGGATTATATTCATTGGAGTTTAGGAGGTTGAGGGGAGATCTAATAGAAACTTACAAGATAATGAATGGCTTAGATAGGGTGGATGTAGGGAAGTTGTTTCCATTAGCAGGGGAGACTAGGACCCGGGGGCACAGCCTTAGAATAAAAGGGAGTCACTTTAGAACAGAGATGAGGAGAAATTTCTTCAGCCAGAGAGTGGTGGGTCTGTGGAATTCATTGCCACAGAGGGCGGTGGAGGCCGGGACGTTGAGTGTCTTTAAGACAGAAGTTGATAAATTCTTGATTTCTCGAAGAATTAAGGGCTATGGAGAGAGAGCGGGTAAATGGAGTTGAAATCAGCCATGATTGAATGGTGGAGTGGACTCGATGGGCCGAATGGCCTTACTTCCGCTCCTATGTCTTATGGTCTTATGGTCTTATGGATGGTCTGACTGTAGTCTACGACCATCCTCTGCTTCTCCCCGGTCTTCACAACTACCACCTGGGCTCTCCAGGGACTATTGCTGGCCTGGATTATGCCTTCCTTCAGCAGCCGCTGGACTTCGGACCTGATAAACGTCCGGTCCTGGGTGCTGTATCGTCTGCTCCTAGTGGCGACGGGTTTGCAATCCGGGGTGAGGTTCGCAAACAAGGAGGGCGGTTCGACCTTGAGGGTCGTGAGGCCGCAGATAGTCAGTGGGGGTATAGGGCCGCCAAATTTGAATGTTAAGCTCTGGAGGTTGCATGGAAATCCAACCCAGGAGGGTGGGAGCGCAGAGGTAGGGGAGGACATACAGCCGGTAATTTTTGAATTCTCGTCCCCTGCACCGTTGGGTTTGCGATGCAGAATCCTTTGAGTGCAACGGAGTGGGACCCTGCCGCTGGAAAAATGTTTGGGTGCTTGGACGAATTACAAGGGAACAGCATCTTACCGTGTCCAGATGAATAAAACTCTCCGTGTTCCCCGAGTCGATCAAACATGGCGTCTCGTGCCCATTCACCAGCACCTTCGTCGTTGTTGTCTGGAGCGTCCGGGGCCGCGACTGGTCCAGGGTCACCGATGCCAAACGTGGTTGGTACAACTGGTCGTTGTCTTCAGGAGCTTGGAGCCATCCACGCTGGGGTCCTTGCTTGTCAGCCAAGATGGCAGCGTCCATGGATCGCACGCGGTCGGGGGTGGACAAAATGGCCGCTCCCATGGGTCGCAGGCGGCCAGGGGTGGACAAAATGGCCGCTCCCATGGATCGCCCGCGGCCCGCGGGTAGGAAGATGGCGGCGCCCGTTCCCCCCCCCTCGTGGTGTCCGGGGTCCAAAATGGCGGCGCCCGTTGGGCGCACGTGGGTCGCTGGGGGGGGGTTGAGTCCGTGGTCCCGTTTCTTCCCCGGAGATAGCGGCGACCCCGCGGGACTGGCACACCGCTGCGTAGTGCCCGTTTTTGCCGTAGCTTTTACAGGTGGCCGAGCGGGCCGGGCAGCGCTGGCGGGGGTGTTTCGGCTGCCCGCAAAAATAGCAGCGGGGGCCCCTCGGTCGAGTGGGTCTGGCATTCTGGAGCACCCTGCGACGCTTGCGGGGGGGTGGTGGGGGTGCCGCGGGTCGGTCGTGGCGGAGGTCCACGAAGCCCAAGGGGCTGTTGTGTGGTCGGGGGCATAGGCGCGGGCGTTTTGGGAGGCCACGTCGAGGGAGGCTGCAAGGGCCTGTTGCCTCTTTGAGTCCGACAGAGTCTTTCTCTAAAAGTCTCTGGCGAATTTGCGATGGTGCCAAACCTGCTACATACGCGTCTCTGATCAGGAGGTCCGTATGTTCATTCACCGTTACCGCTGGGCAGTTGCAGTTTCTTCCAGGATCATTAGAGCATTGTAGAATTTGCCTAGCGATTCCCCGGGGATTTGTCGTCTCGTCGCGAGCTGGTAGCGTGCATAGACCTGGTTGACGGGCCGAATGTAGGTCTCTTTCAGCAAGGTGATCGCCGCTGGGAAATCTTCCGCTTCCTTGATGAGTGAGTAGAGTTTCGGGATTCACCCTGGAATGCAGGACCTGCATCTTCTGGTCTTCTGTTGGTCTGCCGGGGCTGTTCGGAGGTACCCCTCAAAGCACGCCAGCCAGCGCTTAAACGCCGATGTTGCGTTAGCTGCTTGGGGGCCGATTCGCAGGCACTCCATGGCGATCCGGAGCTCCATATTCCTTTTTTTTAAGTCTGCTCAATAAATTGTAGCACCATCGATCACACACGAGGCGAGACGTAGAGAACTTCAATCGAGGCTTTATTGAGGCAGACTTGTTCAGACTCGTTCCCCAGCAGCTCAGTTACAGAATGCAGCTGCTGGGAGAAACCGGGTTCTTATACCCCGCCTATCTGGTGGAGCCCAGTTGGCGGCAGATCCAATCAGGAACCAGCATCTGTCCTCCAATAGCTCCTCGGCATTCATGGTGTACCGCATTACCCCTAATACATACCACGACAACTTTACCCAAACACGGTGTGACTCATCCTGAAATGATAGCACGTTCAACTTTAATTCTTCACATTGAAAGCACGAGCAACAGCGCCGCTCCCGATAGCCCCGGGGAAGCACTCAGGGAGTCCGGTAATAATAGCTTCATTGAGAATTTGGAGGCAGTTTCACCAACACTTCAGGTTGGGGGCAGGGTCAAGGAAATGCTGATTCGGGAGAACCACAGATTTGAGCCAGGGAGGTGGGATGGAAATTTTCGGAAATGGGAGGAGGAGGGGATTAAGACACTAAAAGATTTGTTTCTTAGGGGTCGGTTTGCAGGATTGAAGGAGATGGAAGCGAAGTATCGGCTGAGCAGGGGAAATGTTTAGATACATGGAGGTTCGAGATTTTGCCAGAAAGGAGATACAGACCTTCCTGGAGGAGCCGGCCTCCACATTGCTGGAGGAGGTGCTGACGACAGGGAGACTGGAAAAGGGGGTAGTGTCAGCAGTTTACAGAGCTATTTTGGAAGAGGAGAAGGCACCACTGGAAGGGGTCAAAAGCAAAGTGGGAGGAAGAGTTGGGAGAGGATATGGAGAGGGGTTCTGGTGTGAGGTGCTCCGGAGAGTGAATGCCTCCACCTCGTGCGTGAGGTTGGGGCTGATACAGCTGAAGGCGGTATACAGAGCACACCTCACGAGGGCGAGGATGAGCCGATTCTTTGAAGGAGTAGAAGATGTGTGTGAACGTTGCGGGGGGGGGGGGGGGGGGGGGGGGGGGTGGCGCTAATCACGTTCATATGTTTTGGTCCTGTCCAAAGCAAGAGGATTACTGGAAGGAGGTTTTTAGGGTAATTTCTAAAGTGGTACACGTGAAACTGGACCCGGGCCCCGGGTGACCATATTCGGGGTGTTGGACCAGCCAGGGTTGGAAACGGGTGCGGAGGCAAATGTTGTAGCCTTCGCCTCGTTGATCGCCTGAAGGCGGATCCTGATGGGTTGGAGAGCAACCTCTCCATCCTGTGCCCTGGCGTGGTGGGGGCACCTTTTGGAATTCTTGACGCTTGAGTAGGTTACGTTTGAACTGAGGGGATGGATAGAGGGATTCTACAATTCATGGACATTATTCATTATGCACTTTCAAGAACTGGATAACATTGTACATTAGTTGAGGGTGGGTGGGAGGGGCGATGTGTGTTAATGGTGGTTATAGGTGATTTTGATTCCTTTTAGTCATTTGTTTATGTGAACATGTGGGCGAATGTTTGGGTTTGGTGGGAGGATGGGATCGTTGTTATTGATATGGGGATTGACATATTTGTTACTGATTATTGTTTATTGTTGGTGGATATAAATTTGGGAGAAAATGTGAAAAAGGAGGAGAATAAAGAAATATTTAATAAAAAAACTTTAATTCTTCATTGGAATGAACTGTTTTGGTTTCATTGTGGTTGTTATTCTTTTCTTCCACATTATGAATTTTCTCAGTTGAATTTGGTTTGTTTAATCTTTTGATTGAGTTCTGTGTTTTCCTTTGAGTGATCTTCTCTGGAGAAGTTATTTTACCGCAGCAAGCTCCTGCTGTGTGGCCAGTTCTGTCATAAGTTTTACATTGGCTGTACTTGCGCCAGCAATCAGCCTGTGAATGGCTTCTTTTTGCTCAGCGATGGCATGCTCCGGTGCTCCGGTTTCCTCCCACACATCCCGAAAGATGGGTAATTCGGACATTCTGAATTCTCCCTCAGTGTACCTGAACAGGTGCCGGAATGTGGTGACTAGGGACTTTTCACAGTGGCTTCATTGCAGTTAATTTAAGCCAACTTGTGACAATAAACATTATTAAATGAATTAAATAACCTTCTTTTGATAAGCCTCATTTTTCAAACTACGCACTAAACGCTTTTACTTGCAACAGTTTTTACTTCCAACAGCTTACTTGCATTCAAGTTATAATCTATTGTGCTCTTTCCCGCTTTACCTCCATGTCTTACTGTTCTGCACATGGCAAGCCCCACAGCCTGACCCCTCGGATTGTCGGTTGTTAAAATCTGTATGGGCCCTTCCTTTGAATTTTTGCCTCAAAACCTTACCGGTTCCAATGCCAGCGACATTTGACCTTCTGTTAAACTGCTGATCACTTGATCTGTTCAGGCTGCTCCATTCCAACGATTTTTGAAAAATAAAAGTGTTTCTTCTTTCTTCTGATCCTGACCTCATCGCCACTTTAGTTTGTACACTGTTGTAACTTTAAACTAACGGTACAAAATTAATAGGATTTGCAGAAGCACGGTAGCCTTGTGGATAGCACAATTGCTTCACAGCTCCAGGGTCCCAGGTTCGATTCCAGCTTGGGTCACTGTCTGTGCGGAGTCTGCATGTCCTCCCCGTGTGTGCGTGGGTTTCCTCCGGGTTCTCCGGTTTCCTCCCACAGTCCAAAGATGTGCAGGTTAGGTGGATTGGCCGTGATAAATTGCCCATAGTGTCCAAAATTGCCCTTAGTGTTGGGTGGGGTTATGGGGATGGGGTGGCGGTGTTGACCTTGGGTAGGGTGCTCTTTCCAAGAGCCGGTGCAGACTCGATGGGCCGAATGGCCTCCTTCTGCACTGTAAATTCTATGATAAGTACGTGGGTTTGATGCAAGATTAACAGATTTATTGAATAGGTATTCGCTGTACAAGGTTTGGTACTAGAATTCCTAAAGTCCTGCGAGGTAGCTAATGATGTCACGTAAGTCACGTGACTTGGATTCTTAAAGAGACATTGTACACAACTACAATAACACACGTATATAATTATAATCTTTATTGCCACAAGTAGGCTTACATTAACACTGCAATGAAGTTACTGTGAAAGCCCCTAGTCGCCACGTTCCGGCGCCTGTTCGGGTACACAGAGGGAGAATTCAGAATGTCCAAATTACCTAACAGCACGTCTTTCAGGACGCGTGGGAGGAAACCGGAGCACCCGGAGGAAACACACGCAGACACGAAGCGAACATGCAGACTCTGCACAGACAGTGACCCAAGCCGGGAATCGAACCTGGGACCCTGGAGCTGTGAAGCAATAGTGCTACCCACTGTGCTACCATGCTGCCGTATGGGGATGAAATCTTCTAATGTTGCACAATAGGATCGAAAGCAATAAGAGATTCAACTTGTACCATTAACCCAAATCTGCTTTGAATCAATTCAGCAAGTTAAAATGATCATTAAATAAAGAGCTGTGTCCTACATTACCAAGGGGTGGCAAGGGAATATATATATTGGACACAACACGTTCAAAGTTCATTATCAAATTAAATCAAAAGGGTTTATGCAAGTGCAATGTTGGATTTTGTCCCACTGCCTGGCAGAGTTATTTAACCTTTTTCCAGACAAAAGAGATCAAGGCTCCTGAAGCATTTGTCTGACAAAAAGGTCAGAATGCTAAACTTTGCTGACTTGGACCCAGTTTGAGCCAGTATTGGGTCTGTGCCATTTCATGTGTTAATGAGGAAGCCAAGTACAGAAGTAGCTTATTAGCTCAGATCTATCAGAACAGAATGAGGTTTAGGCATAAAAACAGCAGTAGCCCCACAACACAGAGTCCAAAGGCAGGAGTTTGGTGTGTGTGTATGTGTGGTGGGGGTGGGGGCTGGGGAATGCTATTCACCACCCTCAGCAAACCCCACAGCGCTACTCTTTTGCGATTAATTTGGCTCGCACTCTAAGAATTTGGTAGCGCTTATCTAAATTAAACATTTCTGTTACGCAGGTCAGAATGACTGCAAACATCCTACCCAGATTCTGATAAAAGGCAATTTTGTACTAGTACAG
Organism: Scyliorhinus torazame; assembly: GCF_047496885.1. Lineage (NCBI taxonomy): Eukaryota > Metazoa > Chordata > Chondrichthyes > Carcharhiniformes > Scyliorhinidae > Scyliorhinus > Scyliorhinus torazame. The sequence continues at coordinate 167,015,574 of NC_092709.1, read as the reverse complement.
TTCTCCAAGGTCTCTGGAACTTTACATTCATGATTAGCACAATAAATGAGAAAGTAATGTAAATATTTGATAAATCAGATGTGCTTAAGTCCGTCATTTTTATTCATCAGCAGCCAAGAAGCAAATATGGATACAGTCCCAACACAAATGCAGACAAATTATGCAGGAAGGCAGTGAGACCAATACTTTGGAATTTCCTCCGATAAGCTGGCAAACATTTGGGGCTGAAGAGTGTTGATGTGAATACCTTCATGCATTTTGAGCATGAAAAATACTGACTAAAGTTAAATTATTCCCTCCAGGTGTTGATCCTCCGAGGCCTCAACCTCACATTTGTACCAGTTATTAATCAAATGCAGCTGCTTCAGGACCTAGACTTATCCAATAATAAGATCGATAGAATATTATCGCAGTACTTTTATAAACTGACCAAGCTACAGACCCTACGATTGTCAGGTAACAACATACACTAACTTGTGTTTCTATTGAATGTTAAAAGCTTATTTCTCCGATGATTATTCAGGAGTTGTTTTAGTATTTCTAATTTACTTGCAATTCATTGAAATTATTTTTTGCAATTTTTTCCCAACTGGAAGGTAATGGGCTGGGTTCTCCATTCTGGAGACCACGTGCCCCCACCAGAGGACACTGGCTACTGGTCTCCGCTGGTGCCCAGGTGCGATTTCTCCCTCCTTCACCATGCTAATATATCCGGAGGAGAGCTTGCCAGATTCCGTCGGGGCCATCATTTTGAGCGGCTGGCTCGATGCCAGCGGCGGTCCTTTTCTCCCTCCCCCCCCCCCCCCCCCCCCCCCACCCCCCCCCACTGACAAATAGGGACATCCTCTCTGCCCCCCCCCCCCCTCCACCAGGGGAAAAATTGATCCCCCCCCATCCATCACAGCAAACATGCATGAAGGTAGGTGGCCCCCCCCTCCCTCCACTGACCTCCCATCAGATCCTCCCCCCAGGCCCCCCCATTAGAGACCCCCCCCCCAACAGAGACTCCATCAGACCCCCACCCCAAACAGTCCAAGAATTTGCAGCCTAGGTGGAGTTACGGGATTGAGTGGTGAAGTGTGCCGGCATGGTGCTCTTTCAGAGGGACAGTGCAGACTCGATGGGCCGAATTGCCTCCTGCACTGTAGGGATTCTATGGTTCTATGGACAGACACCCCCATCAGTCACTCCTGCCTGAAAGCTGAAGAGCAGTCCAGTCAGTAGAGTGAAATATCATTGCAATTTCAGTCACCCTTGCCTAACATCTGCCGAATGACTCTTTGACAAAGCTTTGACAGAGTCATCCAGACTCGAAACGTTGGCTCCCTCCTCTCTCCACCGATGCTGTCAGGCCTGCTGCGAATGTCCAGCATTTTCTGTTTTTGTTGCTAATGTGCTTGTTCATCTTCTGGGTTTCAATTTTGATAGTTCTGCGCAGACATTAATTTTACCTCTCAGCAAACCTATCCTGAACTGCTGACAGACCGAGTGTGTATTTCTAGCATTTGAGATTGTTCATTTCTTTTTATTGGCCATGGTGTACATTTCTGACTAATCTTGATTCAAAATTTCATGAGCAAATGTATATTTTTGGATAATTTTTACTAACGATTACCCTCACGCTTGGGGCTACTTTCGTAAACGAATTGTGTCTAATAACACTCTTTGGAATGTTTTTGTGCATTGAGGGTGCTATTTGAATAGACGTTGTTGTTGTGAAACACAGATTTACATACGAGAATAAATCTATGGCAGAGCCAGATCTTGACTGAGCTGTCATTTGTTTCACTCAGATTTATTTTCATTTTTTGCATTTTCTTTTGTTAAATAAACAGGTGAAAAAGTTCAGACAACTCATCTGATACCAGATTAAGTAGGCAATATTTAGTAACCCAACCCAGTAAAATGTCCTTGTACCGGTCTCCCCGAAGAGGCGCCGGATTGAGGCAACTAGGGGCTTTTCACAGCAACTTCATTGAAGCCTACTTGTGACAATAAGCGATTATTATTATTAAGTAGGGGCATGAAACTGAACCCTTAAGTCCAACACAGAAATCACTATGATGAGAATCATGCAGAAAATTTTCTTTTCTTTCCTATTTGATGAGCCTTTATATTAATACATTGGCTACCAGGGCAGGTCAAAGGCTAGGAATCCTCCGGCGAGTAACTCAGCTCCTGACCCCCCAAAATCTGCCCGCCATCTACAAGACACAAGTCAGGAGTGAAATGGAATACTCTCCACTTGCCTGGATGAGTGCAGCTCCAACAACACTCAAGAAGCTCGACACCATCCAGGACAAAGCAGGTCACTTGATTGCTCCTCCTACCACAAACATTCCAAAATTTCCACCACCGACGAACAGTGGCAGCCATGTGTACCATCTACAAGATGCACTGCAGTAATTCACCAAGGTTCCTAAGACAGCACCTTCCAAACCTACAACCACTATCATCTATAAGTCAAGAGCAACAGATACCTGGGAACCCCATCACCTGGAGGTTCACCTCCAAGTCACTCACCACCTATACTTGGAAATCTATTGCCGGGACTTCCGGGTGCGGCGATGACCAGCTAAGTCGCACGTTTCGGCAGCTCCCGTTGGAACGGACTTTTGGGCTGTTAATAGGAGCCCCAACGGCAATTTAAACGGCCAAAAACACTGTGCGGTAAACCAGAAGGGAATCCCCCCGGACACGCATGGATAAGGGAGAGGATAGCGGCCAGATTGCGGAGGATCCTCTGGAGCAGCGGAATGGAAGGGAAGCTGAAACCAAGATGGCGTCGGAAGGTGGCCGTTTGTTATGGGGCCCGGATCAACAAGAGTTCCTGCGGCGCTGTGTGGCAGCACGGTAGCATTGTGGATAGCACAATTGCTTCACAGCTCCAGGGTCCCAGGTTCGATTCCGGCTTGGGTCACTGTCTGTGCGGAGTCTGCACATCCTCCCCGTGTGTGCGTGGGTTTCCTCCGGGTGCTCCGGTTTCCTACCACAGTCCAAAGATGTGCAGGTTAGGTGGATTGGTCATGATAAAATTGCCCTTAGTGTTCAAAATTGCGTTGGGTGGGGTTACTGGGTTATGGGGATAGGGTGGAGGTGTTGACCTTGGGTAGGGTGCTCTTTCCAAGAGCCGGTGCAGACTCGATGGGCCAAATGGCCTCCTTCTGCACTGTAAATTCTATTAAAAAATTTTTTAAAAGAGCTGAAGAAGGAGTTGAAGAAGGAGCTGTTGGCCCCGATATTACAGGCGATTGAAGGGCTAAAGGAGGAGCAGAGGACCCAAGAGCTGGAGCTTCGGGTCGTGAAGGCAAAGGCTGCTGAAAATGAAGATGAAATACAGGGCCTGGTGGTGAAGACAGAGACGCACGAGGCACAGCACAAAAGGTGTGTGGAAAGGTTGGAAGTACTGGAGAATAATTCGAGGAAGAAGAATTTAAGAGTCCTGGGTCTTCCCGAAAGCGCAGAAGGGGCCGACGTCGGGACATATGTGAGCACGATGCTTCACTCGCTAATGGGATCGGAGGCCCCGACGGGCCCTTTGGAGGTGGAGGGAGCTTATCGAGTTCTGGCGCGAAGACCGAAGGCTGGAGAAATACCTCGAGCTATAGTGGTGAGGTTTCTCCGCTACAATGACAGAGAGACGGTCCTCAGATGGGCGAAGAAAACTCGGAGCTGTAGGTGGGAGAACGCGGTGATCCGCGTATACCAGGATTGGAGTGCGGAGGTGGCGAGAAGGAGGGCAAGCTTTAATCGGGCTAAGGCGGTGCTTCACAAAAAGATCCAGTTTGGAATGTTGCAACCGGTGAGATTGTGGGTCACACACCAAGGGAAGCAAACTACTTTGAGACGGCAGAAGAGGCGTGGACATTCATTGTGGACGAGAAGCTGGAATAGTCTGGCGAGAGAAAGAGCTTTTGGGACAAAGTGGTGGGGTGATTATGTGGGGCGAGAAAAGGGGGGGGGGGGGGGGGGTGATTTTTCAATTTGTTAATTTTGTGATCCTGTAACTTTTCTCTCTTCCCCATGTTGGGGGGGGGGGGGGGGAGTATGAGGAACTGGGGGTGCCGGCCATTAGGGGCGGGGCTGAGTGGGAAACGCGGGCTTTGTTCCCGCGCTATGGTAATTATGGCGGGAACAGGGACGCAGGAAGGAGGGGGCCTCGCACAGTGGGGGCCGAGGACAAGGGGGGAAGCCGAGGTCAGCCAGAGTTCGCTGACTTCTGGGAGCAACATGGGGGGTGCAACTACGCTAGAAAGGGATCTAGCGGAGGGGGGGGGGGGAGGGGGGTTAACTGGGTTGCTACTGCTAAGGAGAAGGGGGAGCTGTTATGGGGTGGGGTGGTCGAGGCGGGAGGGCGCCGTCAGGGGCACATACGGGTTCGTGGGAACCGGGTGAGGAGCTGGGTTAAAAAAGGGGATGGCTAGTCGACAAAGGGGGGGGGGGGTAAAGAGCCCCCCAACCCGGCTGATCATGTGGAACGTGAGAGGGCTGAACGGGCCGATTAAAAGGGCACGGGTACTCGCACACCTAAAGAAATTAAAGGCAGATGTGGTTATGTTGCAGGAGACGCATCTGAAACTGATAGACCAGGTCAGACTACGCAAAGGATGGGTGGGGCAGTTGTTTCATTCGGGTTTAGATGCGAAGAACAGGGGGGTGGCTATTTTAGTGGGGAAACGGGTACTGTTTGAGGCAAAGACCATAGTAGCGGATAGTGGGGGTAGATATGTGATGGTAAGTGGCAGATTGCAAGGGGAGGCGGTGGTTCTGGTGAACGTATACGCCCCGAACTGGGATGATGCAAATTTTATGAGGCGTATGTTGGGACGTATCCCGGACCTGGAGGCGGGAAAGTTGGTAATGGGGGGAGACTTCAATACGGTGCTTGATCCAGGGCTGGACCGGGCGAGGTCCAGGACCGGGAGGAGGCCGGCAGCGGCCAGGGTGCTCAAGGACTTCATGGAGCAGATGGGAGGGGTAGACCCCTGGAGATTTAGTAGGCCTAGGAGTAAGGAGTTCTCATTTTTCTCCCATGTTCACAAAGTATACCCACGGATAGACTTTTTTGTCTTGGGAAGGGCACTGATTCCGAAGGTGACAGGGACGGAATATACGGCCATAGCCATTTCGGACCACGCTCCACATTGGGTAGACCTGGAGGTAGGAGAGGAAAAAGAACAGCACCCACTCTGGAGAATGGATATGGGCTTATTGGCGGATGAGGGGGTATGTTTAAGGGTGAGGGTGTGCATCGAAAGGTACTTGGAGCTTAATGACAATGGAGAGGTTCAGGTGGGAGTGGTCTGGGGGGCGTTGAAGGCGGTGGTTAGAGGGGAACTGATATCCATAAGGGCACATAAAAGGAAGCAAGAGGGTAAAGAAAGGGAGCGATTGTTGAAAGAACTTTTGAGGGTGGACAGGCAATATGCGGAGGGACCGGAGGAGGGACTGTACAGGAAAAGACAAAGGCTACATGTGGAATTTGACCTGCTGACCACGGGTAACGCAGAGGCACAGTGGAGGAGGGCACAGGGTGTACAGTATGAGTATGGAGAGAAGGCGAGTCGGCTACTGGCCCACCAATTGAGGAAGAGGGGAGCAGCGAGGGAGATAGGTGGGGTGAGAGATGAGGAGGGAGAGATGGAACGGGGAGCGGAGAGAGTGAACGGGGTGTTCAAGGCATTTTATGAGAGGTTATATAAGGCTCAGCCCCCGGAAGGGAAGGAGGGAATGACGTGTTCTTTGGATCAGCTGGAATTCCCTAAAGTGGAGGAGCAGGAGAGGGCGGGACTGGGAGCACAGATTGAGATGGAGGAGGTGGTAAAAGGGATTGGGAGCATGCAGGCGGGGAAGGCCCCGGGACCGGACGGATTCCCGGTGGAATTTTATAGGAAATATATGGACCTACTGGCCCCGCTTTTGACGAGAACCTTTAATGAGGCCAGGGAAAGGGGGCAGCTGCCCCCGACTATGTCGGAGGCAACGATATCGCTCCTTTTGAAGAAGGAAAAAGACCCGCTGAAGTGTGGGTCCTACAGGCCCATTTCCATTTAAATGTAGATGCTAAGCTCCTGGCCAAGGTGATGGCGATGAGGATAGAGGACTGTGTCCCGGGGGTGGTCCATGAGGATCAAACTGGGTTCGTTAAGGGGAGACAGCTGAACACGAACATACGGAGGTTGCTAGGGGTAATGATGATGCCCCCACCAGAGGGGGAGGCGGAGATAGTGGTGGCGATGGACGCCGAGAAAGCATTCGACAGAGTGGAGTGGGATTATCTGTGGGAGGTGCTGAGGAGATTTGGTTTTGGAGAAGGGTTTATTGGATGGGTACAGCTGCTGTATAGGGCCCCGGTGGCGAGCGTGGTCACGAACAGACAGAGGTCTGACTACTTCCGTCTTCATAGAGGGACGAGGCAGGGGTGTCCCCTGTCTCCGTTACTGTTTGCATTGGCGATTGAGCCCCTGGCCATAGCACTGAGGGGCTCCAGGAAGTGGAGGGGAGTACTCAGGGGAGGAGAAGAACACCGGGTATCTTTGTATGCAGATGATTTATTGCTGTATGTTGCGGACCCAGTGGAGGGGATGCCTGAGATAATACAGACACTCAGGGAGTTTGGGGAATTTTCGGGGTACAAATTGAATATGGGGAAGAGTGAATTGTTTGTGGTGCATCCGGGGGAGCAGAGCAGGGGAATAGATGACGTACCGCTGAGGAAGGTAACAAGAGATTTCCGGTACTTAGGGATTCAGATAGCCAGGAGTTGGGGAACCTTACATAGGCTTAATTTAACAAGATTGGTGGAACAGATGGAGGAGGATTTTAAGAGATGGGACATGGTGCCCCTGACACTGGTGGGTTGGTGGGTAGGGTGCAGGCGGTCAAAATGGTAGTCCTCCCGAGATTCCTTTTTGTGTTTCAGTGCCTTCCGGTGATGGTCACGAAGGCTTTTTTCAAGAAAATTGAGAAAAGTGTCATGAGTTTTGTGTGGGCTGGGAAGACCCCGAGAGTGAGGAGGGGGTTCTTGCAGCGTAGCAGGGATAGGGGGGGCTGGCACTACCGAGCCTAAGTGAATACTACTGGGCTGCCAATATCTCAATGGTGTGTAAGTGGATGGGAGAAGGGGAGGGAGCGGCGTGGAAGAGATTGGAGATGGCGTCCTGCAAAGGAACCAGCCTACAAGCAATGGTGATGGCGCCGTTGCCGTTCTCCCCGAAGAAATACACCACAGGTCCAGTGGTGGTGGCAACACTAAAAATTTGGGGGCAGTGGAGACGACATAGGGGAAGGACGGGAGCCTCGGTGCGGTCCCCGATAAGAAATAACCATAGGTTTGTCCCGGGGAGAATGGATGGGGGATTTGGAGCATGGCAGAGAGCTGGGGTTGTGCAACTGAGAGATCTGTTCGTAGACGGGACGTTTGCGATTCTGGGAGCGCTGACGGAAAAATATGGGTTGCCCCAAGGGAATGAATTTCGATACATGCAACTGAGGGCTTTTGCGAGGCAGCAGGTGAGGGAATTCCCGCAGCTCCCGACGCAGGAGATTCAAGATAGAGTGATCTCAGGGACATGGGTGGGGGATGGTAGGGTGTCGGATATATACAGGGAAATGAGGGACGAGGGGGTGATCATGGTGGATGAGCTGAAGGGGAAATGGGAAGAAGAGCTGGGGGAAGAGATTGAGGAGGGGCTGTGGGCTGATGCCCTACGTAGGGTAAACTCGTCGTCCTCGTGCGCCAGGCTAAGCCTGATACAATTCAAGGTTTTACACAGGGCGCATATGACCGGAGCAAGGCTCAGTAAATTTTTCGGGGTAGAGGATAGGTGTGGGAGATGCTCGAGAAGCCCAGCAAACCACACCCACATGTTTTGGTCATGTCCGGCACTGCAGGGGTTCTGGGTGGGGGTGGCAAAGGTGCTTTCGAAGGTGGTGGGGGTCCGGGTCGAGCCAGGCTGCGGCTTGGCTATATTCGGGGTTGCAGAAGAGCCGGGAGTGCAGGAGGCGAGAGAGGCTGATGTCTTGGCCTTTGCGTCCCTAGTAGCCCGGCGAAGGATATTGCTTATGTGGAAGGAAGCCAAACCCCCGGGCGTGGAGACCTGGATAAATGACATGGCAGGGTTTATAAAACTAGAACGGATAAAGTTCGCACTAAGGGGTTCGGCTCAAGGGTTCACCAGGAGGTGGCAACCGTTCATTGACTACTTCGCAGAACGATAAAGGAAATGGGAAGGTAACAGCAGCAACCCAGGGGGGAGGGGGGGGGAGGGGGAGTCTTCAGGGGTGTTTTTGTATAGATATTTGTACTAGGTTATGTATAATGGATTGTTTGATTTTATTTTTGGAGAGTTATTATTTTTGTTATGGCAGTTGCCATTTAGTTTATATATTATTTATTTATTTGTTAAAACGGCCACTGTTATTTATATTGTTTTATTGTTGTAAAAAGGAAAACCTTTGTATTGTTTTGTTTGGCCGAAAAATTTGAATAAAATACATTTTTTTAAAAAAGGAAATTATTGCCGTTCCTTCGCTGTCACTGGGACAAAATCCTGGAACTCCCTCCCTAACAGCACAGCAGGTGTACCTACACATCAAGGACTGCAGTGGTTCAATAAGGCAATGGGCAGCACGGTAGCACAGTGGTTAGCACAATTGCTTCACAGCTCCAGGGTCCCAGGTTCGATTCTTGGCTTGGGTCACTGTCTGTGCAGAGTCTGCACTTTCTCCACGTGTCTGCGTGGGTTTCCTCCGGGTGCTCCGGTTTCCTCCCACAGTCCAAAAACGTGCGGGTTAGGTGGATTGGCCATGCTAAATTACCCTTAGTATCCAAAAAAGGTTAGCTGGGGTTACGGGGATAGGATGGGGCTGTGGGCTTGGATAGGGTGCTCTTTCCAATGGCCGTTGCAGACCTGATGGGCCGAAAGGCCTCCTTTCTGCACTGTAAAATCTATCTATGAAACTCGCCACCACCTTCTGAAGGGCAACTAGGGATGGGCAATAAATGCTGGCCTAACCAGCGACGCCCACATCCCGTAAAAAAAATAATTTTTTAATCCATTGACTGATAACCCTGATTACAAAATCACTTCTACTCTGTTTGCTAATATATTAACCAATTTATGCAAACTGCTTACTTAATTATCTTACTTCATTCGATTGTCTTTTTGCAAACAAGATATGACAATATTCACAATTAAATGTAACACTTGGACCCTTATGTCTATATTTTCCATTCAAATAGAATTCATGAATCTACTTTTTAATGAATAATTTGTGTTTCTTCACTTCAAAACTGTGAATTGTTTTTCCAGGGTCAGGAATTACATTTATAAGCAAATCCGCTTTCAACTCTCAGAAGGTTTTGAGACTATTGGACTTGTCCAGGAATGAGCTTGTCACTCTTTCCAAAGAAACACTCAGTCCCATTGTTCGGTCAGTAGGTGGTGCTGTGGGCATCAAACTGGCCCAAAATCCATTTCACTGTGATGCCAGCATGTGCTCTATGAAGAAATGGTTGGACACTGTTAAGGTACAAGTCTTAAATTAATAGTAGAACATTTACATTCCATTTATAGGAGATTATTGAAATTGAAGTCAGCTTTCTCAAAAATAAAGCACTAAGAACATAGAACTTGGAGCAGGATTAGGCAATTCAGCCCCTCGAATCCACACTGCCATTCAATACGGTCATGGCTGATCTCCCCACGGCCTCAACTCCACTTTCCTGCCCATTCTCCATAACCCTTCAACCCGTTACTAATTAAAAATCTGTCTATCTCCTCCTTAAATTTACTCAATTCCCCGGCATCCACTGCATTCTGGGTTAGTGAATTCCACAGATTCACGACCCTTTGGGGGAAGTCATTTCTCTTCATCTTTGTTTTAAATCTGCCATCCCTTATCCTAAAACTATGGCCTCTCATTCTAGGTTGTCCCACAAGAAGAAGCATCCACTCCATGTCTACTTTGTCAATACCGTTTATCATCTCATATACCTCAATTAGATCTCTTTTCATTCTTTTAAACTGGAGAAAGTATAGGTCTAAACTCAATCTCTCTTCATAAAACAAACCCCTCATTTCTGGAATCAATCTAGTGAACCTCTCCTGAACTAGCTCTAATGCAACTACATCCCTCCTAAAGTAAGGGGACCACTGTACACAGTGCTCCAGGTGAGGTCTCACCAATGCCTTGTACGGTTGAAGCAACACTTCTTTACCTTTATACTCCCTATTCCCTTAGCTATAAAGGCCAAAATCCATTTGCCTTCTGTTATGTTCTGGTGCTTGGCCGGACGGAATTAGCCCACTAGAGAACGTCTAGTTTGTGACATTGAACATAGAACACACAGTGCAGAAGGAGGCCACCCGGCTCATCGAGTCTGCACCGACCCACCCAAGCCCTCACCTCCACCCCACCCCCGCAACAACCCCTCCCAACCTTTTGGACACTAAGGGCAATTTAGCCTGCATGACCTGCATGTCTTTGGACTGTGGGAGGAAACCGGAGCACCTGGAGGAAACCCACACGCACAAGGGGAGAACGTGCAGACTCCGCACAGTGACCCAGCGGGGAATCGAACCTGGGACCCTGGCGCTGTGAAGCCACAGTGCTAGCCACTTGTGCTACCATGCTGCCCTTGAATGTTTATTGTTAAACAATAACGTGGGCCAGATAACAATCCAAAAACTATCAAAATCTACTAACTATAAGTTACTATGATACAATTATCTAAGAGCTACTATAAATTTGACTATCCACTGCGACTACTATTTGAAGACTCCCTGAGGTCACAGTGTCATGTGGTTGTTCTTTACTGCCACCTGCTGGTTGGAGGTCATATCTATTAACATTTACATGATTGTTTTTGCATATCATCACACCTTCCTTATTACCTACTGTACCTGTATGCTAGTTTTCTGCAATTCATGCATGAGGACACCCAGATCCCTCTGCACTAAAACACTCTGAAGTTTATCTCCATTTAGATAATAAGTTGCCTTTCCATTTTGCCGACCAAAATGGATAACCTCACACTTACCCACATTAAACTCCATCTGCACAATTTTGGTCCGCTCACCTAACTAATCTATATCCATTTGTAAATTTCTTATTTCCTCATTGCAACTTACTACCCCCCTATTTTAATGTCATCTACAAATATGGCTATAGTACCTCCTATCCCTGCATCCAAGTCATTAAGATATATTGTGAATCGTTAGAACCAAAGGACCAAACCCTGTGGCACCCCACTAGTTACATTTTGCCAACCAGAAAAAGACATATTTATCCCGACTTGCTGTCTTCTGTCGGTCAGCCAGTCTTCTATCCAAGCTAATAAATTACCCCTAACCCCAGGAGATTTTACCTAGTGTATTAACCTTTTGTGCGGCAATGCCTTCTGGAAGACCAGATATATTACATCTACAGGATCCCCATTATCCACATGACTTGTTACATCTTTGAAGAACTCTAGCAAATTAGTCAAACATGATTTACCCTTCATAAAACAATGCTGACTCTGATAGACTGTGTTTTAAGATTCCAAACATCTGTTGTTACTTCTTTAATAATGGATTCTAACAATTTCCCAGTAACAGATGTTAAACTAACTGGTCTATAATTTCCTACTGTCTGCCTCCCTCCTTTTTTGAATAAGGGTGTTACAAACCTTTCATGGATCCAGGTAATTTTGGCATATTATAACCAATGGATTCACTATCTCTGCTGCCACTCCCTTTAAGACCCTAGATGTAGGCCATCAGGCCCTGGGTACTTGTCTGCTTTCAATCCCAATAGTTTGTTCAGTGCTTTTTCCCATTGATGATGATTTTTCTAAGTTCCTCCCTTTCCATTACCTCTGCATTATCTGTTACTATTAGGATGGTAAGAGTGTCCTCCACTGTGAAAACTGAGGCAAAATAATGATTTAGCGTCTCTGCCATTTCTGTGTTCCCCATTATTAATTTCCTGGTCTCATCCACCAAGGGACCAACATTCACTTTAGCTACTCTCTTCCCTTTTATAGACACACCTGATGAAGGAGTTACGCTCCGAAAGCTTGTGATTCCAAATATAGACTTTGGCTGATAATTGGCAAGTAATATTTACACAAGTGCCAGGCAAAGACCATCTCCAAGAGAGAATCTAACCATCACCCATTAACATTTAATGGCATTACCATTGTTTAAGCACACAGTATCAACATCCTAGCAGCTACGATTGACTAAAAACTGATCTGGAGCAGCCATATAAATACTGTGGCTACAAGAGCAGGTCAGAGGTTGGGAATACTGTGACAAGTAAGTTACCTCCTGACTCCTCAAAGCCATCTACAAGACACATGTCAGGGGTGTGATGGAATACTTTCCACTTACCTGAATGAGTGCTGCCTCAACAACACTTGAGAAGTTCAACACCATCCAAAAATAAAGGACAAAACAGCCCTCTTAATTGGCACCCTATCCACCAACTTAAACATTCATTCACTCCACTACCACCAATGCACAGTGCAGCAGTGTGTACCATCTACAAGACGCACTGCAACAACAACCAAGCCTCCTTAGACAACACCTTCCAAATCTGCAGCCTCTACCTCCTTGAAAAACTAAAGTAGCAGATGCACGGGAACACCATCACCTGCATGTTCCCCTCGAAGCCACACAACTTCCTACCAAGGAAATATATCACCGTTCTTTCACTGTCACTGGATCAAAATCCTTGGCCTCTCTCCCTAACAGCACTGTGCGTGTACTTACACCACATGGACTGCAGTCCTTTAAGAAGATAGTTCTCCATCACCTTCTCAAGGGTAATTAGAGAGAGCAACAAATGTTGGTGTTGTTAGTGATGCCCACATCCCGTGAAGGAATAAAGCAAACTATACAATGTTCACTTACTCCCCTGTATCAATTGTACTCTCTTCCCTCCAAAGTACAACATTCCATCGTGCATGACTGACTCGTAATATTCAGTCTAGGCCATGAGCAATTTCCCTCTTGATTCTTGGCCATGTGTCTCATACAGCATTAAGTGGGTGATACTGTTTATCCACTCCCAAACATAAACCCATTCAACCCAGAGCACCCTATTACTACATAATCTACAGCCATTCCCTTGGTAAGATGTTATGAAAAGTATGCTAACAAATGTACACCGTGTATATTCCAGATTTGATGCAGGCTATAATATTGGGCTCTTGTTCTTCATGCTGTAGGTACAGCTGGATATGTTGTGTAACAGTCCCTACAGCCTTCGAGGACTCTGGATGAGCCAACTTTCACTTTCTCTTTTTAACTGCTCAAAAGAGCCTATTTTTGCATTTTTACCGAAAGCATCTCAGGCAAATAAGACTGGTCATGTGCGTTCATTCCTGGGAAAAGGTAACATTCAACTGTTATTGTTTTATTTTAATGAAGTTGTGGATTTTCACTTTATTTTCATGGCAGTTTGTTCACTTCAGTTCGTGGTTTTATTTTTGCATTTTATCAGGGATCACCGGTATCGTAATTGTTGCTGCAGCTGCATTTTGCACTCTCATCCTCTCCGTAATCTACTTGTCATCAGTGAAGCCAATTCGACAGTCATTTCTCATGAGACACTGTGGCTGCAACAGTGTGGAACCTGCTCAGCAAGATAATGAAGAGCAAGACACCAACAGCTCTTTTATATAATTTATTTTCAGATTCTGCTTTAACAACACTTAAGAGACTCAATTCTGGCCTACTGCACAATACAGGGCTCGTCAGTTTGTGATTCTTGGCCTGTACTAACAGACTCTGCCTCCAATATAGTGAATGAAGATTTTGAAAGAAAGAAAAAGTTTGCATTTATATACCTTTCCCAATCATTGGATATCCCAGGCATTTCACTGTCAACAAAGTACAAGCAATGATTTGCTGAATTACTTTTATTTCACAACAAATGGAACAACTTGGGCTCATCAATATTTAGTAATATGGAGATTGTAATATTTTTAGCTGAGTACTGTATGTGCTCAGAAACAGTTTGTTTGGAGCATGGCTTCTTTAACTTTGTTTTCTGCTCATTACAGAACAACATAACTAGAACATTTTCCCATTTAGTTCCATTAGTCATATACTTAAGACAAGGTGTAATTTAAATATATGCTTCATAAATTGTGGAAATTAAATTGTGATGCAATAATTTACTGCTTGTTTACAAATGCATTATTTTAATATATTTGGGTCAGTTTACATTTAAACTAGCCATGCAATCTTTCCAGGAGACAATTATATTGAGAGACTGAGAAATATTCTTAGGATACACACCCAAAGGGGCAGTTTCAATATCGTACTAAGTGTCTCTTATTTCAAGGACAATCTCTACTGCTAGATCTTGATTGCAGCTTGCAGAAGTTATGTCATTTAAATTCATTAAAAAGAAGGGATGGAGAGGGGAAGAGGGCAACAAATGATAACCGGTCTTTTGGACAGCGATTACATACTGGACCAGCAATGTGGAGATTCTTAGGTGGACAATCATACTCGTTCGTGAGTGATTGCCGAAGAGGACAGCAGACCGAAGAAAACAGTTCAAACCTAATTAAATTCCGAGACTTCATGTTAGGCTGGTATGGAGAGTGGTAGAGAGATTTTGTGGGGAATAAATGACATGCAAAATCCATACCAGATGTCATTAATCTTGCTTCAACGACAACCAACACTTTAAAGTAACAGATTAACTAGTCATTTCCAGACATGCCAAATCTTGCAAATTTGTCAAGAGAGACAAGATTTCAAAGTAAGATTGAAACACACTTTAGAATTTTGAAAAAGGAGTCTAAAATCTCAGGACTTTTGAATGGCGGCTTAAATCTGCCTCCTCAGGAGAGGGGATGGGTCCTGCATTGGTGGATCAGTGATCCACGTGCACAGTCTCGGTTAAGAGGGATGCAGGGCCTGGAGGTGCACTGTCTGCAGCTGTGTGCTGGAGGCTTTTTGCCTTTGGTTGGTCTCCAGACGATGGTGAGGTTAATGATGGTAACGTCACAGAGCATAGTCTTAGGCTAGGCTTTGACTGGGCTCAGGGGTGGCTTCCTTTTAAATCACTCTCTTTAAACCAACCATCGTTTTTTCTCTCTGTTGGTATTTGATGCACAATCAATGACCACTAAAGCGAGGTTGTAGTCCAACTGAAGGCTTTAATAAGCGAGATGTTTCCCCCAGCAGCTCAGGTACAGAATGAGGGCTGCTGGGGTGGCACGGGTTCGTATACCCCACCTATCAGGGCGGAGCTATCATACAATCTAACCAATAGCAAGCATACAGTTTCCACCAATGGTGCGTTAGCCTATCAGGTACCGTAATACCTATACCACATTCACCCCCTGTTAAAAAAAGAGTCCAGTGGGGGTGGTGGCCAGAAACTACAAAACATAACAACATGGTATAATTAATTATGGAGGTACCGTAATACCTCCGTACAGTGTTTAATAACTATTTACAAGTCTGGCAGCTATGTACATTTGATGGTTTATATTTACAGATTACAGTTAAAATGAAGCAATCAGTTGATCGGGGGCCCTGGTCGTCCTCTGTGACCGTTGGAGCTTCTGGTGGTAACTCCGGTGGAGGCTCGGGCGACTGTGACTCCGGGAGCGTGGCTTCGATCTCCATGGCAGCTGGTGGGGAAAACGGCTGACCTGGGAAGGGAGCGCCTGCGGGGGACGTGATGGGTGGGGGGGCCTAGACGGGAGAGGCGGAAGGACCGATCCTCCTGTAAGGTGCTACGGTGGAGGTGAGGGTGGGACTGGTGGCTAGAATATGCGTGGGGTTCCGGCGGGCGCCAGGTCCCGTAGGGAGAACGTATCTTGTCGGCCGTCGGGGTACGCCACATAGGCGTACTGGGGGTTAGCATGGAGCAGATGGACCTTCTCGACCAACGGGTCCGACTTGTGCGCCCGCACGTGTTTTCGGAGCAGGATGGGTCCGGGAGCTGCCAGCCAGGTCGGGAGCAAGGTCCCAGAGGAGGACTTCCTAGGGAAGACAAGGAGACGTTCATGAGGTGTCTGATTGGTGGTCGTACAAAGCAGTGACCGGATGGAATGGAGGGCATCCGGGAGGACTTCTTGCCAGCGGGAGACTGGGAGGTTCCTGGACCGTAGGGCCAGTAGGACGGTCTTCCAGACCGTTCCATTCTCCCTCTCTACTTGCCCGTTTCCCCGGGGGTTGTAACTGGTCGTCCTGCTCGAGGCGATGCCCTTGCTGAGCAGGAATTGACGCAGTTCGTCGCTCATAAAGGAGGACCCCCTATCACTGTGTATGTAAGCGGGGAACCCGAACAGTGCAAAGATGCTATGGAGGGTCTTGATGACGGTGGTTGTGGTCATGTCCGGGCAGGGGATGGCGAATGGGAACCGGGAGTTCTCGTCAATCACGTTCAGGAAGTACGTGTTGCGGTCGGTGGAGGGGAGGGGGCCTTTGAAGTCCAAGCTGAGGCGTTCAGAGGGACGGGAATCCTTTATCAGGTGCACTTTCTCTGGCCGGTAAAAGTGCTGTTTGCATGTCCAGGGAGCATGCCAGGGCCCGTGCCTCCCTGAGACCCAGGGTGTCCTTCTCTAACAGGCGCTGGCGGATTTGTGACGATAGCATACCTGCCACGAAAGCATCCCGGACTAAGAGTTCCGTGTGTTCGCTCGCCGAAACTTGTGGGCAGCCGCAGTCTCTGCCCAACACCAGGAGTGCACGGTAGAATTCCTCCAGCGATTCCCCAGGTGTTTGTTGCCTTGTTGCAAGTAGATGCTGGGCGTAGACCTAGTTTACCGGGCGAATATAGTGTTCTTTTAGCAGCTCTTCCGCTTCCTCGATGAGGGTGTAAATCTCCGGGCTCACCCTTGAGTGCAGAACATGCAGTTTCTGCTCTCCCATTGGTGCGTTTTCGGCCGTCTCAAGATACCCTTTAAAGCACGCCAGCCAGTGCTTAAAGATTGCCGCTGAGTTCGCCGCGTGGGGGCTGAGTTGTAGACCCTCCGGCTTGATTCGGAGCTCCATCCTTTATTCTTCAAAACTAGCTTATTAAATTGATGCACGATCAATGACCACAAAAGCGAGGTTGTAGTCCAACTGAAGGCTTTAATAAGCTAGATGTTTCTCCCAGCAGCTCAGGTACAGAATGAGGGCTGTTGGGGCGGCACGGGTTCTTATACCCCACCTATCAGGGCAGAGCTATTATACACTCTAACCAATAGCAAGCATACAGTTTCCACCAATGGTGCTTTAGCCTATCAGGTACCATAATACCTTAAATACCACAGTATTCGGTCAGCAATTTAACACCAGACCCGAGGGGAGGCTCGTGGCTGCAGACTTTAATGTCACCAGGCACTGCAAGAACTCCAAATGGGGCGATTTTAAAAAAAGAACGAAAAAGGAGAATATGAAAAAACCCAAATTAATGACTCGTTGCCTGACTGTATCTAAGTTGAGGGAGTGCCTGCAAGGTTAAAAATTAGAAAAATAATTGCCATGCTATATAACCAGAGACTTAAATAGCTCAGCAGTCCTCTGCATTTCACTTATCATTTACCTTGGGTGCTTATCTGTTAATATAAAAGTGTTCAAAGACTGCATAACCTGGCTGTAAATGGCTGTAAAAGGGGGCAGGTGTCACACAGGAATATCAAGCTAGTCTCAGTAATGGTGTCACAAAACTATCATCAATTGTCCTGGTTCACTACTGTCCTTTTGGGACGATTTGCCATCCTTACCTGGTCTGGCCTACATATAGACCATAGAATTTACAATGCAGAAGGAGGCCATTCGGCCCATCGAGTCTGCACCGGCTCTTGGAAAGAGCACCCTACCCAAGCCCACACCTCCATCCGATCCCCATAACCCAGTAACCCCACCCAACACTAAGGGCAATTTTGGACACTAAGGGCAATTTAGCAAATCCACCTAACCTGTACATCTTTGGACTGTGGGAGGAAACCGGAGGAAACCCACGCACACACGGGGAGAATGTGCAGACTCCGCACAGACAGTGCCCCAAGCCGGGAATCGAACGTGGGACCTTGGAGCTGTGAAGCAATTGTGCCAACCACTATGCAACCATGCTGCCCAAGATGTGGCTTGTACATGTGGCTCCAGATCCACATCAATGTCCTCTGAAATGGCCTAACAAGCCATTAAGTTCAAGGGCAATTAGGGCTGGGCAACAAATGCTGGCCTTGCCAGTGACTCTCATATAGGAAAGAAACTGTTTTTAAAGAAAAACTATTCAACCTTTTATGAGAATGAGAAAATTCTTTTGATTTGATTTCATGCACAGTAAAATGCGTTGTGGAATATTTTTATCCATTTCATTATCTATTCTACGAGTCATTTCTCTCAAAGGTGAACGTTTTTGAAATACCTGCTTTTCTAAACTTAGGTTTGCCAGCCTCTCCTCGATCAGGTGGATGTGGCACCCCTATCTCGAAACTCCTCCATCTTTACACCCTTCCTGGGTCCCAGCTTTCCACCAATTCGGACTTCTCAGCTTTAATCCATCCACAATTGGTGGCTGTCATTTCAGCTGCCAGGCTCTAAAAGCTCTGGAATTCCCTCCCTAAACTTCTCCATCTCTCTACGTCCTCTTTCCTCTGATGAGGCACTCCTTAAAACAAGCTTTTGGTCACCGATCCTTATGTCTTATGTGGTTAGATGTCAAAATGTTGTCTGATAAAGCTCCTGGGAAGCATCTTGCAACATTTACTACTCTAAAGGCACTATATAAATGCAAGTTGTCAGAGCTCCATTTTCAGATCTGGGTCAGGGTGATGTCCGGATCCCTGGATTTGGAAGGTTAAAAATTCTTCCAATTTTTTATTTGTTCCTGATTTACAACCAAAATAATTAAAAATATCATAATTCACAAATTCCTACAAGTCACAACCAGAACTTTCAGATGCAGTACAACCAGTTCTTACAGTTTGTATGTTCAGCAGTACTTCTAATGGAGCGACCAGTGGAGCACGTTTGTTGAATATCAAAGCAGCCAAGATCCAGAGCAGAACCTAAAGAATTAACTAAATCATGTCTCACAAATTTGATTCAGTTTTTTGAAGGGGTAACCAAGAAGGTAGATGAGGGCAGTGCAGTTGACGTTATCTACATGGACTTTAGCAAGGCCTTTGACAAGGTACCGCATGGTAGGTTGTTGCAAAAGGTTAAATCTCACAGAATCCAGGGTGAAGTAGCCAATTGGTTAAAAAATTGGCTTGGTGACCGAAGCCAAAAGGTGGTTATGGAGGGTGTGTTTTCAAACTGGAGGTCTGTGACCAGCAGTGTGCCTCAGGGATCGGTGCTGGGTCCACTGTTATTTGTGATATATATTAATGATTTGGATGAGAATGTAGGAGGCATAGTCAGTTAGTTTGCAGATGACACCAAGATTGGTGGCATAGTGGATAGTGAAGAAGGTTATATAAGATTGCAACAAGATCTTGACCAATTGGGCCGGTGGGCCGATGAATGGCAGATGCAGTTTAATTTGGATAACTGTGAGGTGATGCATTTTGGTACATAAATCAGGGCAGGACCTACTCGGTTAATGGTGGGGAGAGTTACAGAACAAAGAGATCTAGGGGTACAGGTTCATAGCTCCTTGAAGGTGGAGTCGCAGGTGGATAGGGTGGTGAAGAAGGCATTCAGCATGCTAGGTTTTATTCGTCAGAATATTGAATACAGGAGTTGGGACGTCTTGTTGAAGTTATACAAGATGTTGGTAAGACCACACATGGAATACTGTGTTCAGTTCTGTTCACCCTATTATAGGAAGGATATTGTTAAACTAGAAAGAGTGCATAAGTAATTTACGAGGATGCTACCGGGATTGATGAGCTGAGTTATAAGGAGAGGCTGGAGAGACTGGGACTTTTTTCCTCTGGAGCACAGGAGGCTTAGGGGTGATCTTATAGAAGTCTATAAAATAATGAGGAGCATAGATAAGGTAGATAGTCAACATCTTTTCCCAAAGGTAGAGGAGTCTAGAACTAGAGGGCACAGGTTTAAGGTGAGAAATACAAAAGAGCCCAGACGGGAACTTTTTCACACAGAGGGTGGTGAGCATCAGGAACGAGCTGCCAGAGGCAATGGTAGAGGCGGGTACATTTTTTTCCTTTAAAAAATAGTTAGACAGTTACATGGGCAGGGTGGGTATAGAGAGATATTGGCCAAATTTGGGCTTAGTGATAGAAACTGGCCGGTATGGATCTGGGCCGAAGGGCCTTTTTCCATGCTGTAAACATCTATAACTCTAAATGTACAATATAATGCATCAGCTATTACTCTCCTAAAAACAGCTTCGATCATTGCACATCCTTATCAGTCAAGTTAATTTTATTTAAATAACACCATTTTGTTGAATCAAAATAAACTTCACCGTCCCACTGTTGAAGCAATTACTAGAAAATTATGAGAAGAATGTACGGCACCTAAACAATATATCTTTACTTTGTAACTCATTTAAAGACTTCCCGATTCACAACCAAAATAATTTAAAATATCATAAATCACAAATCCCTACAAGTCACAGCCAGAACTTACAGATGCAGTACAACCAGTTCTTACAGTTTGTATGGTCAGCAATACTTCTAATGGAGCGACCAGTGTTGCTATTGTTCTTTTAAATTATTATGCTCCTTCTTTGCAACAATAAATGACTTAAAGCTCAAAAGAAAACAAAGGAACAAAACAGTGTATTCAAATCCACAGGATACTGTAGCTGTTAGAAAGGGGAATTTTGCAATTTATGTCTCTCAGAGCTGTGCAAGCTACTTAGATTCCATTTACTTTAAAGAACAGAGGTCTTTGATGTGGTTCCTTTGATATTTATTCAGTGAGTTATTTTGTTAAACAGTACTGTGCAGGGTCAAGTATCTGAATTCAACATTAATGCAAAGAAAAACATGAAAGCAACTTGTGTGCGCCTCCTCCAGAGTAATGCAATCTTGGCAAACTCAAATTAAAGAAACAGATCAACTATAAACAAAATCCAGGAATATTTAGTCTCCATAAGTTATGATGATGGTGCGTTAGACATAGACTTAGGGAGCATTGTTTTGCTTTAATGTAATTCATATAGTGTCAATATATCCATTAAACATTGCGAGTTTCACTTTGACGTCATTTACCACAGACTTCCTGTTCTGTTGCCTGCCTGTACACATGGGGACGGATTCTCCAGTTCCCCAGTGTTGCTCGTTTTAGCCTTAGTTTAATTGCTCTTATTCTGTCACCTTTGCTCTTGAGTCACCAGGTATCTTTCTGATACCGCCACGTGGTTCAAGTCCGAGTAATGATTGATAATCCAACACACCACTTAGTAAGAGTTAAATCAACGCTCATTTATTATATACAGCAATTAATACTTATACATTAATTCTACTTCTAAGCTACTTCCTACAACTAACAGGCCAATACTTAACTTTGGAAATGGCCCACCAGGTCAGGGAAACGAATGGCCTTTCAAATGGGTTCTGAGCCTGCGGATTCAAAAGCTGGTACAGGTCGATAGTCAGGAGTGCCTATCTGGTAGCGATCATTGGAGTAAAACTTACGTTCTCTTCCAGAAGGGTCTCGAAGGGTGCGGAGAGGAGAAGAAGGGTCGATTTGAACTTGGCCCCTATTCTTATAGTCCCCAGGGGCTTCCCGCCTCTCAGGGCGGACCTTGTACCTGGTTCCAAGTGATTGGACTTGGTCCCAAACACTTGGTTCAATATTCTCCAATGCTGGAGCGATTCCTTGATCGAGGGGTGGTCGTTTACCTCTCTTTGTGTCAGCTCCTGCTGGCGCCGAAAGGTCTGGGTTGGCTTTGTGTGTCTATTTTGTATCAATTGTTCTCGGGGATTGCTGATTAATATGCAGATGGCTAGGGTGTTGTTATGTTGATGGCTGCAGGTATCGATTCGGTCTGGCTTCCCCAGAGACGAATACGCTGTTTTACCTGCAGTTGTCTGTTTGAGTCCTGTTGGCTGATTTTCCCATCAGCCACTTCCGTTCGCCATTTTAAATCGGGGTTTGGCCGTTCTAATCGGGAGTCAGCCATTTTACATGGCTACATTCCCTCCTTGTGATCCTAACGCGAAGCGTGAAGGATCACATCATCATGTTTGTTACTTTCCATTCCCTGACCGGGGGGGGGGGGGGGGGGGGGGGACACACCTCCTACATGGCCTCTGCACTGACCATAGCTATGCACAAAAATTTTTAACTAACAATTCTAAGGGTGCTATGTCAGACAGGGACATGCATTACAAAATAACAAACTTGGAACCTCTAATTTATCCTTAATACACTACACTCGCTAAACATTCCATTATCCTACCTTCCTCAATCATACAACAAAAATCACAACATTTCATACAGAGCTTGGCAGTCAAGCTCAGGATCGTACAAAATTTTGTTTTTGTTCATGAAAAAGTGTTTTACATCTCTTTATTTACAACAACAACAATAAACGCAGGTGAATGCACTTTATTATTTTATTATAGATCGCGGGGGTCGGATCATAACCGAATATAGGGGATCTGATCCTATATACCGAGGTTCGAGCGCGGTCGGCTCTCCTTCTCCATTTACGTAGGCGCATAGTCTGCACTACACAGCAGAGTATCGCCAACGCTAACAGTGTTTCGATCACATAGGACAGGGAGTACCAGGTTATGAACCTGGCACACCAAGAAGATGCAGTGTCGCTGGTGACTGGGCTCTGGGTTCTGCGGGGCAGTGAAACATTAACGGCTGGGGGGTTTGAAGTCATGGGGTTCACGTTCACGCACAACCAAATGTCCATAAACACAAGGGTGATCCACTTGAAGGAAGACCTCGTGGCTGTTCTTGGTCCTTTTCTTTCTTTGTGTTCTCTTTATTTTCTCCGGTCCTGGAGCTTCTGGAGTTCTGTAGAAACAAGCAGAGTGTCTGTAACTATCTTTAATATCTGGTATACTAGTGTGTCTGTCCTTTGGTGCCAATTATTCCCTTTATAATTGGTCACTGTGTGTGACTCCCTCATTTTTTTTTTTCAAAAACAAATTTTAGGACATGGCACACTTCCCAATCCTGAACCAGTGCTGATTTACCATCCAAATGTTCCAGGATGTAAATAGCAGATGGCGGGCAACCTAAAGGTTCTCTAAACAAACAAAACATTTTGAAATTAAAATGCCAAATGAGGTACATATGGGCCGCGACGGGTAAGATTTGGATGGAGTCCCCGGGTAGGACGGCTACTAATGCCTGTATCTCCCCTACCTGAGCGCGATTGACCAGCGGGGGGGGGGGGGGGGGGGGGGGGGGGGGGGGGGGTCCCAGGCAGGGCGGGTCTCACGCCGTTTCTCCACTGCCTGAGCAACCGACAAGAACGGGCAAAAATGTAGTCATCGTGGTGGGGCTGCGGGAGTGGTTCTATCCTTCGAACCAGAAGGGCAATTACGATCGGGCGTCTGATACCCAAACAAGTATCAGCTGAAAAGCTAGTTCCTCTGAACAAGCGTGTGGTCTCTTGACCAGAATCTGCAGATAAACTAGTTCCGCTGAACAAGCGTCTGGCAATGGTGGGTCTCTGAGGGCAAGTCCTCAGAGGTTTCTGCTGAATGGGCGTGTGGCAGTGAGAAATATTCTCCTGTCGGACATACAACATTTAACAAACGTACAAACAACATAAAACATTCTGCAGGTTCCATCAGAAAGGACAACACTTTTCCCAAGCGCTTCCTTTTAAAACATCATCTGGACACCTCAGTTCTCGGTTGCGAACAGGGTCGCAAAGGGGTTGGCGGTTTGGGAGTCAGACCCGAGGTCGTCACCTTCTCCCGGGTGCCAAACTCTCGAGTGGATTAGGGCTGAAAGGGCTGCATGGTGTGGTCGCTACCTCTATGGCGTATGGGGAAAGCGGGTCTGGAACTTGTAGTGCGGGGGCTGCTATGAGTGCCTGTTTTAAAGAGTCCACAGCATCCGTATGCTGCGGAAGACATTCCCAGGGGGCTCCCTTCTTTAGGAGGTCTGAGAGGGGTGCTGCATTGCTGGCGAAACCGTCAATGTGGTTTCGGCAGTAGCCAACCAGTCCTAAAAACGACCGGAGGGCTGAAACGTTCTGGGGAAGGGGCAATTTAACAATCGAGTCAATCCTTTTGTGCTCGAGCTCACGTTTACCATGCGTGATAATTGTTCCCAAATATACCACTTTTTCTTCCAAAATCTGGGCCTTTTTGGGGTTGACTTTACAACCAATTGAATGTAACAATTCCAGGAGTTCGGACAGAAGCTCAATGTGCTCTTCCTTAGTGTCTGTCTGCAGTAGTAGATCGTCTACATACTGTACCAGACATTCGGGGCGAGAAAATTTTGCTAATCCATTTGCCAGCTGTTGGTGGAAAATGGAGGTGGAGTTATGGAATCCTTGTGGCAGGCATGTCCACGTGTACTGCTGTGCTTTAAAGGTGAAGGCAAATTTGTACTGGCACGCCTTTGCCAATGGAATGGACCAGAATCCATTACTGATGTCCAAAACCGTGAAGTAGCGGGAATTGAGTCCCTGCTTGAGCATGGTCTCGGGACCTGTTGCTACGGTGGGGGCTGCTGCGAGGGTGACTATGTTGAGCTCCCGATAGTCAATGGTCAGTCGCCATGATCCATCGGGCTTTCTCACTGGCCAAATCGGGGCATTATTAGTGGAGGCTACTGATCTAAGTACGCCCTGCTCTAATAAGCTCTCTATTACTTTTAAGATTTCTCCCTCTGCCTCTTGGGGAAATCCGTACTGTTTTTGGGGTCTAGGGTCAGGTCCTGTTACTTGTACGGAGCCAGTCATCCGTCCATAGTCGTGCTTGTGGGTCGCGAATGCTGCCCTGTTCTTTTGCAGGACTGCCCTAACCTGCCGGTCCGTGCTAAGCGTGGTCGGGTTGAACCAGAATTCGCCTACGGCGCTAATTTTGTTCACATATTCGCCTATGTTGAGCGTTGCGGGGGCTCGAACGGATTCCGCCATCTTCCAGACACACTGGTTGACTGGATCGAATGAAAGGTGGTGGGAATTCATGAAGTCAATTCACAGAATGTGTTCTGCTGTGTGGGGCAGGTCTACTAAAACTACGGGGTGTTTGGTGGTGATGGTTCCGATTTGAATGGGTACAGGGGCTGTGATGTGTCCCTGCTGTGAGTGGCCTGTAAAGCCGCTGGGTGATAGTGGCTGTAGTGGGCCACGTGTCCTTTTGAAAAAGGGTGGAGGAATTTATGGTGGTGCGGGACCCTCCTGTGTCCCAAAGAAATTCGATAGGCTGTCCCCGAATTTTCGCTGCGACTACGGGTCGTCCTGGCCTATCCCAAAGGGTGTCGCAGACCCAACTGGGGGAGCCCGTACACCGTCAGTCCATTCCGGTCAAGTCCGTCTGATCCGAACGGGCGCTAACGCTATGGATGGGCTCTGTCTTTTTTTTTTTACTCAGAGTGCCTGTCTGTTGGGCTCTCTGTGGCTTTTTAGGGGCATTGCACTCTTTTGCGAAATGTCCCAACTGTCCGCAGTTGTAACATTCTAGTGACTTGGGTGGGGGGCTGTTCTTTCCCTCATTTACCCAGGCGGGGTTGTGATGTGTTGCTTTTACTGCCTGCATGTCTGCGGTGGCTTGCTTTTCCTCGGTGTTTTTAATGGTGGGTTTGCTCTGAACCGATTGCTCCCAAACGCGGGACAATCTTTTCACCATCCACTTCTCGTTATGGGCCTCCTCTGAGGGATCATAACTATTACAGGCTTGCTGTCCTGCATGAGGCATGGGAGATAAGGGTGCGGGTCCATTTGGCCATGTTGTCTGGGGACAAATGGGCACGGTCTACGTCTCCGAAGACTGCTGCGAAGTGAATCCACAGGCGTCCTGCGAACGCTGTGGGGTGCTCAGATTTCTTCTGCCTACATTTATTGAGGCCATCTACGGGGTCACCCCGGTTATACCCGATCGCATCCAGGATCGCGGTATGCATTTCTGCAAGGGTGCCTCCTCCTACATTCTGTGGGTTGGGAAGGGCTGCTGCTACCGACGGATCTAAACTTAAAACCGTGAACTTTACATGCTCTCTCTCATCCAGGACGTACATGTTCGCCTGATGTTTAACTGTGGCAAAGAAATGGTGGGGGTCTGAGGCGGGAGGAACAGTGTGATCTTCTCGCACGCGTCCCGTAATTGGGTCACTGTTAAGGGGGTGGAATATAGATATTCCGCATAGTCCGATGTGGCTGTGCGGTGGGTGGTTACAGGGTTCATTGGAGCCTGAACTATCTGCTGTGTGGGGGGTTGGGGTGCTTTTCTCCTTTGGGGCTTTCCCTGCGCACATGTTCCCTGAACATATCTCTGCGCTGTTTCTTGTAACTCTTCCCAATCAGGGCCGTCTTCCTGGTCTAACTTTTCCCCAAAGGTTTCCTGAAAACCTTTCTGAACAGAAAGCAGTGATTGCAGCTCTGCAATCTGCTTCCGGCACTTTGCATGATCTATGGTGCTCTGTCTTTGTTCTGTGGTGGCAGCATGGAGCGCTCTTAAGGCTGCCTTGAGATCACTACACTGCTTCTGTAGCGTCTCTACCTGTTTCTCTGTCTCTTTTCTTACCAGGACTGCACGCTGCGTGTCCTGATAGGCCTTTTCATACTGTGACTGGAAACTGCTTAAATGCACCAGACAAGACTGGTGACCCCGTTTGGCGTCAGCCACCTCTTCATCCTTTGCTGCCAATTTCCTCCTTAATTCTAAATTCTCTTTTTCAACTTCGCTTACATCGACTTTACTCATCCGATGTATGCCCTCAATTTCTTTGCGGAGCGTCTTGACGACCTCCTCTGTGCCTCGCAATTGTGCCAAACAGGACACGATTGCCATCGGCTTGCGAGCTTTTCCCAAGCTCTTTTTGCGTATCTCGCTCAGGTTCTCCCACCAAGTATGCCCTATACTTCCGGGACCTGATTCCTCATTATCGCAGAAATCATTCCACAGGGGCCATTCTTTGCCCTTGAGATATTTCCGGATTTCCTCCTCCCAAATGGGACACTGTCCCACTCTACTACTGCTGGCCGCTGCAACCGCAAATTCCTCAGGGTTCATGAGGCGCTGCATTGCCTGCATGGCCATCTCTCCTATCCGACTGCTTCGTTTAAATTTGGAACAGGAGGCTAAGGCGGTGTTGTAGATGCGGGTACGGCTTTCGCTAATTTCAGAAAATACAGACTTCCGACAGGTTTGACGCAACAAAAATCTATCAGTTTTACCTTATAGCCCTATTAGTTACGCATGTATACACACACTTCCGAATTATGACTATTAATCAGAATCGCTTGAACACTTGTGGTTTTCTGTTTCCAATTGGGTTTCTAATTCAAATTTCTTGGGTTCTCCCGGAGTGGTTTTCCACTTCTAGATCGGGTCCCATCAGGATGTCGCCAAATGTTGCTCGTTTTAGCCTTAGTTTAATTGCTCTTATTCTGTCACCTTTGTTCTTGAGTCGCCAGGTATCTTTCGGATACCGCCACGTGGTTCAAGTCCGAGTAATGATTAATAATCCAACACACCGCTTAGTAAGAGTTAAATCAACGCTCATTTATTATATACAGCAATTAATACTTATACATTAATTCTACTTCTAAGCTACTTCCTACAACAGGCCAATACTTAACTTTGGAAATGGCCCACCAGGTCAGGGAAACGAATGGCCTTTCAAATGGGTTCTGAGCCTGCGGGAGTCAAAAGCTGTACAGGTCGATAGTCAGGAGCGCCCATCTGGTAGCGATCGTTGGGAGTAAAACTTACATTCTCTTGCAGAAGGGTCTCGAAGGGTGCGGAGAGGAGAAGAAGGGTTGATTTGAACTTGGCCCCTATTCTTATAGACCCAAGGGGCTTCCCGCCTCTCGGGGCGGACCTTGTACCTGGTTCCAAGTGATTGGACTTGGTCCCAAACACTTGGTTCAATATTCTCTAATACTGGAGCGATTCCTTGATCGATGGGTGGTCGTTTACCTCTCTTTGTGTCAGCTCCTGCTGGCACCGAAAGGTCTGGGTTGGTTTTGTGTGTCTATTTTGTATCAATTGTTCCCGGGGATTGCTGATTAATATGCAGGTGGCTCAGGTGTTGTTATGTTGATGGCTGCAGGTATCGATTCGGTCTGGCTTCTCCAGAGACGAATACACTGTTTTACCTGCAGCTGTCTGTTTGAGTCCTGTTGGCTGATTTTCCCATCAGCCTCTTCCGTTCGCCATTTTAAATCGGGGTTTGGCCGTTCTAATCGGGAGTCAGCCATTTTACATGGCTACACCAGCCATGCGTTTCTCAGCGGTGTGCCGTTTGCTGACAGCAGGATGTCGCCGGGAAACCCATGGGGCGGGGTTATGCCGCAGGCAGGAAAAGTGAATCGCAACGGCTGGAGAATTCCAGCCGTGACCTTCTCCCTGGTGCTCCTGCCCTGAAGTGGCGCCCTCCAAAGCTCCCATTCACATCCTATATTCTTACTTTTAAAGTCCCTGGTGTCCATTGTCACCACAGGGATCCAGCACCCCAATCCCCCTCCTTGCACCTGGCCTTTCCCTTGTCCTCTCCCTTGTCATGATGTGGAGATGCCGGCGTTGGACTGGAGTGAGCACAGTAAGAAGTCTCACAACCCCAGGTTAAAGTCCAACAGGTTTGTTTCGATGTCACTAGCTTTCGGAGCACTGCTCCTTCCTCAGGTGAATGAAGAGGTATGTTCCAGACTCCTTGCATCTGGCCTCTCCCTTGTCCTCAAGTCTCTCTTTCCCCACTACCCCCCTGGCTCCCATTCCCACTTGGTGTCAGTTTTCACCACTGCAGACTTGTTCAGCTACTCTGCTTCTGATCCTGTTCTGAACTCACACTGAAGTCCTGGGGCTTCATCTAGTGGCAGAGGTTGGTCAGTGTAGGTAGCAGATGAAGTCCCAAGTCTTTAGCTGCTACCACCCACTAACGTCTGCCACTACATGGAGCCTGATCAATCTTAAAACTAAGTGACTGTAGTTTTTCTAACATTTGTTTACATTTACTGTTTTCTGTATTTCTTTAAAATAAAATACATTTTCAAATAAAGTATTACATTTGGGAAAGTACAGCACTTCAACTTGTCAAGGTTTGAATGTTTTGTTTGCTGAGAAAGATCCTAAAGTACTTAATCATATAGTATTTCTTTCATTTTGAGTGTTTTTATTTTGCAGGTTATTTCAGTTCGGAATGCACAGTACTGAAACATGATAAATAGAAGCCTGCTCCACCACTCAAATGTGATCTTAGAACAGAGTGCAGAAGGAGGCCATTCGGCCCATCGAATCTGCACCGACCCACTTAAGCCCTCACTTCCACCCTATCCCCGTAACCCAATTACCCCTCCTAACCTTTTTGGTCACTAAGTGCAATTTATCATGGCCAATCCACCTAACCTGCACGTTTTTGGACTGTGGGAGGAAAGCGGAGCACCCGGAGGAAAGCCACGCAGATTCGGGGAGAACGTGCAGACTCCGCACAGTGACCCAGCGGGGAATCGAACCTGGGACCCTTGCGCTGTGAAGCCACAGTGCTATCCACTTGTGCTACCGAGCTGAACTTCTCAACGTCATACTCCCACAAATCTATTTCTTTCTTAAAATATTGTGACTTGGCCTCCACAGCCTTGGGTGGTAGAAAATTCCACAGGTTTACCACCATCTGAGTGAAGACATTTCTCCTCATCTCTCCACCACAATGGATTATCCTGAGACTGTGACCCATTGGTCTGGAGCCCCCAGCCAGGGGAAACATAGGCAACATGGTAGTACAGTGGTTAGCACTGTTGCTTCACAGCGCCAGGGTCCCTACTACAATACCCGGCTTGGGTCACTGTCTGTGCGGAGTCTGCACGTTCTCAGTGTCTGCGTGGGTTTCCTCCGGGTGCTCCGGTTTCCTCCCACAAGTCCCGAAAGACGTGCTGTTAGGTAATTTGGACATTCTGAATTCTCCCTCTGTGTACCCGAACAGGTGCCGGAATGTGTGACATGGGGCTTTTCACAGTAACTTCATTGCAGTGTTAATGTAAGCCTACTTGTGATAATAAAGATTATTATTATATTTTTACACATCTCACCTTGTACTACAGCCCTGTTTGCTTCTAGCCCTCAAAGTTCCTGCGCTATCCACTTTTCTATCTTGGTTTCTCTCTCCTGTCTTCTACTCAGGTTCCCATCCCCCTGCCACTCTATGAAGAACCAGACAGGTTTTATGAAAATCGGTGATAGTCTCCATTACTGAGACTAACTTTCAATTCCAGATTTTATTAGTTGAATTACTTAAATGCCAGCAGCTGCCACGGTGGGATTTGAACCCTTGTCCACTGAGCATTACTGGATTACTAGTCTCGTGACACTACCACAATGCCACCATCTCCCCACATTTGGGAAACACAGTTGAAAAGAACTTTCATTCAAATCAAATAAGACCACATATTTAGAAAGATGCGCTTTAATCCACAAGTGCCATTTCAGAATCGCTGTATGACTAAGGTGAGAACATAGACGACAGAATTTCACACCAATGAATGAAGACAATATATTATGATAGCTTTATATCTCTGACAACATATCCAACGTTTTAAAAAATTATCTCTGCACGAGTGTTCTTTGGTATGTGGATGGAACGTGGCTTCCGGATTGACAGGTTGAATATTGCATCAAACATATTGTGTAAACAAGGCACTGACATTGGAAAAGAGGTGATGCAAAGGTGCACCTCGGCGGCCCCTCGATTCCTCAGGAAGAGTTTAATTTGCTTGTGAAGGTAGAAGTTAAGCAGTGCTCAGCTCATTATCTAGCACTGCACAGTTTGTCCCCTACGCTTCTGTTTCTTCTTCCTCTTCAGTTTCCTTTTCAACTTCCCAGTTGCCCACTTCAGGGTTTTCCTCTTTCCGGTACTCACTTTTTGGGCTTGTTTTTTACATTTGTTTACAGTGGTCTTATTATCTGTCTCCAAAAGTTTTCTTTTACGTGGTTTTGCCTCTTCACTGTGTGCAAAAAATATAATGATAAAGTATCTAATAGCTTTAGGAATTCTAAATTGTAGTACATCGTCTGGCGCTGTCGGAACACAATGTGCCACTAGGTGGTGGGGTGCATTTCTGCAATTGTTGTTGCACACAAGCAGATTTCTGACCTCTGGCAATACCGATCACCTACTTCCCACAGGGAGGGAGGGAGAAGGCAGGTGAACCACCTTGCACCAGAAGTGCGAGGGCAATGCCGTCAAAGGCTTGGGAGAAGGCCATCTGCCTTTCTTTTCAGTCACACCCATGGAAAGATTAAAGACTTTCAACCTTCACATGTTTACCATCCTACTGCAGGAAAATGACAGATCTATAGTCTGTGAAGCCACGTGGGAATCATTTGGTTTTGGTCACGCCTATACTAAAACAGAACCGATTATTGTTGAAATGGAAATATCGTAGGTTTATCAGGGAACGAGACAACAGTGTGGAGACTGTACCGCTTGTGCCACTGAATCCACCAAATCCAATAGGCAAACTCTGTGGCATAAATGTGAACCATAATTGATGGCTCCAACTTCAGACTTTGGACCGGACTCATGCGGACTCTGAATCAGAGAGATCAGGCGAACAGACCAGTGCTACGGACAGAGGAAGACCTCAGACAGAACAAAATACAGACTCTTTTTATTCTTGCTCGCGAAACCTCTCTCCTCAAGTACATCACTAATTGAAACTTACAATATTCTTAAAGGGCTAGACATGGTAGATGCAGAAAAGATATTCCCACTGACTGGGATGTTTAGAACCAGGGGCACAGTCTCAGAAAAAGTGGCAAGCCATTTATGACTGAAGTGAGGAGGAATTTCTTCAATCAGAGGGTAGTGAATCTCTGCAATTCTTTAACCCTGACATCTGTGGACATTTAGTCAATGACTATGTTCAAGAGATTAATGGATTTCTAGATACCAATGACATCAAGATGTATTGTCATATATCTGTGGAAAATGTCATTGAGGTAGATGATCAGCCTTGACCTAGTAGAATGGCAGAACAGGCTCGAGGGGCTGAATAGCCTAAGTCCTGCTCCTATGTTCCTATAGTAGTGCAAAAAAGGAAGATTTCAATTCTGGTTTAACTTCAAGTCTCATGTAAGCGCTCTTGGTGCAGTTAAAGGCGGTAGTGCAGAGTTTGAACAAACCCAAGGCTGAATGAGATAAGACAATGTTAGTGATAAAAATGAACTGTAGATGGATGGAGGAAGTCAGTCAGGCTGACCTCTGGGAAGACCCTCACCAATAAATTCTGGTGGAGAGGAAACCCGAGACACTACACGTGTAGTGTCTCCCACCCGCCCTCCTCCTCTAACCTAATAATAAAACCCATTGGTGTGAGGTAAGTACCATATTTTATTATTAACACGAAGAGGGTAAGTAAGTGATTTTTACGCATTTTTACTTTTGTACCTTTTTCAAATTTTGTGTGTGTCGGGGGGGGAAACTGAAGTGAAATCACAGAAAAGCTGTGGCCTGAGTGGCTGGTTGGGATTCTACACTAAATTAAAAAAACTGAGCATTGGTAACTAATTAAACATAATTACTTAATTATAATTTAGAGGGATATCTAAGCCAGAGATCGGAGAGTACTATATTTAGCTTTCGCATTTCTATTAGAAATCTAGTGCTAGGAAACAGATAGTCAACAGTAACTTTGAAATTTAAAAAAAAGAAATATTCAAAAAAAAAAAAATTAATTTTAATTTTAATTAATTGACGCAATGTCAGTTAGAGGGGTGCTGTGCTCTGACTGTGAGATGTGGCAGGTCCGGGAGGCTTCCAGCGTCCCGGATGGCTTCATCTGCAGAAAGTGCACCCAACTGGAGCTCCTCACAGACCGCATGGTTCGGTTGGAGCGGCAATTGGATGCACTTAGGAGCATGCAGGTGGCGGAAAGCGTCATAGATCGCAGTTATGTAGATGTGGTCACACCCAAGGTGCAGGCAGAGAAATGGGTGACCAACAGAAAGGGCAGGCAGTCAGTGCAGGAATCCCCTGTGGTTGTCCCCCTCTCGAACAGATATACCCCTTTGGATACTGTCGGGGGGGATAGCCTATCAGGGGAAAACAGCAGCAGCCAGAGCAGTGGCACCACGGCTGGCTCTGATGTTCAGAAGGGAGGGTCAAAGCGCAGAAGAGTAATAGTAATAGGGGACTCTATAGTCAGGGGCACAGATAGGCGCTTCTGTGGACGTGAAAGAGACTCCAGGATGGTATGTTGCCTCCCTGGTGCCAGGGTCCAGGATGTCTCCGAACGGGTAGAGGGCATCCTGAAGGGGGAGGGCAAACAGGCAGAGGTCGTTGTACATATTGGTACTAACGACATAGGCAGGAAGGGGCATGAGGTCCTGCAGCAGGAGTTCAGGGAGCTAGGCAGAAAGTTAAAAGACAGGACCTCGAGGGTTGTAATCTCGGGATTACTCCCTGTGCCACGTGCCAGTGAGGCTAGCAATAGGAAGATAGAGCAGCTAAACACGTGGCTAAACAGCTGGTGTAGGAGGGAGGGTTTCCATTATCTGGACCACTGGGAGCTCTTCCGGGGCAGGTGTGACCTGTATAAGAAGGACGGGTTGCATCTAAACCGGAGAGGCATAAATATCCTGGCCGCGAAGTTTGCTAGTGTCACACGGGAGGGTTTAAACTAGTATGGCAGGGGGGTGGGCACGGGAGCAATAGGTCAGAAGGTGAGAGCATTGAGGGAGAACTAGGGAATAGGGACAGTGTGGCTCTGAGGCAGAGCAGACAGGGAGAAGTTGCTGAACACAGCGGGTCTGGTGGCCTGAAGTGCATATGTTTTAATGCAAGAAGTATTACGGGTAAGGCAGATGAACTTAGAGCTTGGATTAGTACTTGGAACTATGATATTGTTGCCATTACAGAGACCTGGTTGAGGGAAGGGCAGGATTGGCAGCTAAACGTTCCAGGATTTAGATGTTTCAGGCGGGATAGAGGGGGATGTAAAAGGGGAGGCGGAGTTGCGCTACTGGTTCGGGAGAATATCACAGCTGTACTGCGAGAGGACACCTCAGAGGGCAGTGAGGCTATATGGGTAGAGATCAGGAATAAGAAGGGTGCAGTCACAATGTTGGGGGTTTACTACAGGCCTCCCAACAGCCAGCGGGAGATAGAGGAGCAGATAGGTAGACAGATTTTGGAAAAGAGTAAAAACAACAGGGTTGTGGTGAGGGAGACTTCAACTTCCCCAATATTGACTGGGACTCACTTAGTGCCAGGGGCTTAGACGGGGCGGAGTTTGTAAGGAGCATCCAGGAGGGCTTCTTAAAACAATATGTAGGCAGTCCAATAGGGAAGGGGCGGTACTGGACCTGGTATTGGGGAATGAGCCCGACCAGGTGGTAGATGTTTCAGTAGGGGAGCATTTCGGTAACAGTGACCACAATTCAGTAAGTTTTAAAGTACTGGTGGACAAGGATAAGAGTGGTCCTAGGATGAATGTGCTAAATTGGGGGAAGGCTAATTATAACAATATTAGGCGGGAACTGAAGAACATAGATTGGGGGCGGATGTTTGAGGGAAAATCAACATCTGACATGTGGGAGGCTTTCAAGTGGCAGTTGAAAGGGATTCAGGACCGGCATGTTCCTGTGAGGAAGAAGGATAAATACGGCAATTTTCGGGAAACTTGGATGACGAGAGATATTGTAGGCCTCGTCAAAAAGAAAAAGGAGGCATTTATCAGGGCTAAAAGGCTGGGAACAGACAAAGCCTGCGTGGAATATAAGGAAAGTAGGAAGGAACTTAAGCAAGGAGTCAGGAGGGCTAGAAGGGGTCACGAAAAGTCATTGGCAAATAGGGTTAAGGAAAATCCCAAGGCTTTTTACACGTACATAAAAAGCAAAAGGGTAGCCAGGGAAAGGGTTGGCCCACTGAAGGATAGGCAAGGGAATCTATGTGTGGAGCCAGAGGAAATGGGCGAGGTACTAAATGAATACTTTGCATCAGTATTCACCAAAGAGAAGGAATTGGTAGATGTTGAGTCTGGAGAAGGGTGTGTAGATAGCCTGGGTCACATTGAGATCCAAAAAGAAGAGGTGTTGGGTGTCTTAAAAAATATTAAGGTAGATAAGTCCCCAGGGCCTGATGGGATCTACCCCAGAATACTGAAGGAGGCTGGAGAGGAAATTGCTGAGGCCTTGACGGAAATCTTTGGATCCTCGCTGTCTTTGGGGGATGCCCCGGAGGACTGGAGAATAGCCAAGGTTGTTCCTCTGTTTAAGAAGGGTAGCAAGGATAATCCCGGGAACTACAGGCCGGTGAGCCTTACTTCAGTGGTAGGGAAATTACTGGAGAGAATTCTTCGAGACAGGATCTACTCCCATTTGGAAGCAAATGGACGTATTAGTGAGAGGCAGCACGGTTTTGTGAAGGGGAGGTCGTGTCTCACTAACTTGATAGAGTTTTTCGAGGAGGTCACTAAGATGATTGATGCAGGTAGGGCAGTGGATGTTGTCTATATGGACTTCAGTAAGGCCTTTGACAAGGTCCCTCATGGTAGACTAGTACAAAAGGTGAAGTCACACGGGATCAGGGGTGAGCTGGCAAGGTGGATACAGAACTGGCTAGGCCATAGAAGGCAGAGAGTAGCAATGGAAGGATGCTTTTCTAATTGGAGGGCTGTGACCAGTGGTGTTCCACAGGGATCAGTGCTGGGGCCTTTGCTCTTTGTAGTATATATAAATGATTTGGAGGAAAATGTAACTGGTCTGATTAGTAAGTTTGCAGACGACACAAAGGTTGGTGGAATTGCGGATAGCGATGAGGACTGTCGGAGGATACAGCAGGATTTAGATTGTTTGGAGACTTGGGCGGAGAGATGGCAGATGGAGTTTAATCCGGACAAATGTGAGGTAATGCATTTTGGAAGGTCTAATGCAGGTCGGGAATATACGGTGAATGGTAGAACCCTCAAGAGTATTGAAAGTCAAAGATATCTAGGAGTACAGGTCCACAGGTCACTGAAAGGGGCAACACAGGTGGAGAAGGTAGTCAAGAAGGCTTACGGCATGCTTGCCTTCATTGGCCCGGGCATTGAGTATAAGAATTGGCAAGTCATGTTGCAGCTGTATAGAACCTTAGTTAGGCCACACTTGGAGTATAGTGTTCAATTCTGGTCGCCACACTACCAGAAGGATGTGGAGGCTTTAGAGAGGGTGCAGAAGAGATTTACCAGAATGTTGCCTGGTATGGAGGGCATTAGCTATGAGGAGCGGTTGAATAAACTCGGTTTGTTCTCACTGGAACGAAGGAGGTTGAGGGGAGACCTGATAGAGGTATACAAAATTATGAGGGGCATAGACAGAGTGGATAGTCAGAGGCTTTTCCCCAGGGTAGATGGGTCAATTACTAGGGGGCATAGGTTTAAGGTGAGAGGGGCAAGGTTTAGAGTAGATGTACGAGGCAAGTTTTTTACGCAGAGGGTAGTGGGTGCCTGGAACTCGCTACCGGAGGAGGTGGTGGAAGCAGGGACGATAGTGACATTTAAGGGGCATCTTGACAAATACATGAATAGGATGGGAATAGAGGGATACGGACCCAGGAAGTGTAGAAGATTGTAGTTTAGTCGGGCAGCATGGTCGGCACGGGCTTGGAGGGCCGAAGGGCCTGTTCCTGTGCTGTACATTTCTTTGTTCTTTGAGATAAATGCAGCCAAACCATAGCTGCCTCATGTGGCACAGTCTTTACATATAGAATTTACAGTGCAGAAGGAGGCCATTCGGCCTATCGAGTCTGCACCGGCTCTTGGAAAGAGCACCCTACCCAAGTCCACACCTCCACCCTATCCCCATAACCCAGTAATCCCACCCAGCACTAAGGGCAATTTTGGACACTAAGGGCAATTTAGCACGGCCAATCCACCTAACCCGCACATCTTTGGACTGTGGGAGGAAACCGGAGCACCCGGAGGAAACCCACGCAGACACGGGGAGAACGTGCAAACTCCGCACAGACAGTGACCCAGCGGGGAATCAAACCTGGGACCCTGGAGCTGTGAAGCAATTGTGCTAACCACCATGCTACCGTGCTGCCCTTGGTCTTGGTTTCATCATATCAAAATGACACATTTTCAAGAGCGGTATTATACAAAAATCAATAAAGTTTAAGTTCTATGATAGATGTAATTTCAGGATTTAGGAGAAGCAAACCTAATTAAGTAAGAATTATCAACAGTGAGTATAATGAAGGGGAAATGCAGTCTAAAATAGTAAACTCAAGGAGGTGTTATGGAGTGATGCACATTACTGCAAATAATAAGAGGATAAAACATGATTATAAGGATAAAACAAGACATTAAGGATAAAAGGTACATCAAAGAGTACAAAAGGTTTAGTGCTGCATTTTCATATGCAAATGTAAAACATTAGAAATAAAATAATGGAACCAAATGCATTCATCTGAATATAAAGACAATGTTGGAAAGTGAGACTAACACCTAAATATTCCACCTACAAAATGTTCAAGGGACAGAAGGAAAAAAAGAGGATGGTTAGATTATTAATTACAACTTTGAAAAGGGGAGGTTTCATTGACGTTCACATTCAGACAGTCTGCGTTGAACAAAGACATAGAATGGGATTTGTTGCTACATTGATAGTATATAACACATTAGTAAATAGTGAGGAAAATTGAGGTTGAGATTTATTGGTAATTTAGTGAGATTTGCACTCGTAGCAGTGTTGTAACCGTGGGGAAATTTAACGATCCTAAGGTTGGCAGAAATAACATTTCTGAAAACAAGTCTTCCCAGATAACTATGTTGCATGTCCAAATGTTAGATCTGAATCTGGGTAACAGAACAAGATAAGTAAGTTAGAAGCAGAACACCATATCCTAATTATGCTCACATTGTCAACAATTTTTAAAAAAGACAGGGGACGGGATTCTCCCTCCCACTGCGCCAGATTTCTGGTGCGGCGCGCCCCTGGGATTCTCCGTCTCACCAATGGAGTTTCCTATTGTGGGCAGTCCCACGCCGTTGGGAAATCCCCAGGCTGCCAGCGAAATGGAGAATGCGGACAGCGGAGAATCTAGCCCAGGAAATTTGAACTTGAAATTTCCTAACTTCAGTGAGATGAAAAGCAATCTGGCCCTGAAAATGGCATATCAATTCATTGAAACAGAGAAAGCTAAGAGACTTAATAAATGTTTTTTTATTTAAAAAGTAGGTGGTGTTTTAATAGAGTAAATAGGGAAATACTATTTCCTCTATTTGAGAGATCAGTGGGTCAGCAACTTAAAATGGGCGCGTTACGTGACAGAAAATTAAAGCTTTCTTCACACAGAGGGTCAATGCTTTGCTACAGGAATATTTGAGGTGGAGGGCAATGCTTCTTCTAAGGAAAAATTGGATAATTATTTGTAGCAGAGAAAGATACAAGTTATAGGAGGAAAACAAAACAGCAGGATTAGTTTTGGATTGTCGTAGCAAAGAGTTGACACAGACATAATGAGCCTCTCACCACACTTCAGACTTCTATGATTCTTTGAATTGTGAGATGAATAAATATAGATATATAATTTGGATCTTCCCATAAGTAAGCAGTGAGGTTACAGCAAAAGGGAGTTTTTTTATTGAGGTATATGAGAAATATAGGACAGTGCAGAACAATACAGAGAAATATAAAAATGGGGAATAAGGAGAGACAATTAGGAAAGCTAATGAGTTATCTAAAAGAGAATTCTACATACAAAATAAGAAGACAGTTAAAGAAAGGCTAGGATTACTTTGAGATGAACAGGGACATCATATACCTGAACACGATGCACTAGTGAAGATGATGTTCAGTTAAGGATCTATGGTTGTGCTTATTTATTTTTTCCAAAAATAAACTGGGCTTGTAGGGCTACCCAAAGAGGATGTAAAAAAGCCACTATTAAAGATAAATATTCAAAACAAAACTTCTAACAAATTAAATTAATTAACCATAATTTTACAAAAATACTTGGAGACTGGAATAGTGTCAAAAGGTGGCAAAATAATAATTAGATTCAGAAAAGCAAAAATACATCGGTATGACACACCTAGAATATGGTTGGTAGAAACAGAAGAATTCTTGGGTTAATCAGGGTTAAATTCTTTTAA
Source organism: Scyliorhinus torazame (assembly GCF_047496885.1). Taxonomy (NCBI): domain Eukaryota; kingdom Metazoa; phylum Chordata; class Chondrichthyes; order Carcharhiniformes; family Scyliorhinidae; genus Scyliorhinus; species Scyliorhinus torazame. The sequence goes on along the minus strand of NC_092709.1, from coordinate 166,976,424 downwards.
ATAAATTTAGAGCACTCAATTTCTTTCCCCCAATTAAGGGGCAATTTAGCATGGCCGATCCACCTACCCTGCACATCTTTTTGGGTTGTGGGAGTGAGACCCAAGCAGACACGGGGAGAATGTGCAAACTCCACACGCACAGTGACCCGGGTCCTCGACGCAATCAGGGCTAATTTTAACGTGTACCAGTGAAAGGCAATTGTATTTGAAATTGATTTCTTTTGAAGCGAAGTGCATAGAAAAGAATAGGGCGTGGATAGATTTTCATAAGGCATTTGATAAGATGTCACATAAGGAACTTGATGTGAAAACAAAGCTGTGTTGTATTCAAGGAAATGAAGTGTATGGATAGAGAGAGAGGGGATTAGAGAGCTAAAGGTAGGGCTAAATGGATATTCGTCAGACTAATGGGGTGTGGATAATTGTGTGCCATGGGAGGGGTGTGATGGGTCCTTTTTAGCTCACAATATTAATCATTCAGAATTAGGCAGGCAAAGAATTGTTCTGGCGAAAATAAGTTACAAGGCATGGCTAACTAAGGAAGAGTGAAGGACATTAGAGGACAGGGGCATAAACATGAATTAGTCCACGTTAGAGCGAATCTAATGGGCAGAGCAAAGATATTGGGAAGAGTAAAAAATATGTTCACTTGGTTGCTGTAAGCTGTCACACTCTGTACAACAAGAGATAAAACTATTTGGTTTACCACGTCAGTCATTTGCTTGTGAACAATGGGATAAAAGGGAAACATAGAAAATAGGAGCAGGAGGCCATTCTGTCCTCCCGAGTCTGCTCAACCATTCATTATGATCATAGCTGATTATCCAACTCCGTAACCTGGTCCTGTTTCCCCCCCCATATCCTTTCAATCCGAACCGACTCAATCTTATACATAGTCCCACCATCCCAGGGATCAGTCTGGTAAACTCCCTCTATAGCAAGAGCATCCTTCCTCAGAAAAGGAGACCAAAACTGTACCCAATATTCCAGATGTGGTCTCAGCAAGCCCATGAATATCTGCAGCAAGACATCCCTGCTCCTGTAATCGAATCCTCTCGCTATCAAACCAACATACCTTTTTCTATCTTCACCACCTTACTTTCAGCGGTTGATGTATAAAGGCACCCAGGTCTCGTTGCACATTCCCCTCTCCGATCTATAGCAATTCAGATAATAATCTACCTTCTTGTTTTTGCTACCAAAGTGGATAACCTCACATTTATCTACATTATACTGCATCTGCCATATATTTGCCCACTCAATAAACCTGTCCAAATCACACTGAAGCATCTCCATGTCATCCTTATAGCTCACCCTCTCATCCAGCTTTATAGGGATATCACAGAATCACTACAGTGCAAGAGGAGGCCATTCAGCCCATCAAGTCTGCACTGATCCTCTGAAAGTGCACCCTACATTGGCCCACGCCCCCACCCTATCCCCAAAACCCATTAACCCCACCTAACCTTTTGGACACTAAGGGACAATTTAGCATGGCCAATCCACCTAACCCGCACATATCTTTCCACTGTGTGGGATGAAACCCGGAGCAGCCGGAGGAAAGCCATGCAGACACAGAGCATCCATTTTCTTTCCAATTAAGCGGCAATTTAGCGTGGCCAATTCACCCACCCTGCACATCTTTTTGGGTTGCGAAGGTGAGACCCATGCAGACATGGGGAGAATGTGTATCTGCCACTGATCCTTGCGGTGCCCACTTGTCACTGCCTGCCACTTGGAAAAAGATCCATTTATTCCTACTCTTTGTTTCCTGTCTTTAAACCAGTTTTCTATCTATCTCAATGCACCACCCCCAATCCCAAGCGCTTTAATTTTACATGTTAATCTCTTATGTGGAACCTTGTCGAAAGTCTCCTGAAAGTCCAAATAAGCCACATAATTGCCTCCCCCCCCGCATCAATTCTAATAGTTACTTCTTCGAAGAATTCCAGTAGATTTGTTGAGCATGATTTCCCTTTTGTAAGTCCATGCTGACTCTGTCCGATCCTGTTACTGTTTTCCGATTGCTCTGCTATTAAACTTGCATTAATTAGATCAAAAAGTTGATTGACATTTCATGAAAAAGTTTTTATATCAATTGATGTGCTAAACTCACATGGTGGTCCTGTTTGGGAATGCTGACTGAGGACATTCCCTGCGTTTGTGCTCAGTGCTTCCACATGTAAAACATCCATCTCCAGCTGTCCCGCATGTATGTTCCTGAAGGACACAACGACAGCAGGTGTCACAGTGAATCCATGCTGGAAAACACAATTATTTCTTAGGTCAATATCAATCTGTACTTTTTTATTATTGTTTCGACAGCACAGGCAGTGCCATATTTGAATTCTGAAACAACAAATAGATTCAGGCTTCTTTAGCAAGGGCCTGCTTTTCCACGGCAGGAATTGTTTTAGTGCAGAAAACTGGACCATGTACTCAGAATTTCAATTGTGGGAACAGCAGAATGAAAGAACCTGAACTCAATTTGCGTTGCAAAATTTCAACATTGAATAAATGTTATTACGATTTGAATTGTAAATAAATCTTATTAAAAGCATTATCTTAAAAAATAAACTGTGACCTGCAGGCCAAAATATATTTTTTCAATTAATTCCACACAGCAAACCATTGTCTTGGTTTTAACTGAAAAACTACATTTCCAGGAATATCTTTCCTCAAACAAGAAAATCCCCAGAATGATTCCACCCATGATTCCTGGCTAGCATAGACCACCTTGATACACCACATTCCCATTTCCTACTAAAACGGTCAGCACTGCTGCCTCACAGCGCCAGGAACCCGAGGGCAATTCCAGCCTTGAGTTACAGTCTGTGTGGAATTTGCACACACTCCCAGTGTCTGCATAGATTTCCTCCTGGTGCTCTGGTTTCCTTCCACAGTCCAAAGAAGTGCTGCTCAGGTGGACTGGCCATGCTAAATTGACCCTTAGTGTCCAGGGATGTGCAGGTTAAGTGGGGTTACGGGAAATAGGGCAGGGGAATGGGCCTTGTTAGGGTGCTCTTTCAGAGGGCCGGTGCAGACTCGATGGGCCGAATGGCCTCCTTCTGCACTGTAGGGATTCTATGATTCTTTTAGAGAAATGCATTTAAAATATATACTAAAGCAAAATATGATGAGCTTCTGTCATTTGTTTCAATTTAGTGCAATCATTTTACCTGGTTCTCATCTATCGAGACCTCATTGTACCCATGTTTTAACCATCCCATAAAGTAAAATTATAAATATCCTGTTAGCTGCTTGTCATGGTTTTCCCCTGAAGGCCAGGTGATTACTTTGAGCATCATACATTCAAGGAAATCTGGATAATATATATTTGTCAATGTTGCTGACCCCATCCTGTACTCTCTTGTACCTATTTTCCAGAATAATATGAAATAAATATTGTAGGTAAAGTTCCCCTCGCATTGGTCTCAACGTCTGCACTACCAATGCGTTAGTGTCATTTTTGAGAATTAAATATTCTTGTACATTGACTGCCTGCACATCTAGTCAACAGACCCTGTAAACATTAACAGTGTCACTGCCTAATGAGTTCTACTCACATGGTTTTACGCATTTGTTGCAGGTCTGACAGTGTTTCCATTGCCTGCCATCCTAATAGGAATATAAAACAGCGTTAATCTAAACCAGAAACTTCAGAGAAAATACATTTTAAAATATACCATTACGGGTCATCATTTACATTCCCCAGTACAAACGGCCGGCACAGTGGTTAGCACTGCTGCCTCACAGTACCGGTGACCCAGGTTTGATCCGGGCTCCGGGTCACTGTCCTTGCGGAGTTTGCACATTTTTACTGTGTCTGCGTGGGTCTCACCCCACAACCCAAAGGTGTGGAGGGTAGATTGACAACGCTAAATTACTCTCTCATTGGAAATAAAATAATGGGGCACTCTAGATTTATTTTAAAAAATACATTCTCCAAGGCAAGGTTAAAAGTGGTGAGGAAATGACCACACCGACGAAGGTCCTTCAAATGTACCAGTTCTATGATCGATCTCTCTTTGTTTCAAATACAGTCATCTCAACACCGTGTCACCAACACTTCTGTTTTTTTGTAGAAGGTTCCTTGTCCGACAGACCTCAAGCCCCAATAAAAATGATTGCCAACCATTCCAAACTGTCTCCTGTGTCATTTTGAAGACAGAAGCTGAGATGGGCAGCACGGTAGCATTGTGGTTATCACAATTGCTTCACAGCTCCAGGGTCCCAGGTTCAATTCCGGCTTGGGTCACTGTCCGTGCGGAGTCTGCACGTTCACCCCGTGTGTGCGTGGGTTTCCTCCGGGTGCTCCGATTTCCTCCCACAGTCCAAAGATGTGCAGGTTAGGTGGATTGGCCATGATAAATTGCCCTGAGTGTTGGGTGGGGTTACTGGGTTATGGGGATAGGGTGGAGGTGTTGACCTTGGGTAGGGTGCTCTTTCCATGAGCCGGTGCAGACTCGATGGGCCGAATGGCCTCCTTCTGCACTGTATATTCTATGATAATCTATGATATGAAACCTTGCCTTCAAGAGAATGTTTTCTAATTTTCTCTCCCTTTTTGCGGCAAGTTACTTCCCTCTGGTCTTTGGTACAAACTGACAACAGCGTATCCAAATTTGGGAAAGGTGTGCATGGGAGGCAGCAAGTACAAATCCACAAATCATGGACTGGGTGCGGGGGTCACTGTGAAAGACTCTGCAGTGAAGAGAAACATCTCATCAGTAGGCAGAGGCCATAGTCAGCACCGAAAGCAATTTTCCAGGCAATGAACATGCACTCAAAAGAAGCTAAAGGATATCTGCATAAAAATTCAGCCCATTGTTGCTAAAAACACAACTTCACAATATAAAACAAGCACAACAACGTTTATTTATATAGCTCCTTTATGGTGACAGAATGTCCCAGAGTTCTGCACAACAGTTATTAAATAACATTTATCAAGCCACATGTGGAGATATATGGGCAAGTGACCAAAATCCTGGTCAATGGGGTAGGTTTTAAGGAGTGTTACAATGAAGGGAAGTGAGGTCAAGATGTGAAGAAGTTTAGTGAAGAAATTTCAGAATGTGGAGACCAGACAGCTGAACACACTGCCACCAGTGATGAAGCGATTAAAACTATGGATGCTCAAGGGGAGACAATTAGATAAGCGCAGATATCATGAAGGGTTGTGGGGCTGGAGGAGATTACAGAGACAGGGAGGCGCCAGGTCATGGAGGCGTTTGAAGGGCAGCACGATGGTTCAGTGGTAGCACTGCAGTCTCACGGCGCCGAGGTCCCAGGTTCTGCACTGAGTGCTGAATTTGGTGCATTTCAGTGCCATAGTGAGAGTTTGGTGACTGAGGGGGTTAGGTGAGGAGGGAGTAAGGTGCGCCTTTCATTTAATTTCCTACATTTCCTCAAAGAGCGAGAAGGGAGCCAGGAGTTTACAGAGAGTGCAGCTGACTGGGAGCAGAGTCGGAGGGCGGAGGTCCAGTTGGTCCACAGGGCAGCTATATTCTGTAAGGTAAGAGGGCATGGAGGCTAGGCCAGTTGCATGCTCCTCCTGTAGGATGTGGGTGGTGAGGGATACCACCGGTGTCCCCGCAAACTATACCTGCGGGAAGTGCACCCAATTCCAGCTTCTCAGAGACCGTGTTAGGGAACTGGAGCTGGTTGAACTTCGGATCATCCGGGAGGCAGAGGGGGTGATAGAGAAGAGTTACAGGGAGGTAACCACACCCGAGGTACAGGACAAGAGTAGCTGGGTTACAGTCAGGGGAAAGAAAACAAACAGGCAGACAGTGCAGGGATCCCTCGTGGCCATTCCCCTTCAAAACAAGTATACCGTTTTGGATGCAGTTGGGGGGGGGGGGGGGGTGAACCACCAGGGGAAGGCCCTAGCGGCCAGGTGTCTGGCACCGAGTCTGGCTCTGGGGCTCAGAAGGGAAGGGGGGGAGAATAGAAAAGCAATAGTAAAAGGAGATTGAATGGTTAGGGGAATAGATAGGAGATTCTGTGGTCGCGAGCGAGACTCCCGGAAGGTATGTTGCCTCCCGGGTGCCAGGGCCAGGGATATCTCGGATCGTGTCTTCAGGATCCTTAAGGGGGAGGGGGAGCAGCCAGAAGTCGTGGTGCACATTGGTACCAACGGCGTAGGTAGGAAAAGGGGTGTGGAGGTAATAAACGGGTTTAGGGAGTTAGGCTGGAAGTTAAAAGCCAGGACAGACAGAGTTGTCATCTCTGGTTTGTTGCCAGTGCCACGTGATAGCGAGGCTAGGAATAGGGAGAGAGTGAACACGTGGCTGCAGGAATGATGTAGGGGTGTGGGCTTCAGGTATTTGGAAAATTGGAGTGCATTCTGGGGAAGGTGGGACCTGTACAAGCAGGACGGGTTGTATCTGAACCAGAGGGGCACCAATATCCTGGGAGGGAGGTTTTCTAGTACTCTTCGGGAGGGTTTAAACTAATTTGGCAGGGAAATGGGAACCGGATTTGTAGTCCAGCAACTAAAGTAGCCGATATTCAGGATGCCAAAGCGTGTAGTGAGGTAGTGAGGAAGGGAACACTGACAAAGGAGAGTATTTGCAGGCACGGAGATGGGTCGAAGTGTGTATACTTCAACTCAAGAAGCATCAGGAATAAGGTGGGTGAACTTAAGGCATGGATCGGTACTTGGGACTACGATGTGGTGGCCATTACGGAAACTTGGATAGAAGAGGGGCAGAAAAGGTTGTTTGAGGTCCCTGGTTATAGATGTTTCAATAAGATTAGGGAGGGTGGTAAAAGAGGTGGGGGGGGGGGAGCATTGTTAATTAGAGATAGTATAACAGCGGCAGAAAGGCAGTTCGAAGAGTATCTGCCTACTGAGGTAGATGGGTTGAAGTCAGAAATAGGAAAGGAGCAGTCACCTTGTTGGGAGTTTTCTATAGGCCCCCCAATAGTAGCAGAGATGTGGAGGAACAGATTGGGAAACAGATTTTGGAAAGGTGCAGAAGTCACGGGGTAGTCGTCATGGGTGACTTCAACTTCCCAAACATTGAGTGGAAACTCTTCAGATCAAATAGTTCGGATGGGGTGGTGTTTGTGCAGTGTGTCCAGGAAGCTTTTCTAACACAGTATGTAGATTGTCCGACCAGAGAGGAGGCCATATTGGATTTGGTACTTGGTAATGAACCAGGGCAAGTGATAGATTTGTTAGTGGGGGAGCATTTTGGAGATAGTGACCACAATTCTGTGACTTTCACTTTAGTAATGGAGAGGGATAGGTGCATGCAACAGGGCAAGGTTTACATTTGGGGGGAAGGGTAAATACGATGTTGTCAGACAAGAATTGAAGTGCATAAGTTGGGAACATAGGCTGTCAGGGAAGGACACAAGTGAAATGTGGAACTTGTTCAAGGAACAGGTACTATGTGTCCTTGATATGTATGTCCCTGTCAGGCAGGGAAGAGATGGTCGAGTGAGGGAACCATGGTTGACAAGAGAGGTTGAATGTCTTGTTAAGAGGAAGAAGGTGACTTATGTAAGGCTGAGGTAACAAGGTTCAGACAGGGCGCTGGAGGGATACAAGATAGCCAGGAGGGAACTGAAGAAAGGGATTAGGAGAGCTAAGAGAGGGCATGAAAAATCATTGGCGGGTAGGATCAAGGAAAACCCCAAGGCCTTTTACACATATGTGAGAAATATGAGAATGACTAGAGCGAGGGTAGGTCCAATCAAGGACAGTGGCGGGAGATTGTGTATCGAGTCTGAAGAGATAGGAGAGGTCTTGAACGAGTATTTTTCTTCAGTATTTACAAATGAGAGGGGCCATATTGTTGGAGAGGACAGTGTGAAACAGACTGGTAATCTTGAGGAAATCCTTGTTAGGAAGGAAGATGTGTTGGGCATTTTGAAAAACTTGAGGATAGACAAGTCCCCCGGGCCTGACGGGATATAGCCAAGGATTCTATGGGAAGCAAGAGATGAAATTGCAGAGGCGTTGGCAATGATCTTTTCATCCTCACTATCAACAGGGGTGGTACCAGGGGATTGGAGAGAGGCGAATGTCGTGCCCCTGTTCAAAAAAGGGACGAGGGATAACCCTGGGAATTACAGGCCAGTTAGTCTTACTTCGGTGGTAGGCAAAGTAATGGAAAGGGTACTGAGGGATAGGATTTCTGAGCATCTGGAAAGACACTGCTTGATTAGGGATAGTCAGCACGGATTTGAGGGGTAGGTCTTGCCTTACAAGTCTTATTGAATTCTTTGAGGAGGTGACCAAGCATGTGGATGAAGGTAAAGCAGTGGATGTAGTGTACATGGATTTTAGTAAGGCATTTGATAAGGTTCCCCATGGTAGGCTTATGCAGAAAGTAAGGAGGCACAGGATAGTAGGAAATTTGGCCAGTTGGATAACAAACTGGCTAACTGATAGAAGTCAGGGAGTGGTGGTGGATGGCAAATATTCAGTCTGGATCCCAGTTACCAGTGGCATACCGCAGGGATCAGTTCTGGGTCCTCTGCTGTTTGTGATTTTCATTAATGACTTGGATGAGGGAGTTGAAGGGTGGGTCAGTAAATTTGCAGACGATATGAAGATTGGTGGGGTTGTGGATAGTGAGGAGGGCTGTTGTCGGCTGCAAAGAGACATAGATAGGATGCAGAGCTGGGCTGAGAACTGCCAGATGGAGTTTAACCCTGAAAAGTGTGAGGTTATCCATTTTGGAAGTACAAATATGAATGCGGAATAAAGGGTTAACGGTAGGGTTCTTGGCAATGTGGAGGAGCAGAGAGATCTTGGGGTCTATGTTCATACATCTTTGAAAGTTGCCACTCAAGTGGATAGAGCTGTGAAGAAGGCCTATGGTGTGCTAGTGTTCATTAACAGAGGGATTGAATTTAAGAGCCGTGAGGTGATGATGCAGCTGTACAAAACTTTGGTAAGGCCACATTTGGAGTACTGTGTACTGTTCTGGTCGCCTCATTTTAGGAAGGATGTGGAAGCTTTGGAAAAGATGCAAAGGAGATTTACCAGGATGGTGCCTAGAATGGAGAGTAGGTCTTACGAGGAAAGGTTGAGGGTGCTAGGCCTTTTCTCATTAGAACGGAGAAGGATGAGGGGCGACTTGATAGAGGTTTATAAGATGAACAGGGGAATAGATAGAGTAGACAGTCAGAGACATTTTCCCCGGGTGGAACAAACCATTACAAGGGGACATAAATTTAAGGTGAATGGTAGAAGATATAGGGGGGATGTCAGAGGTAGGTTCTTTACCCAGAGAGTAGTGGGGGCATGGAATGCACTGCCTGTGGAAGTAGTTGAGTCGGAATCATTAGGGACCTACAAGCAGCTATTGGATAGGTACATGGATTACAGTAGAATGATATAGTGTAGATTAATTTATTCTTAAGGGCAGCACGGTAGCATTGTGGATAGCACAATTGCTTCACAGCTCCAGGGTCCCAAGTTTGATTCCGGCTTGGGTCACTGTCTGTGCGGAGTCTGCACATCCTCCCTGTGTGTGCGTGGGTTTCCTCCGGGTGCTCCGGTTTCCTCCCACAGTCCAAAGATGTGCAGGTTAGCTGGATTGGCCATGTTAAATTGCCCTTAGTATCCAAAATTGTCCTTGGTGTTGGGTGGAGTTACTGGGTTACGGGGATAGGGTGGAGGTGTTGACCTTGGGTAGGGTGCTCTTTCCAATAGCCGGTGCAGACTCGATGGGCCGAATGGCCCCCTTCGGCACTGTAAATTCTATGATAATCTATGATTAATCTAGGACAAAGGTTCGGCACAACATCGTGGGCCGATGGGCCTGTTCTGTGCTGTATTTCCTATGTTCTATGTTCTGTGTTCTATCCCGGCTCTGGGTCACTGTCCGTGTGGAGTTTGCACATTCTCCCCGTGTTTGCGTGGGTTTCGCCCCCACAACCCAAAGATGTGTAGGGTAGATGGATTGGCTACGCTAAATTGCCCCTTAATTGGAAAAAGTGAATTGGGTACTCTAAATTTCTTCTTTTTTTTTTTAAATGGAGGCGCTTGAATATAAGGATACAAATTTTAAGATCGAGTTGTTGCTTACCCGTCAGCCAATGTAGATTAGCGAGAACAGGAGTGAATGGCATTTGGTGCTAGGTCATGGGCAGCAGAGCTTTGGACAATCTCAAATCTACAGAGTATAACATGGGAGGCCAGACAGGAATGCATTGGAATGAGGGTTACAGCACCGGTTCAGCGTAGGCAGGGGCAGATTTGGGCAATATTATGGAGGTGGAAATAGGTGGCCTTAAGAGAATAAGTGGTTGGAAGCACATATTGGGGTGGCAGCGTGGTTAGCACTGCTTCCTCACAGTGTCAGACCGGGTTCAATTCCGACCTCGGTGACTTGTCTGTATGGAATTTGAAAATTCTTCCCGTGTCTGCGTTCTGCGTGGGTTTCCTCTGGGTGCTCCGGTTTCCTCCCACGTTCCAAAGATATGCAGGGTTAGGTGAATTGGCCATGCTTAATTTCCCCTAGATGGGGTTATGGAAATAGGACCGGGGATTGGGCCTAGGGTAGGGTGCTCTTTCAGAGGGTCGGTGCAGACTCGATGGGCCAAATGGCCGCCTTCTGCACTGTAGGTATTCTATGAATATAACACCAAGACTGTGAACAGTTTGGTTCAGTCTCAGGCAGTTGTTAGAGAGACAGAATGGGACTTCAACCTTCTCAATATTTAATTGGAAGAAATTTCTGCTTATCCAGTACCGGATGTAAAGCATGCTGGATATAGTAAGAAGTCTTACAACACCAAGTAAAGTCCAACAGGTTTGTTTCGAATCACTAGCTTTCAGAGCACAGCTCCTTCATTAGGCGACTCACCTGATGAAGGAGCTGCGCTCGGAAAGCTAGTGATTTGTAACAAAGCTGTTGGACTTTAACCTAGTGTTGTAAGACTACTTACTGTGCCCACCCCAGTCCAACGCCGGCATCTCCACATCATGCTGGATATAGTCAGTGTCGGAACGGATGCTGAATTTATAGGTGATATCACTGAGGGGCAACATGGATGAAAAGCAGGATTGAGCTGAGAATACACCAGAGCTAAGGTAACCATTCCAGGTTATTATCTGACTATGGTTAGGAATGGAACTAGGTGAGAGCTGTCCCACTCAGTTGGACAGTGGAGAGGCATTGGAAGAGAATGGCATGGTTAACCTGATCAAAGGCTGGAGACAGGTCGAGAAGGAAGAGATGGGAAACCTTTGTAACGCTATCATGGGATGTTAATTGTGGCTTTGATATTTCAGTATTGTGCTAGCGACTCAGACATGAAATTTCAGGAATGATGGGCAGGGATCTGGGCACCAAGATCCTCAAGAAATTTAGAACGAAAGGTTGGAGATGGGCGGTAGCGCACAAGGATGGTGGGATGAAGGATTCTTTTTTGATGAAAGGGTGATGACGGCAGATTTAAATGAGAGTGGGACAACTCCCAGAGACAGGAAACAACGTCAGGTAACATGGGATCCAGGAAGGGGAAGTGGGGTAGTCAGCAGTTTAGTGGGACGAGGGTCAAGGGGGATGGGGGCAGAGGAAATGAAATGAAATGAAAATCGCTTATTGTCACAAGTAGGCGTCAAATGAAGTTACTGAAAAGCCCCTAGTCGCCACATTCCGGCACCTGTTCGGGGAGGCTGATAGGAGAGACACTAGAGAAAAATATAAAGATTACCAAAGTACTGAAGCATCTAAAGTTGGTGCAGGTCAGTCCTGTAGCACCATTTAGGGTTTCCAAGACAGTTATCAAAGCACTTTGGGGGCTTCTCAAGTATTTTGCTTCATTTGCTGGAATAATTTACCAGAATGGTGTGATATGTCAAATCATAAACAAAACTAAAATTGCCTCCAATCTAGTGGGGCACAAGAAAACAAGATGTGCTTACTTTAGATGTGCAGGCCTTGCATTTCTCACAGTGTCTGTTTGCTGAGGATATATATCGCTGGCAAAGTGTACAGAACCTAGAGGAAAAGACTGGAATTTGTAAAAGTGCAATTTAAAAGCCAAGGAATATGCATTTGCGTTTCTAAATGGGAAACTGCTTCACCAACCTGAGAAAATTATAAAGATTGAATTACTTGATAACTACCAACCTATAAAGTGAGTCACGCAAAGATAGAAAACACTGTCTGAAGTAGATACAGTGTCATGACAGTCCCAAATTATATGCTGTTGTACTTTGTTAAAGATAATATATACACACACACGCTGCAAGGGGATTGGAGTACAGGAATAAAGAAGTCTTGCTACAATTGTACAGGGCTTTGATGAGACTACATCTAGAATACAGTGTGTAGTTTTGGTCTCCATATTTAAGAAAGGACATATTGGCATTGGAGGCAGTATTGCAAAGGTTCACTGAATCAATCACTGGGATGAGAGGATGAGTAAATTGGGCCTATGTTCTCTGCAGATCTGAAGCATTAGAGGTCACCTCATTGAAACAAACAAGATTCTGCAGGATCTTGACAAGATAGACATGAAGAGATTGTTTCTGCCCGTCAGATAATCTAAAATACAGAGAGGTGGCTTCAGGATAAAAGGCCGATCATTTAGGACTGAGTTTAGAAGAAATTACTTCATTCAAAAGGTTGTGAAACGTTGCAATTCTCTACCTCCTTGGGTTGTGGATGCTCCATGGTAGAATATATTTAAGGCTGAGAGAGACAGATCTTTGGTATGACAGGGAATCAAGGGATATGGGGAGTGGGCAGGAAAATGGATTTGGAGTTCAAGATGAGCATGATCATACTGAACGACAGAGCAGACTCGATGGGCCATGTGGTCTTCTCCTACTCCTAGTTCTTCTGTTCTTTAGAATGTCTTCCCCTCTGATTCTTGGTTTGTTTCCCAATGATATCAGTTCAGAGCAGGTCAAAGATGTGCAGGTTAGGTGGATTGATCATGCTAAACTGCCCCTTCTTGTACAAGAATGTGCAGATTAGGTTACGGGGATAGGGTGGGGTGGACAGGGGAGTGGACCTGGGTAGGGTGCTCTTTCGGAGGGTGGAGGCAGACTCGATGGGCCGAATGGCCTCCTTCTGCACTGCAGCACTCAAGGATTCTATGTTGAGGACATGTTGAGATTTTTCTGGGAGGTTGGGGAAGCTGCTGTCCTGATATTCATTACACTGAATGGAACTTAAAAACACATAGTTGCATTCCTTGATGACTTATTGGAAAAAAATTTGTGATGAGAACTATTTTACTCAGTTTGTCACTTTGATTCAGGATATTTCAAGTTAAAGGCATTTTATTAGAACACGGAAACATTTTCACCAGGTGACATGCTTATATAATGCATGAACTTACCTGTACCCTTCTTCTGCAGGCAAAATAATGTCTTTAGGAGGAAGATTGGTAAATATCCGCACAGGAGATTGTTTTCGACCAGTGTTTCCATGCTTGTATAATGCATGGTTATCATAATCCACCTGAAATCAAAATCATGATTATTGATTATCAGGTGCCATCTATTCTTTCAGTTGATCTGGCTCTAGATGTGTACTAGCTACAAACTATAAATCCCCCACTGGCAAATCTATAAATATATTATTTACAGATCACGGATTCCTTGAAACTAAATTCATGGCACATCATCTCATCTTTCAGCCTTGGTTCAGTTTAAACTTTGCTTTGTTGTAAAAAATAACTATATTCAAAATCTACATAAAGTAAATTCTAAGCAACAGTGGATTGTCTCACATTGCCAAAAAAGACTCTATTTGGCGTTTTTTTTTTTTAAAAACAGCAAGCTGACTCCTGCAAAAGAATGTTGACGGGAAACATTCTACCGTTTCCATCACATTTCTTCCTTATTTACAGCCAGGTACAAATGAATGCATCGACTTGGTTACTACCCGCTAGCCACGCAGTTGCTACCTCAGTTTTTAAACCAGAGGGAGACCTTCGCCTGCAAAAACACTTTGCTTTGATACCATCTGTATTCGGTCTCCAGTCCAGAATGAAAAGCTGCCCGCATGTAGCACTCTATGAAGTTAAATAATTAGTCAATTTTTCTGACGCCTGCTACAGCTTCCCCTGTTAAAAGCACACTAGTCTTTTAAAAGCTGCTCCTGTCTTGTAATCACCAGCATCAAGAGTGTGCCTCAGGGCAAATTTGCAAAATAATCTCTCGTAGCTATGTGGAAATTCCAGTTCTTCCCACGCACTCTAAAAGGCAACGTGTTATGTGGCCTAACCCGAGCTACCAGAATTAGAACAACAATTTAGCCTCAAACTCTGCACATGAAGAACGATCAAAAAACAATGGAGGGTGCAGTACAGAAAGTCAATATTTTCAGGGGAGAAAAGGCCAAAAGACAATTAGCATGAAAAATCCATTTCTGCTACATTAAACTTCGTGAGAGAGCCGCAGCACAAAACTGCTGTGAATTCAGCAACATCTGGGAATTTCCCTTGAAAGGGCCAAATTTACAGTTGATAACATCAGCCCCATTTCTAGGAGCTGAATAAAAACAGGTGTTCATAGCACAGGTACCACACAGGGGTGCTAGCCAATCTGGCAATATTTTTGGAACTGATTATAGGAAGAGTTAAAAACTTTACCATGAAGCAATAGGCTGCTAACGCCCTACCAGCCTGAGGCAAACATTATTTAAACCACATTATAACATTATCTGACTTGATTACAATTTTCCAAGAGTGCCTATCTCCCAATCCCAATGAGGAGAGCAGCAGACGGCAGTGAGATTTCAAGTGGTTGAAGGCCCATCAGGAAAAGGTCCCGGGCCCAAAAGCTGATGATGGAAGGTAAACAGTCATCATTTGACAAATGCTGAGAGTGGAAGCAGCAGAGTTTCCTTGTGAGATCCCAAAGCAGTATTACTGATCCTCCTGGCCCACAAAGGAACCATTAAAGATTTACATAAATTTACTTTGTTTGGCATCTTCTGGCACTGAGTCATTCTGAAATCAGTCTACACAGTTGCAAATAGTTGTGCATGCCGCTTCACAGGTTGCAGTTAAAATGGCAGGGCAAGAATGCAGGGTGAACAGACTCTGCACCATGCTGCTCAAAAAGACCCTGGTGCATCCAACATTTACATGAGAAACTCATATAAATTTGCAAAATTGAACAAGGGCTGGTCACACGTTCATTAACATATTATTATAAACATTGCATGGGCAGCACGGTGGCACTGTTGCATCACAGCGTTAGGGTCCTGGGTTTGATTCCCGGCTTGGGTCATTGTCTGTGCGGAGTCTGTATGTTCGCCCCGCGTCTGCGTGGGTTTCCTCCGGGTGCTCCGGTGTCCTCCCACAAGTCCCGAAAGACGTGCTTGTTAGGTGAATTGGACATTCTGAATTCTCCCTCAGTGTATCCGAACAGGCGCTGGAGTGTGGCACTGAAGGGATTTCAACAGTAACTTCATTGCAGTGTTAATGTAAGCCTACTTGGGACAATAATAAAGATTATTGAAGATTATTATGACTGGATGCCCCAAAACTATCCTTGTAAAATTTGGTACGTGTGGACAAAATATCCTAGGCTAGAATTTATAAACCTTGCTTGATTGATGCATACAAATTGGGGTTTGAAAGAGTTCTTGAAGAGGTACTTTCTCAGTGCAGAGCGGGGACAGTGCAAGTCCAGCTCTGAAATACAAAACATGTGTCAAAACAGTTCTCTTTCACAGCTTGGAATTCCAGGCTTGCAATGGGAGCACTTCCTCTCACTACCCCCACAATACCCTCTCCAACCGTCAAGAGCATAACCAAGGGCTAATCTATGTGGTCGTTCTGAAGTAAAAGGGTAAGAAATGTAGGGAGGTAAACACTGCTCTATTCCTCAGTCCGATTGCCCAATGAGATATAAACATAGTAGCATCAGACTGAACTGCATATCATGTGGGTCTCCGTTTGATGACCATTCACAATAATCAGACTATTGCACTGGGGCAGCATTTGACAGTTTCCGTTCCTGGCTGTTTAATGGTCCCGCAAATGAACTTCAAGCTCCCCTGTTCAGGAAGAACCATCGGTTTTCCCACCGAAAAGACAAATAAGCTCAGCCCATCTCGGGCTACATGTTTACTCATCTCCACCTCAGCTTATTTGAACTATATCAAAAAATACCACTTGCTGAGTAACATGTTGCAATTTGTGTGCTGATCTAACTTTAAACTTGGATTGAATCACAATGAAGCATAACATTTGCAGACAGTGGGATCGCCAAATATACAGAGAAGCTGCTCACCTGGTAATCCAGCATGCTCAAAGATGGGAAACATCGCAGAATGCGAGGTTCAAAAAAGTATGGGAAAATCCAAAATATTGGCAACTCCGCATGATCAACTGAATGAAAACAAAACATAATGAGAAGGTATTAAAGTGCCAACTTCCTCAGAATGAGAACGAAATAAGAACTGCCATTTACATACATCTCTGCAAGTTCTTCCCCTATTTAAAAAAAAATCTGAACAAATAAAACAAAAGTCGAACCAGAAATTATAGCAGTTGCCATGCAT
Source organism: Scyliorhinus torazame (assembly GCF_047496885.1). Lineage (NCBI taxonomy): Eukaryota > Metazoa > Chordata > Chondrichthyes > Carcharhiniformes > Scyliorhinidae > Scyliorhinus > Scyliorhinus torazame. The sequence goes on along the minus strand of NC_092709.1, from coordinate 166,959,922 downwards.
TCTCTGAGCTGTAAAAGAGTAAATTATGAAGAAAGGCGACATTCCTTAAATATAGGGGATTGAGCGGCAATTTGAGAGAGGCTAAAGTATTAAGAGGATTTATCTTTTGAAGGGTAAAAAGCCAGGCAGGAGAAGAGGAGAATTTATTTTTTGAAGGTATGATTTGGAATGCATTGCCTGTGAGGGTGGCAGAAGCAGATTCAACAGTAACTTTCAAAAGGCAACTGCATCAATGCTTGGAAAAGAAAAATCGTCAGGACACTGGGGAAAACAAGAGAGTGGGACTAATTCATAATTCTTTCACTATCTATCCACATAAACCCATACCAGGGTAATGGTTTGAAACAGGTAGCATTGCCGTGACCATCTCTACATAGGAATCAAGGCATTCCGATTAGCTCAGGTTGTACTAAACTACCTGGAACCCACTACAGATCCTCAAACCAGGCCCTCTTTAAAAACACTCACATTTCAGTGTAAAAACGTTAATTTACCTGCTTTTAACCTTTTTACACTGAAATTGTAATTTATTCTGATCCCAGAAGGCAGGCACTCGGCTGCCTGCACCCATCATTTAAGGTGCTATATCCTATTGTCTCATTGGGTGGCAGACTCACAGACACATAAGAAAAACTATGTTAACAAGTCTACCATCAAGATGAAGGAAGCAAGACTGAGAAATGTAAATGGCTGACAGTGCGGCTCATGGCTTCCAAAATCAGATCAGAGCAAAAGCAATGTCAGTCAACAAACCAACTAACTGACCTGAATCAACAACCAGATAGAGGCCCTTTCAGATCAGTATAAATTGGCAGTTATTTTCCTCTTCAATCATCATCTCTCCTACCCAATAATATCCCCAATACTCATTAGCTCATTCATTTTTGCCATAGCTGCATTAGATTTCAAAACGGGGGCGCAATCTACCGGCCGCATTGTACACGAACAGGAGCACGACATGGCCAATAGATGAAGAGGCCTCCCCCACGGGCTTCCCAACAGCCAGTATGACTTGTGAGATCTACCCAGAGGTAGATCTTGAGGCATTGTGATCAGGATCTCACCCACAATGGGTGGGACTAAGCCACGTAAGCCTAAGTAGGTTTGAAAACCGCTTAGGCATGCTGACCCGGGATCTATCGGACTCCCGGCATCTACTGGCCTCCTTAGGGAGACTCCAGCTGGACGCCGTTCAGTACTGGTTCACACAAATGTGGACCAGGTGGAATGGCACCCAGGGGCTCTCCCGGGCCATCGGAGTCCCCTGGGTGGTCAAAAGCAGGGCAGGGTGGGCATCTTGGCACTGCCGCCACCAACCTGGCATTGCAGCCAGCAGTAGAATTCAGGTTGTCTGGATGGCACGTCCAAGGGTCAGGGCCTGAGGTGGAGCCATGCCCATGAAAGGAGGGTGGAGATATGAAGCATGGAGGGGTGGGGGGTGAAGGGTGGGGTCCCGAGAGGGGTAGGGGCCCCAAAAGGGACGCGGGAAGGCCTAAAAAAAGGGGGAGTCCTCAGCGCACCCATAGCGGGGTGTCATCACTTGGAGAGTGTGGCAGTAATGCCATTGTGTGTGGGGGGGGGGGGGGGGGGAAACATTGCCCGTGGGTGGGAGTGTGGGGGACTCTCAAGCCCACTTAGCGATCAGGGCACGCTTTCAAAATGGTGGCCTGATCTTGGAGTAGCCAGTCTGGCCAGTGAGTTCAGCTCCCCAGTGATGAAAATAATTCCTAGTGTGGGCTAGCCCAGCAAAAAATTCCCCAGGACCTAAAAAAGTGACTAAGTATGGTTAGATAGCGGTTGGAAACTCGGTGACAGAGCCGGGGAGAAACCTCCAGCAAAACCAGCCAGAAATGACACTTCAAAACGTTTCCATTAGATCGTGCCCTACAACTCAAGAACATTAATATTACTTGTGTATTTTGCTTCCATGCCCAAAGATATTTTAAAAATTGCATCCAGAGACCTTTTGATGTACAAATCAGGTTCACACCTTAGCTTAAGCTATTGGGGAGGGTTTATAGTAAGTTGACAGGGGTCTGGGAACAAGGAGGCAATCTCAGAGAGAACTATCAAGTTGCACAGAATACTGGGAGAGAAAGATAGCTCCAGAGTAGGGAATACTAAATTATTAAATGGATTCAGAGTAAGGGAGAAAGTAATACAATCTAATTAAGGGTTACAGTGCATGTATATGAATGCACAGCGTGTGGCAAGATTGATCAGTTACAGGCACAGATTGCCATGCGAAAACATGTTGTGGTTATAATAAAGACTTGATTCAAAGGAGGGCAGGACTGGGCGTTAAATATTCCTGCATACAAGGTGTTCAGTAAAGATAGAAAGGGAAGGGGAGGGGTAGTGGTATTGATTAAGAGTATTGCACTGCTAGAGAAAGAGGATGTCCTACAGGGGTGAAGGACAGAATCCATTTGACTAGAGCTAAGGAATATAAAAGGTGCAATTACATTGCTTGCAGCCTATAGGCTACCAACTGGTGGGAAAGATGTAGAGGAACAAATCTGCAAGGAAATTTCACAGCGGTGAAAACATTATGGAGTAGTGATAATGGGGGAATATAAACTGGGATGGTAGTAGTGTAAAAGGAACAAAGGGGCAAGCATTCCTAGAGTGTGTTCAGGAGAATTTTCTTCAGTAGTATGTTTCCAGTCAATGAGAAAGGAACCACAGCTTGACATGGTTCTTGGGAATAAGGTGGGCCAAGTGGATCAAGTGTGAGCTGGGAATATTTAGGGGACAAGGATCATTGTATCTTTAGCTTGGTTATGGAAAAGGACAAAGAACAATTCAGAGTAAGAATAATTAGCTGCAGTTGGCCTTCTCACAATTAGGTGAGAATGGATTTGGGCAAAATAAATGGGAATCAGTTGGTAGGAAAAAGGTGAACAATGGGCTACCTTCAAAGAGGATCTAGATCAGGCACAGTCAAGGTATATTCCCACAAAGGGGAAAGGAAAGGCAAACAAACCATTGCTGAATGACAAAAGAGGTAGAAATTAACATAAAGAAAAGTATGCTTATGACAGATGTCCGGGGATAGTACAGTGAAGAACCAGGTTGCATATCGAACGTTCAAAGAGGCAGTGAAAAATAAAAGAGAGAACATGAGAAGAGACTGGCAGCTAATATAAAAGGGAATCATGGGTACATAAGTAGTAAAAGGGTCTACGACGCTTAGCACCCGTGTTCGATCCCGGCCCCGGATCACTATCTGTGTGGAGTTTGCACATTCTCCCAGAGTCTGCGTGGGTCTCACCCCCACAACCCAAAAGATGTGCAGGTTTGGTGGATTGGCCACGCTAAATTGCCCCTTAATTGGAAAAAAAATAATTGGGTACTCTAAATTTTAAATAAATAAATAGTAAAAGGGTGATAAAAGGAGTGGGGCCAATTAGAAACTAAAAGAAAGGAATTTAAATGAATAAGTTGCATCTGTCTACTAAGGAAGAAGCTGCTCCCCAGGGCATGGCGAAAGAGGAGATACTTAAAACACTAGAAGGATTTAAAATTGATAAAGAGAAGATATTGGATCGGCTAACTAAGCTGGAGGTTGATAAGGCACCAGAAGCAGATGAGATGCATCCTAGGGTATTGACGGAAATACAAGTGAAAATTGTGGAGGCAATGGCAATAGTCTTCCTTAGACTCATGGCTGATACCAGAAACCCTACAGTGCAGGAGGCGGCTATTCGGCCCATTGATTAAACAGCGATCATCTGAAAGAGCTCTCTACCTATTATTTGGCAGCAAATGCAGAGAAGGTGCAAGACTGGAGCGGGGGGGGGGGGGGGGGGGGGGGGGGGGGGGGGGGTGACTTGGGGACTTCATGCACAAGGCGAGGGCTGATACAGTTGAAGGTAGTGTACAGGGCGCACCTACAAAATCTAAGATGAACCAGCTGTTTGAAGGGCTGGAGAATGTCTGTGAATGATATGGGAGCGCCCTGTGAACCACATGCATGTTTTGGTCCTGGCCAAAGCTAGATAAGGTTTTGGAGGACGGGGTTCAGCACCATTTTGTGGGTTTTACATGTGGATGTGGAGCCCGGTCGCCTAGAAGCCATATCCAGAAATGACGGTCCTCCCGAGGTTTCTGTTTGTTTTTCAGTGCCTCCCTATCTTTATCCCAAGGGCCTTTTTTAAACATGGAAACAAGGTGATTTCTGGTTTTGTGGGCGGGTAAAACCCTGCAAGTGAAGAAAGTGTTGCTGGAGCGTGTCTGAGGGGAGGGTGGGGTTGGCGCTGCCGAACTTTAGCAACTATTACTGGGCAGCAAATATAGCCATGATTAGGAAGTGGGTAGTGGGGGGTCCCCGGTATGGGAGCGAGTAGAGGTGGCATCATGCAAGGATAAAGTTTGGGGGCATTGGTAACGGCACCTCTGCCGTTCTCACCGGCCCGGTACTGCACAAGCCCGGTGGTAGTGGCAGCCCTGAGAGTCTGGTGAGAGAGGCTGACGTCTTGGCCTTTGCCTCCTTGGTAGCCCGGAGACGGATACTGTTAGCGTGGAGGGACTCGAAGCCCCCGAATTCAGAGATCTGGCTTAGTGACATGGCTTGGTTTCTCAGACTTGAGAAAATAAAGTTCGCCCTAAGAGGGTCAAAGCTAGGGTTCGGCCGGAGGTGGCAGCCATTTGGCAACTTCTTTGGAGAAAACTAACTGGCAGCAGAGGTGGCGGGTGGGGAGTTAGATTATTGTTTCGAGGAGGTGGGACTTGTGAGGGAGGCGGTCTTTGCATTATGTTTATATTTGTATTTGTACTGTTTACTGGTATTAGTATAAAATTATAAATGCCTTAATAAAATGTTTTTTTTAAAAAAATAAGCCATATTCGGAGTGTCGGACTGACCAGAGCTGCAGGAGGGTGAGGGGCAGATATTTCAGCCTTCACCTCACTGATTGCTCGTAGGTGGATCTTGTTGGGGTGGAGGTCAGCTTCTCCACCCTGTGCTTCTGTGTGGCGGGGAACCTGGTTTCTAATCCTGGAAAAGGTGAAGTTTGCTCTGAGGGGGACAAGTAATGGGTTCGACAATTGTTGGAGTTTGTACATCATGCATTTTCGAGAGTTGGTTACCATTGACTGTTGAGGGTGGGGGGATGTTTGGGAGATTTTGTGGGGTTGTCTTATATTGTAAAATTGTTGGAAATTTGTTGAATCGGAATACTTTTTTTAAAAAAAACAATAATTTGGGACAAACCTATCGCTTGGACAAATGGGTGTTAATTAAGAAAAGCCAGCATGGATTTGTTAACAAAATATTGTTTTAACTAACTTGCCGGAGTTTTTCTGAAGAGGTGACAGAGTGTCGATGAGGGTAATGTTGTTGATGTGGTGGACATGGACTTCCAAAGGAATTTGGTAAAGTACCGTACAACAGACTTGTGAGAAAATTTAGAGTTCATGGAATAAAAGGGATAGTAGACATGTGAATACAATTTGGCTGAGTCAGGTAACAGAGTAGTGGTTATTGGATGTTTTTGGACTGAAGGAAGGTATGTAGTGGAGTTCCCCAGGTGTCGGGATCCTCATTCTTCTTGATATTATTAATGACCCAGATCTTGATGTAAAGGGCACAACCTGCCCTTACAGAAGTAAGTGATGCTTCAGTTGTATCGAGCCTTGTTCAGTTTTGGTCACTGCACTCAGGAAGTACATATTGTCCTTGGAAAGGGTACAGCGCATATAGAATGATACCAGGGCTTAGGGAATTAAGATCAACATGTTGAAAATGTGAAAATGATTTGATAGGGTAGATCTGCAGAGACTATTTCCTTTGATAGGGAATTAAGAACAAGGAAATAAAATCTTAAAGTAAAGCTAAGCCATCGAGGAGTGAAATTAAGAAGTACTTTCTCACACAAGCGGTGATAGAAATCTGGAATGCACTTCCCCATCAATGTAATGACAATTAGTTTCCAAGACTAAGTTAGACAGATATTGTGAGGTAAAAGTACCAAAGGATACAGTGTACAGGCAGATAATTGGAATTGAGATGAAGGACACCAAATAGGACATTCTTCTTTAATGTATCAATCAAATAATAAGTGTATTTCAGGAACTGTCTGGCCTACTCAAATTCCCAATGTTCCCAAATGCAAAATATGCCTACACCATACATGTGCGTACACATTGTACTGAGATTCCATACTTTCATTCCGTGAAGTCTTCCATACGCCAACAATCTTCTTGAAGCTGTGGGCAAGAGCCTCCACTAAGCCGCCAAACGGTGGGTCAGTCACCATGATAATAGGCTCTCCCTTGTCTTGGCACAAGAATGTTTGAAATGCTTCAGAGGCAGACTATGAAAAGTTAATAAAGTAAATCAGGGTACAGGCACATGTGCAATTTTCAAACAGGTTCGGACAGCTTTACTAACAACTACATTAAAAAAAAATGATAGATGAAACAAGTATTAACAACATTTGTACTTTGATATATAATTGCCCGAGGCTCAAACATCTTCAGTTGCTTCATCAATGACCTTCCTTCCATCATAAGGTCAGATGTAGGGATGTTCATCGATGTTTCCACAATGTTCAGCACCATTCAAGACGCCGCAGATACTGAAGCAATTCATGTCCAAATGCAGAAAGACCTGGACAATATCCAGGTTTGGGCTAACAAGTGGAAAGTAACATTCATTCCACACAAGTGCCAGGCATGGCCATTTCCAATAAGAGACTATCAAACCATCGCCCATGATATTCAAAGGCATTACCAACACTGAATCACCCACTATCAACAGCCTGGAGGGGTTACCATTGACCAGAAACTGAACAGGACCAACCATACAAATACTGTGGCTGCAAGAGCAGGTCAGAGGCTGGGAATCCTGCAGCAAGTAACTCACCCCTGACTCCCCAAAGCCTGTCCAGCATTTACAAGGCACAAGTTAGGAGTGCAGCTCCAACAACACTCAAGAAGCTCAACACCATCCAGGTCAAAGCAGCCTACTTGATTGGAACCCCTTCAACAAACATTCACTTCCCGTACCAGCCTTCCCGAACATGCGCCGGAATGTGGCGACCAGGGGCTTTTCACAGTAACTTCATTGAAGCCTACTTGTGACAATAAGCGATTATTATTATTCCTCCCCACTGACGCACAGTAGCAGCTGTGTGCACCACCGACAAGATGCACCGTAGGTAGCGACTGACAAAGACTCAGGAAACGGCACCTTCCAAAACCATAACTGCTACCATTCAGAAGACACATGGGAACACCACCATCTGGGTTTCCCCTCCAAGCCATCCCGACTTGGAAATATATCGCCATTCGTTCACTGTCGTTGGGTCAAAATCCTGGATCTCCCTCCCTAACGGCACCGTGGATGTACCTACACAGCAGTTTAAGGCGGGAGCTCATCACCACCTTCTCAAGGGCAATTAGGGATGGGCAATAAATGCTGATCTAGCTAGCAACGCCCACATCCCATAATGAATAAAAAAGTTATAATATTATGACGACTGCTTTGCCTTTTAACTGTGTAACACCATTAATACATTATAAAATATTTAATGGGAATAAAATATTTCCTCACGTAGAATGATAATTGTAGATGTTGAAAAGATCCAGATGAAGTGCATTTATTTTTGGAAACAATGGAGTGATGAAGATAATATGGTGCAATGTGCAAATTAAATCACTGCATAAAAGATACTCTAATCTTTGGCTTTGCTCACAAGCAGTTATTTTCAAATTTGTTCCTGGACATGGCTCAGAGGGAGCACCATGAAATAATTAACAATAATGATTGTACACACTGTCTCACTGTAATTCAATTCACTTCCAGCTGAACGAAGCTGCTTTAATTCCTCCCTCCTATTTAGAGATGGAAGCAGATGGCAATATCATAACAATGCAGTGGTGACGTGATACAAGACGAGCTCGATCAACACACTGCTTTATTGCCATCTGTTCAAGCCTCATGAGTCTCTGCATTTGGACCCAACTGTGTGACGGGAGAGAGAAAAGCGAGAAAGGAATCAGCATGGTCCTGAGGAATAAGTCAGGAACTGTACGTGACTTCAATTACGTGAAAAGTCCAGAGAAACTGGGATTGCTCGCCTTAGAACAGAGAAGGTTCAGGGGAAATCTAAAGTCATTAAGGATTTGAGAGAGTAAATAGGAAGAAACTGTTTCTACCAGTGTGGAGGGGGAAAAGGGGGGGGGGGGTCAGAAATCAGAGGACAAAGATATAAAGTAATTCATCAAGAACCAGGATGAGACAAGGAGAATCGATTCTTTTCTAAATATGATTTGCAGCAATATTATTAAAAACCTTAGTTTAAAATACATATAAGGCAGCGTGTCTACTAAAGACGTAATTAAGATGTCATAAAAGGTGAGGTAATTGTTGATTATAACTATTTATTTGTTTATAGAGGTGGCTAATGGAACATTGTTTTTTAAAAAATATGTTTATTCAAAGTTTTTCAATAATTTTTACAGAACACTCCAAAAAGGAATGAAAATATATAAAATAAAAATAAAAAGGGCAATACGCCAACAAAGCAATTTAATCCTCTAACCCTAAAACGATTTAACAAATTAAGAACAAAATGGGGCAAACACCCCTTACATAAACCAAACAAGAAAACCCGCCCCCCCCCCCCCCCCCGGGTTGCTGCTGCTATTGACCTCCACCTAACGTTCCGCGACAAAGTCCAGGAACGGTTGCCACCGCCTGGAAAACCCCTGCATAGACCCTCGCAAGGCAAACTTTACCTTCTCCAACCTGAGAAATCCCACCATGTCATTGATCCAAGCCTCCATGCTTGGGGCTTCGTGTTCTTCCACATTAGTAAGATCCTTCTCCGGGCTACCAAAGAGGCAAAGGCCAGAACTCCGGCTTCTTTCGGCTCCTGCACTCCTGGCTCATCTGACACCCCAAATATTGCTATCCCCAACTCGGTTTTACCCGAGTATCCAAGACCTTGGACATAGCCTTTGCGAAGCCCCTCCAAAACCCCGCAAGCGCCGGACATGCCCAGAACATATGGGCGTGGTTTGCTGGGCTCCCCGAACACCTCACGCACCTGTCCTCTACCCCAAAAAACGTACACATCCTCACCCCTGTCATATGCGCCCTGTGCACCACTTTAAACTGGATCAGGCTGAGCCTGGCACCAGATGAGGACGAATTAACCCTGCTCAGGGCGTCAGCCCACAGGCCCTCATCCAGCACCTCACCCAGCTCCTCCTCCCACTTGCCCTTCAGCTCCTCCACCAAGGCTTCCTCCGCCTCCTGCAGCTCCTTGTATATCGCCAAGACCTTACCCTCTCCGACCCACACGCCCAAAATCACCCTGTCCTGTATCCTCCGGGCAGGCAGCAGCGGGAATTCCCCCACCTGCCTCCTCACAAACGCCCTAACCTGCATATACCTGAAGGCATTTCCCGGGGGTACCCAAATTTCTCCACCAGCGCCCTCAGACTGGCAAAAGTCCCATCAATGAATCAGTCCCCCGTCCTTTTAATTCCCGCCCGATGCCAACTTAGGAATCCGCCATCGATCCTGCCCGTGCAAACCTATGGTTGTTCCATATCGGGGGACCAGATTGAGACCCCCACCTCCCCCCTGTGCCGTCTCCACTGCCCCCAGATCCTCAATGTCGCCGCCACCACCGGGCTCGTAGTGTACCACGTCAGCGGTAGCGGCAACGGTGCCGTCACCAGTGCCCCCAGGCTAGTACCTACACATGACGCCGCCTCTAGCCTTTTCCACGCCGCCCCCTCTCCCCCCATTACCCATTTCCGAATCATTGCCACATTAGCTGCCCAGTAATAGCTACACAAATTCAGCAGCGCCAGCCCCCCCCCCCCCCCCCCCCCCCCGACTGCGCTCCAAGAACAGACGCTTAACCCTCGGGGTCGTACTTGCCCATACAAACCCCATAATGCTCTTGCTCACTCGCTTGAAAAAGGCCTTAGGGATGAGAATATGCAGGCACTGGAACAAGAACAAGAACATAGGGAGGACCGTCATCTTAATGGACTGCACCCTGCCCGCCAGAGAGAGTGGCAACACGTCCAATCTCCGAACGTCCTCCTCCATCTGATCCACCAACCGCGCCAAGTTGAGCTTATGCAGGACCCCCCAACTCTTGGCCACCTGGATACCCAAATACTGGAAACTCCTCTCCACCCCTCGCATGCACCACAAAGAGCTCGCTCTTCCCAACATTGAGCTTGTATCCCGAGAAGGCTCCAAACTCCCCAAGGGTCTGCATGACCTCTGCCATCCCCTCCACTGGATCCGCGACATACAAAAGCAGGTCATCCGCATATAATGAGACCGGATGCTCCTCCCCTCCCCGGACCAACCCCCTCCAGTTTCTAGACTCCCTTAGTGCCATGGCCAGTGGCTCAATTGCCAGGGCAAACAGCAGGGGGGACAGGGGGCACCCCTGTCTCGTCCCACGGTACAGTCTGAAGTACTCTGACCTCAGCCGCTTTGTCGATACGCTCGCCACCGGGGCCTGGTACAACAATTTGACCCACCCTATGAACCCCTCCCCGAACCCAAACCTGCCCAGCACTTCCCACAGGTACTCCCAGTCCACCCGATCAAAGGCCTTCTCCACGTCCATTGCCGCCACCACTTTCGCCTCCCCCCCCCCCTCCAAGGGCATCACATTCAGGAGCCTCCGCACATTTGCATTCAATTGCCTGCCCTTCACAAACCCCGTCTGGTCCTAGTGTATCACTCCCGGGACACAATCCTCAATCCTAGTGGCCAGGACCTTCGCCAGCAACTTAGCGGCCACATTGAGGAGCGAAATCGACGTACAAGAGCCACACTGCAGCAGGTCCTTGTCCCGCTTGAGGATAAGCGAGATCAGTGCCCGAGACATCGTCGGGGGAAGAATCCCTTCCTCCTTCGCCTCGTTGAAGGTTCTCACCAACAACGGACCCAACAGTTCCACAAACTTCCTATAGAATTCGACCGGGAACCCATCCGGCCCCGGGGCCTTGCCCGCCTGCATTCTCCACAACCCCTTAACCAGCTCCTCCATCCCAATCGGGGCCCCCAAACCTTTGACCTGTCCCCCCTCCACCTTCGGAAACCTCAATTGGTCCAGGAACCGCTGCATCCCCCCCCACCCCCCTCCCCTCCCCCTCCGGGGGTTCTGACTTGTACAGGTTCCTGTAGAAATCCCTAAAGACCTCATTTATTTTGGCTGGACTCCGCACCGTGTTCCCTTCTCTGTTCCTGATTCCTCCAATTTCCCAAGCCGCCTCCTTCCGACGTAGCTGACGCGCCAGCATCCGACTCGCCTTCTCCCCATACTCGTACGCTGCCCCCTGCACCTTCCTCCACTGGGCCTCAGCTTTCCCCGTAGTCAGCAAATCAAACTCCATTTGGAGGCTCCAGCACTCCTTCAGCAGCCCCTCTTCAGGGGATTCCGCGTACCTCCTATCCACCCTCAGTATCTCCCCCACCAATCTCTCCCTCTCCATCCTCTCCCTCTTCTCCCTGTGAGCCCTGATTGAAATTAGCTCTCCCCTCACCACCACCTTCAGCGCCTCCCAGACCACACTAACCGGTACCTCCCCATTATCATTGGCCTTTATGTACCTTTGAATGCACCCTCGGGCCTGCCCACAGACCGCCTCATCCGCCAGCAGTCCCACATCCATGCGCCACAGCGGGCGCTGGCCCCTCTCCTCCCCCAATTCCAGCTCCACCCAGTGCGGGGCGTGGTGCGAAATCGCTATGGCCGAGTATTCCGTCCCCTCCACTCTTGGGATCAATGCCCTACTCACCACGAAGAAGTCTATCCGTGAATAGGCCTTGTGCACATGGGAAAAGAAGGAGAACTCTCTCGCGCTGGCCTGGCAAACCTCCACGGGTCCACTCCCCCCATCTGATCCATAAACCCCCTCAGAACCTTGGCCGCAGCTGGCCTCTTGCCCGACCTAGATCGATCCAGTGCCGGGTCCAGTACCGTATTGAGGTCCCCCCGCATTATCAGGTTGCCTGCCTCCAGGTCCGGGATCCGGCCTAGCATGCGCTTCATGAACCCTGCATCGTCCCAATTCGGGGCATACACATTGACCAGTACCACCCGGGCCCCCTGTAGCCTGCCACTCACCATCACATAACGGCCCCCTTTATCCGCCACAATACACACTGCCTCGAAAATCACCCGCTTGCTACCAGGATTGTGGCCCTCCCCCCGATGTTCTTCGCATCCAGCCCAGAGTGAAAGACCTGCCCCACCCATCCCTTCCTCAGCTTGATCTGATCCGCCACCTTCAGGTGCGTCTCCTGCAACTTAGCGACATCTGCCTTCAGTCCCTTTAAGTGCGCAAGCAACCGGGCCCCCTTGACACCCCCCACCCCCCCGGCCAACTAGCCATCTCCTTTCTTAGGCCAACCACGTGCCCAAGCCTCCCGCACTCTCCAGCCCCAGACGGGGGCTCCCCGCTCCGACTCTCCCTCTTGCCTCCAGCTCCCCCTCAGTCAGTACAGCAGCAACCCTGACACCCCCCCCGGGCCAGGCAATTGCTTAGCCCCCCTGCTCCCCCCATTGCACTCCCGTAGGCCAGCTGACTCCTGCTGACCCCGGCTGCTCCCCCCACCTCTGCCGGCGATGCCCTGATTGAATTCCCCCTCAAAGTCGTGTCCCCCCCCTCCCCACTCCCCCTACAAACCAGTGCGAGCTCCCGTCCGGTACCAACCCCCGCTTCGGGCTACGCCCCCCTCCCCTTTTGCGCGGGAAAAAGCCCGCGTTCCCTGCCTGGGCTGGCCCCGCCCCTGTGGCACAGCTCCTTTCTCCTGCAGCCTCTCCCCGATCCCTAAAGGCCCAGGGCCTCCGGCCCCCACTCCCTCCTTCAAACGCTGGGAACAGCCCCTCCCAAATCAATACACATACCCAGAAAACACACACATCAAATCAAATCGCCCCTTCCCACTCCCCAGCATCCCCATAACCTGCCGCAAACCACTATTTTGAGGCCAGCTTTTCATTTTGAATGAAGGTCCACACTCGTCCGCGTATCAAAATAGTGGTGTCGGTCCTGATGCATGACCCACAGCCTCGCTGGCTGCAACAGCCCAACCTTCACCCCCTTTCGATGGAGAACCGCCTTGGCCCAGTTGAATCCTGCCCTCTTCTTGGCCAGCTCTGCACTCCAATCCTGGTAGATGCGGATTTCAGTGTTCTCCCACCTGCTACTCTGCTCCTTCTTCGCCCACCTCAGGATAGCCTTAGAATAAAAGGGAGTCACTTTAGAACAGAGATGAGGAGAAATTTCTTCAGCCAGAGAGTAGTGGGTCTGTGGAATTCATTGCCACAGAGGGCGGTGGAGGCCGGGACGTTGAGTGTCTTTAAGACAGAAGTTGATAAATTCTTGATTTCTCGAGGAATTAAGGGCTATGGAGAGGGAGAGCGGGTAAATGGAGTTGAAATCAGCCATGATTGAATGGTGGAGTGGACTCGATGGGCCGAATGGCTTTACTTCCGCTCCTATGTCTTATGGTCTTATGGACACACACCCTGTCGGTTAAACGGTGAAACCTCACCACCACAGCCCTTGGCGGCTCATTCGCCCTCGGCCTCCTTGCCAGGACTGAGTGTGCCCCATCCAGCTCCAGGGGCCTCGGGAAGGCTCCCGCGCCCATCAGCGTGCCCAGCATCGTAGCCAAGTACACCCCGACATCCGAATCCTCCACGCCTTCAGGGAGACCCAGAATCCGCAGATTCTTCCTCCTCGACCTGTTTTCCAGGTCCTTGAACTTTTCCTGCCATTTTCTGTGCAGCGCCTCGTGCGCCTCCACTTTCACCGCCAGGCCCAGGATCTGATCCTCGTTATCAGAGGCTTTCTGCTGCACCTCCTTAATCGCCGTCCCCTGCGCCCTCTGGGTCTCTACCAGCCTCTCGATCGACACCTTCATAGGGGCCAACATCTCCGCCTTCAACTCCGCAAAGCAGCTTTTCAGAAACTCCTGCTGCTCCCGAGATCACTGAGCCCACGCTGCTTGGTCTCCACCCGCCGCCATCTTGCTTTTCCGCACCCGCTCTCCTCTCTTTTCCAGTGCCGCCTTTTTGACCGTTCCGCTCCTTGTCCACTCCATACAGTGTTGGGGGAACCTCACTGCTGCCTTCCCGACCGGAATCGTCGTCCAAGTGCCGCTGGGGCTCCTTAAAAGGGCCCAAAAGCCAGTTCACAGTGGGAGCTGCCGAACGTGTGACCTACCCAGGCATAGCCGCAACCGGGAGCCCGGAACATTGTTTTGATTGCAGGAGATTCCCTGGGGGTGTTGATAATGTTGATAATTTAAAAGATGGTGTTTAGTCCGAGCTAAGCAGGGTATGGGACATCTTAGTGGGATACAGATGACTTAATTAATGGGCGGAACTAGGTCCATCAGTAGTTTTAGCAGTTTACCATAGGATTTTAGTCTGACAAAACCAAAGGATTTTCAGGTTGTTCCTGAAAGGGTCTCTCTCCCCAAAGGTCTGTACAGATAAGCAAGTAACCCTGGTTTCTAACTTTATTTATGAGCGGATTTTGTATTGTAGTTGGGTTGCTTAATTGGAATTAGTAACTTACTATTTAAGAACTGTTTAACTGTTAATTAGAAAGCTATTTCTTTGATGTTGGTGTGGCTAATTCTGTGTTTAAATAAAAATTTGTTTTGATATAAAAGATACCTATTGGTCAGAGCCATCACTCTTAATTTTAGAAATTTAAAAACTGTTTGGGATTCTCATCCGATATCCCCAAACTATTAAATAATGTAGCTGCAAGCTGGGAGAAAATGTCCTTTTAAATTTGTAGTGCATTAACAAATTAGTCATGTAATGCAGCAGAATAATAGAGGCATCATAACATTGAATTGAAGATGATGCAAAAAGTGGGGATGGGTAGGCAAGAAGAGATTGTTCGGAATAGAATAGCATGCTTTGGCAGGATAAAACGTACTGGTGCAATGTGAATTCTGATCATCCTAAGCAGTTAAATTGATTTGTGGTGAAAAATTATAAAGAATTATAAAGAATTTCAAACATGGACACAAGCATTTGATCCAATCAATCAATGTGGGTGTAATTCTGCTGGTCGAATTCCATGAGCCGACCCTATTCTCATATCTATTTATTTAGTTTTCCTTAAGGCAGCTATCTAACCTATTCTAGAATGGTCTTTCCTTCAATCACCAAATCCAGCTGTACATTCCACACCCCAAAGACATCGGAGCAAAGATATTTCTTCTGCACTTTGTCGTAAATATCTATTCCTGATAACTATTTGTATCAAACATCCTGTAATCTCAAATGAAAGCTACCCCATACTTTACAAAATTTCTCACATTTGCATGTACTCATACCAAGTAGAACGTGATAGGATCTGAACGTGATAGGTTTGCAGCGCCTTTCCTATGGTGCACATGGTACCCCAAACTCTTGCCTAATAAAATTTTAGAATATAGATTATTTTTTTCCCCAATTAAGGGGCAATTTAGCGTGGCCAATCCATCTACCCTGCACATTTTTGTGTTGTGGGGGTGAGACCAACGCAAACACAGGGAGAATGTGCAAACTCCACACGGACAGCAACCCCGGGCCGGGACCGAACCCGGGTACTCAGCGCCGTGAGGCAGCAGTGCTAACCACTGTGCCACCCGTGCCGTCTGTTTTATAGATTCAATGGCACATCTTCACTTTTTTTATTCTGTAGCTTTGACCATAAAATCCAAAGTCTTGCGAACCCGAACACCCAAATTCTCCGGTCCTCCACCATACAATTATTACATGTATACATCGAGAATTATTACATTTTGGTGTAAATAGTACCACCTCACAATTGACCTTCTAACCAGTTTTCATTCCAGTTTGCTACCCTCCCCGTAATTCCATAATTTGCAACCTTCTCCAGTTTTTTCCTGGTTGTGCCTCATCGACAGCTTTACAGAATACCTTGTACACCACATTCACTGCTATTCCTTCAAAACAGCATGATGTGGAGATGCCGGCGTTGGACAGTAAGAAGTCCAACAGGTTTGTTTCGATATCACTAGCTTTCGGAGCGCTGCTCCTTCCTCAGGTGAATGAAGAGGTATGTTCCAGAAACATATATATAGACAAATTCAAAGATGCCAGACAATGCTTGGAATACGAGCATTAGCAGGTGATTAAATCTTTACAGATCCAGAGGTGGGGGTAACCCCAGGTTAAAGAGGCGTGAATTGTGTCAAGCCAGGACAGTTGGTAGGATTTTGCAGGCCAGATGGTGGGGGATGAATGTAATGCGACATGAATCCCAGGTCCCGGTTGAGGCCGCACTCATGGGTGCGGAACTTGGCCAGAAGTTTCTGCTCGGCGATTCTGCGTTGTCGCGCGTCCTGAAGGCCGCCTTGGAGAACGCTTACCCGGAGATCATCTTAAAACCCATCGTACAAGGTACGCCCAGCTTCTGTCGCGACACGACGGACTTCCTACAGAAACTCAGCACCCATGGACCAGTTGAACCAGGAACATTTCTCGTCACAATGGACGTCTCGGCACTCTATACCAGCATCCCCCATGACGACGGCATTGCTGCAACAGCCTCAGTACTCAACACCGACAACTGCCAATCTCCAGACGCAATTCTGCAACTCATTTGCTTCATTCTGGATCACAACATCTTCACCTTCGACAACAAGTTCTTCATCCAGACGCACGGAACAGCCATGGGGACTAAATTCGCGCCCCAATATCTTCATGCACAAGTTTGAACAAGACCTACTCACCGCACAGGACCTTCAACCGACATTATACACTAGATACATCGATGGCATTTTTTTCCTTTGGACCCACGGCGAAGAATCACTGAAACGACTACACAATGACATCAATAAGTTCCATCCAAACATCAAACTCACCATGGACTACTCTCCAAAATCAGTTGCATTCTTGGACACACTTTTCTCCATCAAGGACAGTCACCTCAGCACTTTGCTTTACCCCAAGCCCACGGATAACCTCACGATGCTCCACTTCTCCAGCTTCCACCCTAAACACATTAAAGAAGCCATCCCCTATGGACAAGCTATCCGTATACACAGGATCTGCTCAGACGAGGAGGAGCGTAACAGACATCTACAGACGTTGAAAGATGCCCTCGTACGAACGGGATATGGCGCTCGACTCGTCAATCGACAGTTCCAACGCGCCACAGCAAAAAACCGCACCAACCTCCTCAGAAGACAAACATGGGACACAACCGACAGAATACCCTTCATCGTCCAGTACTTTCCCGGACCAGAGAAACTACGACACCTTCTTCACAGCCTTCAACACGTCATCGATGAAGATGAACATCTTGCCAAGGTCATCCCCACACCCCCACTACTTGCCTTCAAACAACCGCGCAACCTCAAACAAACCATTGTTTGCAGCAAACTACCCAGCCTTCAGAACAGTGACCACAACACCACACAACCCTGCCATGGCAATCTCTGCAAGACGTGCCAGATCATCGACATGGATACCACTATCACACGTGAGAACACCACCCACCAGGTACATACTCGTGCGACTCGGCCAATGTTGTCTACCTCATACGCTGTGGGAAAGGATGTCCCGAAGCATGGTACATTGATGAGACAATGCAGACGCTGTAACAACGAATGAATGGACATCGCGCGACAATCACCAGGCAGGAATGTTCCCTTCCAGTCGGGGAACACTTCAGCAGTCAAGGGCATTCAGCCTCTGATCTCCGGGTAAGCGTTCTCCAAGGTGGCCTTCAGGACGCGCGACAACACAGAATCGTCGAGCAGAAACTTATAGCCAAGTTCCGCACACATGAGTGTGGCCTCAACCGGGACCTGGGATTCATGTCGCATTACATTCATCCCCCACCATCTGGCCTGCAAAATCCTACCAACTGTCCTGGCTTGACACAATTCACTTCTCTTTAACCTGGGGTTATCCCCATCTCTGAATCTGTAAAGATTTAATCACCTGCTAATGCTCGTCTTCCAAGCATTGTCTGGCATCTTTGAATCTGTCTATATATATGTTTCTGGAACATACCACTTCATTCACCTGAGGAAGGAGCAGCGCTCCGAAAGCTAGTGATATCGAAACAAACCTGTTGTACTTTAACCTGGTGTTGTAAGACTTCTTACTGTGTTCAAAACAGCATGCAGCAAGTTAATGGATTACAGCGGTTTGAATGTGGCTTTTCACCAGGAATTAATGGCAAATGACATGAAACATCAACTGCTTCTCTCTCCACAAATGCTCTCAGATAAGCAATAAATACAGACCTTCCTAGTGGCACCTATAATCCTAGCATAACTTTTAAAAAACATTTTACTGCATCAGATTTGCTGTTGCTCAAGAGTGGACATTTTCACTGCCTCTGGGATTTTAATACAAAACTGTGGTTACCAGCAGCAAATTGCACTATGTGTTACAAGAATACACATTTACAGGATTCGTCACAAGGTGCAACAGTGCACCAAATCACACCCAATTATGAGGTACAATAAATACAAAAAAAAATAAGGTGACTCACGTCATAAAAGCGAAATTAAAACTGAAATACCACAGTCAATAAAAAAGTCCATTATGATTCTTCATCACCAACATCAAGCCTATTCTGTCCTGGCAGCATGTTAAGTGTTGTCAGGAGGCAAAAATCAGACAATGTTGCTCGTTTTGCAATGCCGATGGTAAAGAACCAAATAAAACAATTGCAATCCCGATTGCAAAGGACCTAATAAACAATCAGAGTTTTAGTAGACTAAACCCTCCAGTTCGCAATTTCAAAGCCAAAGTTCCTTATACAATTTCGAAATATCCACCTTGATTGTGCTGGCATTTAGTTTTAATTGCAATGAAATTAAAATATTTCACTTGTAAACTTCTCTACAGTTTAACCCTCACATGCGCTTCCATTGGTTGGATCTCAATGCTGCCTTTGATCTACAGATTCAGAGGAGGAGCAAAGTAGGAGCAGTACAATAGAAAACATGAGAGCACGGGTATAAAAGTGCTGCAACCCTTGTACTGTTTGCTGCATAGTCTAAGAATTTGAAGAGAACAGAGACGGTAGTGACAATTTTACAATCAATCCGAGACCAACAGAAAAGAGCTCAGAATCTCTTAAAATTGGACAGTGACGAAGGGAACGTGGTAAGAGAAAATTTTATTTTGGATGCCACACAAGAGTATTCAGTAATACAAGATATAGTATTCCGCTCTATTAACATCAAATACATGTGAAAAGTGACCAGTTACAACTGGTCTAGTTACCAGCAAGAGGTATGCAAACAAAAAAATTATGTCAGATAGTTTCTGTAGTGCTTAATTTTGTTTCTACTTAAGTCATGAATTGACTAGCTAGAATGGAACTCTAGCAAAACCAGGCAGCTAGCTTAATCAACCATTTGCCTGGTGTCCAAGTGATGCCACAGCAAGAATCGATAAATTGGAGGTAAATATACACTAGATAAACAAGATTAAAGGATGAATAGTGCTTAAAGCATCAAAGAAAATTCAATTGATAATGTATGTGAGTCAATAGGCAATTAACATTTTTAATGAGGCACGGGGGGAGGGGGAAAGCACATGAGAGGGCACACAAGCTCTCTCAAGGGCAAAGTTTCAAAGAGTAAGGATTGTTATTTTTATTTAAAGATTGAGGAGTAACCATGGAATTTAGATGGAATGGCATCACACAAAATGAAGTATTTATATGATAGAAATTGCCAATTGATTAAAGGCTTTCATTCAAACAATATATATGGATTAAAGAAACAACCAGAAATGCTGTGGAGAACAAGAGCATTGAACATAAGAGTTGAACAGCATGGTGCGTTGGTACCCGACATGTGCACTGCTAAATCTGACTCCTTTAACCCAGCAGGTGAATCACAGACACATGAAGAATGGGACCTGTGAGCCTGCCGCCAGAATTAGAAACCAACTTGCCAGTGTAAATTTTGGGAACGATCCCAGAATCCAACTAAAACAGTGCCAGTGTAAAAGAGGCTTTACAGGGACTAATTGGATTTTGTTGAGAAGAAAAAGGATGAGAGAGAAAGTGATTCAGGTCAATAAAATGCCACGTGGAAATGAAAGTGGAAGCAAACTATTTAATCTGGACTCTGAGCATACAACTAGAAGGCATTTGTACAAAATTAACAAACCTTCAGTGGTTCTAGTACACTTCAGAAGGTCCCGAGCAAAATTAGCTATTAATTTGCTCATTTAAAAACAAGGACTTGCAGAAATGTAAGCTTCTGGGGGAAGAACTACTTTAGTTTTAAAGTGTTCTCCAGAGGCCTACTGAAACCCAGTATATAGCATATATCAAAACTATTATGCCAAAAGCTTGTTCTACACAGGTTTGTAAAATGCAGCAAATGTGAGAATAACCTCTAACATAACTGCAAATTACACAAGATAATAGGAATAAATTGAACAAGTACAAATACTTCATGTGATGTTCCTGCATGTGTTCATTGCTTCAAGACTTTCTTCCCCCCCCCCCCCCCCCCGCAAATTACAGAATAATTCTCCTTTTGTTGTCCATTTGATGCTGATGCATTTCTAAGATGCTGCTAACATTTCTAAGATTTTAGTGGAATATGCAAAAAGCATTATTAATATAACATTTTACTGGCCAAACTGCAAAATAACTCTGCTGTTGCAGAATTGTGAACAAGCTGTCAATTATACATCTAAATGGAAATAGCTTCACCTTGTAATGTAAAGAATGTAATGTCACCACAGTACACAGGCTGCTCTCCTCCACAACCCAAAAAGAAGTAGATTGGCCACGCTAAATTGCCCCTTAATTGGAAAAAATTAATTGGGTACTCGGAACTTAAAAAGAAATACTTTTAACTTAGATCTATAGGTGGAGGCGTGTGGAAAATGGATAGACAGGCAGTAAAAGATTGCATGCACTAAAAGTGTTCTTTAATTCTGGACTGTAATGTTGCTGGTTGTTTTAAGGCAGTGTTCTTCAAACTCGGGGGCGGGACCTGCGGGTGGGTCGTGGAGCCGTCCTTCGCGGCGCTCCCGATCGCACAAATCCCCGCACAGCAGCCGGCTTTTAATAACGCCGGCTGCAAGCGGCCTTTAAAATGGCCGCGAACATGTAAAAAAAATTTGGCCGCATTGCGCATGCGCGCTGATGATCAGGCGCACGTGTGTAGTGCGGCCGCTATTTTTTTTTAAAAATGAAAATGAATGAATGAATATCGCTTATTGTCACAAGTGGGCTTCAACGAAGTTACTGTGAAAAGTTCACAAGTGGATTTCAATGAAGTTACTGTGAAAAGTCCCTAGTCGCCACATTCCGGCGCCTGTTCGGGAAGGCTGGTATGGGAATTGAACAGTGTTGCTGGCCAGCCTTGGTCGTCTTTAAAAGCCAGCGATTTAGCCCAGTGTGCTAAACCAGGTCGTAACCTTTTGTTTTACAAGTTTGGGTTTTTTAAATTAATTTTATTCATTTAATTTATTCATTTAATTTTTATTTTTTTTATTTATTTTATTCATTTTTTTTACAAGTTCGGAGGGGAGTATTCATTTTTTAAATTCATTTAATTTTTTCTTTTTTTTTTTACAAGTTCGGAGGGGGGGGGGGGGGTCTTATTTAATAAAATTTTACAGAAAAAAGGCAGAACTTTGGACAGATGGAGACTCCATACTTTCCAACACCGGAAGGCTTAACCTTCATCCAACAGGTTCCATTGGAGGAGCGTGTACGAGGGCCAATGGGACCCAAAACCATTTCCTACATTTTTATCAGCAGCAAACAAGGTAAAAGAAAATGGTGGGTCGCTCAGGTCGGCCGGCGTGGGTCGCTCAGGTCGGCCGGCGTGGGCCGCGAAGGTCGGCCGGCGTGGGTCGCTCAGGTCGGCCGGCGTGGGTCGCTCAGGTCGGCCGGCGTGGGCCGCGAAGGTCGGCCGGCGTGGGCCGCGAAGGTCGGCCGGCGTGGGTCGCGAAGGTCGGCCGGCGTGGGTCGCGAAGGTCGGCCGGCGTGGGTCGCGAAGGTCGGCCGGCGTGGGTCGCGAAGGTCGGCCGGCGTGGATCGCGAAGGTCGGCCGGCTGGTAAAAATGGTTCCCCGGGTAAAAAGTTTGAAGAACACTGGTTTTAAGGGCTGCAAATTTTTCTGGATTCAGGGAATTATTGTTCAGCTCCCAGACCCCTCTGTAATTAGTGGCAGTGCTTCACCATTCCTCCTCTTTATTGGGATTGCTGATTGGCAAGGAGATCCAACGTGCTAAATTGGCTAATTATTACTTTTATGATGAAAGGATATTTCTATAAAAGAAAGCTTTGTTTAAATAGAAAATGGGGAACTAATACAAACAAATTTCTATTTGACTTTTCTGTTCCTTAAGGAAACTTTGCATAGCAACGTACCAATACAATCAGATACAAGCTGATGCCTACCTTTCCCCCAAAGAAATAGTGATTGAACATGTTGTAGTGGCAGAACTCCTCCTCTGAATAAAACTGGGAATACCTAAAGTAAAAAAAAGATATATTTATTACTACAGGGATGCACACGAATTGTGCACAAAGGCTGTAGAACCTGAAAAGGTAAATAGAGTAGCTGTTAAGAATGAACCTCCTTTTTAAGAGGGTATTTAAAAAAAATGAGTCAAGGTGATATGTCAGTACAGAGATCTTGGTAACTTTCTCACATTTTGCACCGACTGCCAGCTTCAATCCTTCATGAATTGGGCACAAATTCCAGTTGTAAAATGTTAAACACAGGCCATCTGCCCAATCAGTGATAATATCTGAAGTAAAACAGAGCATGTGGGACCATCCTGCCACTAATGGGCTCCTGCAACTCCCAACAAACAATAACAAAAATGGCAGCTTAGAAGGGTCGTCAAATGGAGATTTATGGGTAGAACTTAAAAACCAAAATGGAGCAATCATATTGGTGGGAGTGTTCTATAGGCCCCCTAACAGTCCAAGAGGAATAGAAGAGCAGGTATGTATGCAAATTTCATAGACGTGTAAATGTAATAGGGTAGTGATAGTGGGGGATTTCAATTTCCCCAACATTAGGTGGGGTAGTCATAGTGTGAAAGGTTTATAGGGAGTGGTATTCTTAAAATGGGTCCAGGAGAACTATTTAAGCCAGTACACAGAAGACCTGCAAGAGAGGGGGTGATTCCGAACTTAGTTTTAGGTAACAAAGCCAAACAAGTGGTTGAAGCATTCATTAGATTCGAGTTTGTTATGGAAAAGGTCAAGGATCGACCCAAAATTAACGTTCCAAATTAGGCGATGGACAATTTTAATATTAGATTGATTTGGCCAGAGGGGATTAAGAGCAGTCACCTTTTGATTAATCGGAACAGAACAAACAGTGGGACATATTCAAGAAGGAAACAGGGAGAGTATAGGATTGGATAAAGAGAGAAAACGGGAGGCTTATAACAGATAGTGAGGACTCAAAACAGCAGAACTCCTAGAGGAGTATAGAATGTGCAAGAGGAACTTAAAAAGGAAATTAGGAGAGCAAAAAAGGGGACATGAAAAGATACTGTAGTAAAATAAAGGAAAATCCCAAGTTCTTTCACAAGTATATTAAGAGTAACGAGGGAAAGAGTAGGGGCCATGAAGGACCACAGTGGTAACTTGTGCGTGGAGACGGAGGACTTGTTAGGGTTCTAAATGAATACTTTGTCGGTCTTCACTAGTGAGAGGGACGATATGGATATAGAAATCAGGGAGAAGGGCTGTGATCAAATTAAAGAAATTAACATAGACAAAGTGAAGATTCTGATAGATTTTTCAGGCTTAAAAGTAGATAAATGTCCAGGACCGGATGAAATGTATCCCAGGCTGTCGTGTGAGACAACAGAGGAAATAGCAGGGGATAGATATCGGTGTCCAGTGGGGCCCCGCAAGGTTAGTGTTGGGACCGTTGCTGTTTGTGGTTTAAATAAATGAATGATCATTAAGTTTGAGGAGGGTAGCCTTAGATTACAGGATAATATACACAGGTTGGTCAGGTGGGCTGATCAGTGGCAAGGCATATAAGGCTATGGACCAAGTGCTGGAAAATGGGATTAGAATAGTTAGGTGGTTATTTTTGACTGACACTGACGTGATGGGCCGAAGGGCCTTTTCTTTGATGTGTACCTCTATGACTCTATGGTATGAAGTGCCCTGAGGGACCTTGCATGTGGCGAAGTGAAACTGGCTGCGGGAACAGAGATTCAAAAATCTGATTCTGTGCAAGCTACTACTCAAATAAAACAAATGATGGTCCAGGCAAAAAAAAAGTTATTTTGCATTGTGGATTAGGAGACCATATGCTTTATACATATAAAACGGACCCTGGGAGCCGGTATCCGAAATATCAGCAAAGATGGCGCCATGCAAGCATTAGATGAAGAATGAGAGGCTTGGAACTAATATGAAGCGATTTTAACTTCATCTCAGTGAATTAAACACCGGAGGACCTAAAGATTGTGACATTTCTCAGTTCAGTGGGGCATAAAACTTTTATGCAAAACTTAGTCCATCTAGAAAAGCCGGGAGATAAGACCGACAATGAATTGATGAGAATTCTAGAAGGGCATTTCTCACCAAGACCGCTTATAATTGCAGAAAGTTTTCTGTTCCACTGCTGTAGTGAGGAAGAAGGTGGAAGTATGCTACAGTTTGTAGCGACATTTAAGGTTAGCAAAATACTGCGAGTTTGGTGCAACACTAGATGACACCCTTCGTGATAGGCTGCTATGTGGACTTCACAACAAAGCTATTCAGAGGAAGCTGCCTGCTGAAAGCGCCGTAACTCTTAAATCAGCAGTAGAAACTGCCACATAAATGGAGCTAGCAGAAACAGTCTTCACAGATGGAGCTGGAGTGAAGCTCCATTAGATGGAGACTACCAAAAACAAGTCTGCAAAAGGACAACAATGCCATTGATGTGCACAAGTTGGGCGGTGCAAGAACTGTGGCAAAAAGGGCCATATTGCCAAAGCATGCTGGACACAGCAAACTTCAGGAATACCTTAAGTGTATAAAGGAGAACTTTCTTAATCAGTTTGTTGTAATCCAATGGAGGGAGGAAGGGAGCAATGCTGGATCTACCGTTATGGAATGAAGAGAAGCATACTTCAGTGGGAGAGCATTTGCAAAGCAGTGATCACAATATCACAATCACAATAGGTTGTGGAAGCAGACAAGGAAAAATCAAATGTGAAAATAGCCAACTGGAGAACGGCCAGTTTCAGTGATTCCAAAAGGCATCTGGTGCAGATGGATTGGAATCATTGATTGGCAGGTATGGGAGGCTATCAAAGAAATTTCAGATACAAACTAGACACAAACTTAAAGGGGGAAAGGAAAGGCTTTGAAATCTGGAGCTTCCTGGATGACCATGGACATGGAGATTAAAGTAAAACAGTAAACATTAGGCTTATGATAAACTTGAGATTCATCACTCAGTAGTGAACCCAGCTGAATACAATGAGAAAATGAGGGACAAAGATAGTGTATGAAAATAGATTAAAACGTGACATAAAAAGGAACCTACATGTCTTCTCTAAACAGCAAAACTGTAGTCAACGGTGGTATGGGACCAAAAAGGAGATCATCTTGTGGAGGCAGAGGGCATGGCTGAGGAACCAGATGAATACTTTACATCTGTCTTCACAAAAGAAAAAGTTGCTGCAAATGTCACAGTAAGGGAGGGAGCCAGTAAAGAAACTGACTAGGATGAAAATAGATAAAGAGATTCTTAAAATGTTGGCAGTGCTCCCAAGTGGAAAAGTCACCCAGTCTAGATGGAATGCATCCTAGGTTGTTGAGGGAAGTAAAGGTAGAAATTGTAGAGGATTTGACCAATCTTCAAATCCTCCTTGGTATGGCATGGGTGGCACGGTAGCACAGTGGTTAGCACTTTTGCTTCACAGCCATGGTTGCCGGTTCGATTCCGGCTTTGGTCACTGTCTGTGCGGAGTCTGCACGTTATCATGGCCAATCTGCTTAACCTGCACATCTTTGGACTGTGGGAGAAAGTCCACGCAGTCATGGGGAGAATTTGCAACTCCACACAGAAAGAGGTTGGAATTGAACCCGGGTCCCAGGTGCTGTGAGGCAGCAGTGCTAACCACTGTGCCGCCATTCTGGAGTTGAAACAAAATGGGGAAATTGAAGTTTTAAGGATGGGTGAAGTGAAAACTGCCGATATTTTAACCAGAATTATTTTAACGCCCATTCCCTACATTTTTTAAGTTTTTGACTTGGCGGAGAAAATAGAAGTTGATCTTCTGAAAATCAATACCAGTTGATGCTCATATCATCATAAAAACAAACTACTTTGTCTACAAGGTAAAAAATCTGTTCAGGCACAACCATCTCAAATCTGACTTAAATGTTTAAAATGTTAGTTTTATAGTGAGTAAATGTTGTAAATGTTTGTGGGAAGCATGTTGAAATCATTTCAGTACACTAGATTAAAAACCTCTGAACCCTGTAATCCCATAGATGTATTATGCACAAGTTAAACAATTACAGCAGCAAAATAAATGAAAAGCTGCTTTAACTTGCGAAAGACAAACATAAATTTGTCTCACTCTTTATTCTGGTATTACAGCATTTATGTTTGAACATTTTTCTCAATAGCATGGAATGTTGTTCCAGAAAGTTTCTTGCCAATCACCTTAAGGGTTCAAATTGGATCAGTCCACTTTTACCAAGGGGTAATGGGGGGTGGTGATACACACATACACCAAAGTTAACTAATGCACATGCTAGTCAGATTTGTTCTGCAAACATCTAATGGTAAATTAAGCGGCAGACCCTGAAGAAAGATGACATTAAAACGAGTTGTTATGTTGACTTAATTCGGTCACACCTCTGTCATAAGCCAATCCAGCAGCTGCTATTTCGGTTTACCTTCTAATCAAACTCTGCAGGTTGTCATTTATTGCACTGCACTCACCCTGGTAAGGATGGCAGAAAACACAAGGCCCTTGCCTTCTAACCTTGCACAGCAGCAACATGCTACCTGTTCAAATGTTGCTACGGAACTTCATGCTAATACAAATGCAAGCAAGGAACCAAAGGAAAGTACGGCTCCAGCCCATTCGCAACAAACGAGGCACCAAGATGCAGCTGACAAAAAACTGCAAGAGTCAACAAGCTCTGCACTAGCCCAGAGTGTTGCAGTAAGGAGGACAGAACCCCTCTTACTACAGGTATTGTCTCTTTTGGAAAATTCCCTTTTCTTTACAATGGAAACCAGTAGCAACTCCATTTTCCTTCACCAATAATGGTCATTCTTGCCCTGCCTTCTTTCAAAACCATTCCAGTAAACATATTTTCAATGGGAAAGAAAAGTATTATTTTGGAAGAGTTAAGAAATGCATAATTTTTGACATGATGTAATGTGCAAGTGTTGATAGGTGTGAGAAGTTTATTTTACTGTCATATTATAAACAGAAGGCTTACCAATTCAAAAGGAGACAAGAGCCATTTTAAATAATTGCAGGAACAAAATTCTGATGGCGACATGTGAAACACAAGTACTATTTTCTGTTATGAATGCTGCTTTACACTTTTAAACCTATGCATTTAAAGGTGATATTACACTATTTATTTCATTCTTTACATAAATATGAAGTGACCAAATATTTGATCTGAGAAAACCTGAGCTGCACCCAAGTTCCTGATGTATAATGTGAGAACGATTCAGACGGGGAAACTCTGTGCTCATATGTGCACTGCTACACGATCAGACATAATTAGTTTGATTTAGAACATGATTGAGCAGCTGAAGATGTGGTGTGAGGAATGAAGTCCAGTTGTGTTTAAAGGCACATGGTGTAGGGCTTAGCTAGCAGACTGCTTTGTAAACCTCAGTATGTGAAAAGATTTGGGTTTTTCTCTGGCGCCCTCCATGATCAAATAGCCGATTGTGACTTGGGTTCGAACATGACAAATGATCCCATACAAATAAAAATGCTTAATAATAATAATCTTTATTGTCAAAAGTAGGCTTACATTAACACTGCAATGAAGTTAGTGAAAAGCCCCAAATCGCCACATTCCGGTGCTTTTTTGAGTACACAGAGGGTGAATTCAGAATGTCCAAATTACCTAACAGCATGGGCGCAATTCTCCCCCCCCCCACGCCGGGTGGGAGAATCGCCGGGACGGCGCGCGAATCACGCTACGCCGCCCTGACCCCCGCACGCGATTCTCCCATGTGAACCGCTCCGGCGGCGTGCTGGCCCCCTGTGGGGGCCAGAATAGGTCGTGCCCGGGCCCTGTTCGCGCCGTCGTGAAACGCAACGGCGTTCACGACGGTGCGAGCACTTGGCCTCCAAATCGGAGAATCGCCCCCCCCCCCCCACATCCTACAGGACTTGTGGTAGGAAACCGGAGCACCCGGAGGAAACCTACGCAGACACGGGGAGAACGTGCAGATTGTAGCACCGTCAATATGACGCGAGGCAGGTTGAGGTAATGTCAATTGAAGGCTTTATTAAGCAGAACTTTATCCCCAGCAGCGTGGTTACAGAATGCAACTGCTGAGGGAAATGGAGGGAAAAACTGGGTTCTTATACCGGCATTTCTGGGTGGAGTCCAGTAGGTGGCAGATCCTATCAGGACCTGGCATCCCTCCACCAATAGCCTGTCGACACGTGGTGTACAGTATTACCCCTAATACATACCACCACACAGACGCCACACAGACAGTGACCCAAGCAGGAATCGAACCTGGAACTCTGGTGCTATGAAGCAACAGTGCTACCCACGTGCTGTCCCAGTTCAGGATGCCAGAGTGCAGCATTTATCAATAACTTTCCAAAAAGATGGGTGAAGAGAGCAAGGACAGGTCAAAAATGTACATTGGGTGCACTGGCTATTAATTATAATTGTACTATAATTCTAATATAGCACACTGCATTATAATTCTAGATCAGGTCTTAAGCGCTGTCGGCTAATTGAATGAATCTGTGAATGAAATGCACGTTAGTTCCCAGCTGAAGCACCCAAGTGTTTAATGTAAGTTTGGGGTGGGGTGGAGGAAAGAACACAAATCAGTGGAAGGCTGATGAAATGCTTTTCCCCCCATTGGAGTACATGTCCAAGCCAGTCATTTAAAAGCCTGGTTAGCCAGATTAGACAGATTGGCTGGATAATTCCAATTTCCTGCATACATCAATATTTAATTGTTTGTAAATCAGTTCCCAGATCGAATTAATAACATTTAATGTTGCACACTGGAATTGATAGACAGTTACCCAAATTATTGACTTACCTAAACAAGTGTTTCCCTTAATGGTTTAGATGGTGGGAGCATTCAACTGGAGGCAACTCGATAATCAACTCCATTGGGATCAGATTGGTGACATTTTTTAATGCACAAATCTCGCAACAAATGATGCTGTTTCTTTAAATTACTTCAACAATAGATTAATTTATCAGTGTTGCGTATAGATAATGGACAGAACTGTGATTTTAAAATGAAGAGTGAATTACATTTGCATGGCACGGTCTCCAATACTAACCACTTCATTTGAGCACGACACTTGGTTTTGACTCGCAATGTACAACATCACAGGAGATTAACAAGTAGATTTTTTAATTCTACATCTCTTCCAAAAGCATGTCCAGACTCAGACAGATTCCGACAGGAACAGTACTGTCAAACACAGCAAGACAAGTTTAGACATGTAACACTGGTAATGTACAGGAAAGAAAATTGCAACTAATGAATTCCATTCTTTGCCACTGAAATTCTGGGAAAAAAACCCGTCTCGCATCACAATGATTTTAACTTCAAAACCATTCATTACAATTTTTTATTCTGCCAATATGTGCATTTCGTTGAAGGGCAAAATGTTATTGCCTATCTCTAGCTGATAAAATGGTGGGAGGTGATGGACTTCACTTGTGCCTGCTGCCCAAGTCACAGGAGTTCGACACAGAACCCAATCGCTCATCTTTTATGCGGAAACATTTCAGCATTACGTGGAAGGTCTAGTTTAGTAATGGTAACACCCCACTCCGCAGATTGTTGATTTTATGCGATGGCAACATCATCAGTCATGGGGAAGTGGTTGGACTCTCTCAAATATGATTGTTTGATATTGGTCTGTTGCAAACGTTACTCATACGTTATCGTCCCACGCTTGAATGCTGTCTATACCTTGCTGCATATAGGCAAGGACTGCTTCAGTATCTGAGAAGTGGCACTTGGAGTGAGAATGTGCAATCATCAGTGGACAGCTGACAAAGTGATCTGGGAAGGCCATTCATGAAGCAATTTAAGGGGTGATCTTATAGAGGTCTATAAAATAATGAGGGGCATAGATAAGGTAGATAGTCAACATCTTTTTCCAAAGGTAGGGAAGTCTAAAACTAGAGGGCATAGGTTTAAGGTGAGAGGGGAGAGATTCAGAAGGGCCCAGAGGGGCAATTTCTTCACTCAGAGGGTAGTGAGTGTCTGGAATGGGCTGCCAGAGGTAGTAGTAGAGGCGGGTACAATTGTGTCTTTTAAAAAACATTTAGATAGTTACATGGGTAAGATGGGTATAGAGGGTTATGGGCCAAGTGCGGGCAACTGGGACTAGCTTAATGGTAAAAACTGGGCGGCATGGACTGGTTGGGCCAAAGGGCCTGTTTCCATGCTGTAAACTTCTATGATTCTATGATTCTAGGATGGTTGTGATGAGGGCACTGTCCTTAGTAATAATAATAATCTTTATTATGGTCACAAGCAGGCTTACATTAACAATGCAATGAATGGGGCAGCACAATGGCGCAGTGGTTAGCATTAGGAGAGGCGAGTGGGCAATGAAGTGGCAAAATGTGGAAAAGTGTGAGGTCATGCACTTTGGAAGGAGGAATTTAGGCATAGACTATTTTCTAAATGGTGAAATGCTTAGGAAAGCAGAAGCACAAAGAGACTTGGGAGTCCTGGTTCACGATTCTCTTAAGGTGAATGTGTAGGTTCAGTCGGCAGTTAAGAAGACAAATGCAATGTTAGCATTCATGTCAAGAGGGCTAGAATACAAGACCAGGGATGTACTTCTGAGGCTGTATTAGGCTCTGGTCAGACCCTATTTGGAGTATTGTGAGCAGTTTTGGGCCCCATATCTAAGGAAGGATGTGCTGGCCTTGGAAAGGGTCCAAAGGAGGTTCACAAGAATGATCCCTTGAATGAAGAACTTGTCGTATGAGGAACGGTTGAGGACTCTGGGTCTGTACTCATTGGAGTTTAGAAGGATGAAGGGGGATCTTATTGAAACTTACAGGATACTGTGAGGCCTGGATAGAGTGGATGTGGAGAGGATGTTTCCACGTGTAGGAAAAACTAGAACCAGAGGACACCATCTCAGACTAAAGGGACGATCTTTTAAAACAGAGATGAGGAGGGATTTCTTCAGCCAGAGGGTGGTGAATCTCTTTGCAGAAGGCTGTGGAGGCCAAATCACTGAGTGTCTTTAAGACAGAGATAGATAGGTTCTTGATTAATAAGGGGTTCAGGGGTTATGGGGATAAGGTAGGAGAATGGGGATGAGAAAATATCAGCCATGATTGAATGGCGGAGCAGACTCGATGGGCCGAGTGGCCTAATTCTGCTTCTATATCTTATGGTCTTATGACTGCCTCACGGCGCCGAGATCCCTGGTTTGATCCCGGCTCTGGGTCACTGTTAGTGTGGAGTTTGCACATTCTCCCCATGTTTCATAGGTTTCACCCCCACAATCCAAAGATGTGTAGGATAGGTGGATTGGCCACCCTAAATAGCCCCTTAATTGGAAAAAATGAATTGGGGACTGTAAAAAAAAATTTTTTAATATAAAACAATGCAATGAAGTTACTGTGAAAATCCCCTAGTCGCCACACTCCGGCGCTTGTTCGGGTACATTGAGGGAGAATTCAGAATGTCCAATTCACCTAACAAGCACGTCTTTCGGGACTTGTGGGAGGAAACCGGAGCACCCGGAGGAAACCCACGCAGACACAGGGAGAACATGCAGGCTCCACACACAGTGACCCAAGCGGGAATCGAACACGGGACCCTGGTGCTGTGAAGCAACAGTGCTAATCACTGTGCTACCATGCCGCCCAACTCCTGCAGCCCTGCCCTGAATTAAAAGTAGGCTACACTTTGCTTGCAACAGGGCACCTAATGTCATCTTCTGTTAGTTAGACTTGTCCTTGCACAATTGGCTTTCAAAATCTTTATTGCATGATAAGTTTATGAAAATGCAAGCTAATAATACCGTAGTGAGGGGAAACCACACAACTGGAAACAAAGTGAGCAGAACAAGCAACTATGTATCCATTTAACCAATCATACTAAAGAGTTGTAAAATAATCAGCAGAAGAACTGACTAATCGTTTTTTTAAATTAATTTTATGGGATGTGTGTGTCACTGGTTAGGACAGCATTTATTGCTCATCCCTTCAGAAGGTTCCTTCTTGAACTGCCTCATCCTGGTGGTGTAGGTACACGCATAGTGCTCTTTAATTAGAGTAGATCAATTCAATATTAAATCAGCTACAGAAGGAGCGATAAAGATAGGGGAGAAAAATTGAACGGGGAGAGAGAAAAATTATAGAAAGAAAATGTTTAAAAAAGTAAGATTTTAAATTTAACTTTAAAAGAAAATCTCCAGGTCAGCACGGTGGCGTGGTGGTTAGCATTGCTGCCTCACGGCGCCAAGGTCTCAGGTTCGATCCCGGCTCTGGGTCACACTGTCTATGTGGAGTTTACACATTCTCCCAGTGTCTGCGTGGGTTTCGTCCCCACAACCCAAAGATGTGCAGGGTAGGTGGATTGGCCACGCTAAATTAGCCCTTAATTGGGAAAAATGAATTGGGCACTCTAAATTTATTTTAAAAAAGAAAATCTCCAACATCAAATAATATCCTGAGGGACTGAAACCCTGCACTTGATATGCTTAACTTTCAATGTCATGGATGTTCATTAGCTGTAATTGGTGCTTTTCTTTTACAAATTTAGAATATCCAATTTTTTTTTTCCAATTGAGGGGCAATTTTGAGTGGCCAATCCACCTACCCTTCACATCTTTGGGTTGTGGGGGTGAGACCCACACAGACACAGGGAGAATGTGCAAACTCCACACAGGCACTGACCCGGGGCCGGGATCAAATCCGGGACCTCAGCGCCGTAGGCAGCAGTGCTAACCACTGTGCCACCCTCATTAGCTGTAATTAATAATGATCACATTAGTAAAAGGATGCAAGCACTTTAAACAACAAGATTAAACTTTCTGTGGCAAGTTTAGTTTTTATCTACTGTACAAATACAGCAGCTTCAGCAAGTGTAATGCTTTTCAATGATAAGGCAAACATCTTGGGGTCATTTGCATGAAGCTGTCACAGCTGCACAATTTGGGACTTTTGAACTGTGGATCTGCACCTGCACCATTTATGACTACATAATTGCGAATGCCATTAGCTTTATTGTCTTTCGGAAATAAAATTCTGTCTGTCTTTATATATAAAAGAAAATATATTTTTTAAATGTCAGTTGGCATACATCATCCTGCACAGATTGCAATTTTCCCTATGACTAACCACAGGTGATGTGCCACAGGCACTTATGTATCACCTAAATAGCTCCTACTACTTTCACTCCAGGGTCAAAAGGTTGCAAGGTCAAGATCCACTTTTGGATTTGAGCACTTAATCAAATAACTTGTATTATTGGAAGCGGTACTTTTCAGATGAGACAACCGTAGAAACATTCAATGGATGCACAGTAGGATACAAAGAAAGAGGTTTATTTGGATACATTACTAAACTCCCACACCCAAAGGATCACCCTCCCTGACCTGCACCCAGGCTGGGGTTTTTATGGGAGTTAATGGGAACCGGATGGTGCACACTCCCTGACTTCCCAGGGGGTCATAACACTAATAAATCTTCTTTTCGGGTGGACATAAAAATCCTATGGCATTGCGTAAACAGGATTTTGTACTCCAGGCAAGAAATCTAACTTAGTGCCAAGGCTGAGTAATTTGGAACAGTAAACCACACAGAACAGGTAGTAGAGAGCACAGGCAACAAACAGAGATCCAGACAGGGTGTGAACGATAAAGAGGTGTGGGTAGTTCAAATGGAATAAGGGAACAATCAATATTAGTGTCAACTCAATAAAATCTTAAGATTTTTAAAAGTATTTTGTCCAATAGTCTAGTCACATCAAAAACCTAAAACTTTATTTTTCTATACTTTTACATTTCTTCTGTGAATCATGAATATTAACAAAATAAAATAGAACATTCACAGACCACAAATGTGGCTCTTAAATGATGCTATTGTTGAGTTTTGAATGATACCAATAGCATGTTACAAAATTCGAATAGCTGGTCTATTCAATGTACACATATCAGCACAGAAACAAAAATGTTAGATTACAGAAGTCCACTAATAATTTGCTTCCATTTAAGCTATCTTGCGAAGTATAAGTGACAGACAGGGTACCAAAAAGGAAGTTTTCAGTTCTATTCTGCAAAAATGTGACTCACAGTATCCACGGCTCCCATAAAATAATTGGTTAAAAAGGCCCAGAATAAGGGCAGCACGGTGGCGCAGTGGATAGCACTGGGACTACGGCGCTGAGGACCCGGGTTTGAATCCCAGCCCTGGTTCACTGTCCGTGTGGAGTTTGCACATTCCTCCCCCCGCCCCCCCCCCCGTATTTGTGTGGGTTTCACCCCCACAACACGAAAGATGTGCAGGTTAGGTGGATTGGCCATGTTAAATTGCCCCTTAATTGGAACAAAAAAATAAATAATTGGGTACTCTAAATGTTTTTTTTTTTTTAAAAAGGCCCAGAATAGCCAGGTTGAAAGTATTACCCACATGGACACCGTCTTTCATTTGAAAGCTGTATTCGGAGAGAGACAATGATTACTTCTTCAACACGATTGAAGAACTCACCAATTTGGAAAGCATACAAGATCTAAATAAATCAAAATGGGTTTATAATTTCCACATTGTAATTTGTTGCACTTTTGATTTGTGTGCATTGCTTTACTAGCAGAATCGGCTTTCAGACGCGCCATGTTTTGTACTTTAAATAGCTGTGGGCAAGCTTGATGGCCTGACCATTTTTATGGTGTTGCTGCTGAAGTGGATAAAGCATTGAATACATTGAGTACGATTTTCCTACAGCATTGTACCCAGCGCTGATCCCGTTACATCGGGTGCATAGTAGGAGAGGCCTAAAAACAGGTTTTGCGCCAGGCGTCGAGCTCGATGCACCCGTCGCACTACACCTGCCACAATTTGGATCATGCCCTCACTGACATGATCCAGATCAGCATATTTAAATAAGTCATTAAACACTTTGAAATATGCACAACCCTTTTGAGGCCGGATTCAACCGTCTCCGGGTATTTACCAGCCCTACCTGCAAGGCCTGACGCCAGCGCAAATTAGTACTGGTCTCCAAAAACGGAAATTAGAAGTGATGGCCGTGCCGCGGGGGGGGCTGGTGCTCAGGGCCATCAGAACCCCCGGTGGTCAGCATTGCCAAACTGGCACTGCATGGGTGCCAGGTTGGCACTTCCATTGTGCCATGGGACAGGGCCTGAGCTGAGGGGGGGCATGCCCATTGTTCAACCTTTATGTTGCAGGTATAATGGGCCAACTCTTAGTTAGCACTGCACGATACATCAAAAAGATCTGGTGGGTTGTGGTGAATCTGCAGCATGGTGGAGAAAGGAGTCAAGACGAACATATTATTTCATCGAGAACAACCACTAGTTTCAATATGCAATGTGGTAAATTAATTATCCAAGGATCTGCCGCACCACAATGACATACACTGGCTCAACATGACGTGACATCCGAAAGTCATCTGGGGCACATTGTTGGGAAATACATCTCTTCATAAACAGAAGAAAAGTTCTATCAAGGCTCTAAAGTTGTTAAATTTCTTTTAGATTTCCTTAAAATAATGTCATTAAGAGACTGCAAGGGGTGTATTGCATTGTGACGAAAGCGGTTCAGCGCCGGGCAAGCTTTTGAAAGAAAGCTCTACTCCAATCGAAAGTTAGTGGTGCGAGTTGCAATTCCACGTATGCACTGCAATTCAGAAGGAGCTGGAAAAATCTAATGACTGTGCCAGTTACAAATTTAGGATGAGAAAAAGGAGTTTACCAGCCATGTCGAAGGCTTCCCCTGAAAGGTCTCCAGACTGGCAGGTGTTTGAAAATCTTTTGGGTCAATGTCGAGAATGCCACACCATAGATATTAAAATTACATTTGAGTTCCGACATAATCACCAGTGGAAGAGTAAAGTTAATGAAGTGGGAGCTTGAAGGTTGGCAATGTCAAGCCCAGTTCAGACGGTCATTATTTAACAGCAGCGATGTGTAAGAATAAGCATTTTCAGAAATTAATCTGCAGGCTGCCCATTAGCTGCTCACATCAAAACTGGCACTAGAAACAAAGCCACCTGGATTGAGAAACAAACCGATCACGTTGTGCAATAAATAGTTAGTTGCTCACTAAATGCAAACATTAAGGTTGAAATGTTGCTGACAAAACTGGCACTATGAAGGTGAGAGAGAATGTTGGTCCAATAAATGTGTGTGCTCATTAAAAGAGTATGTGACTGTTGGATAGAGGGTTTAATCTGGATTTTGGATGACACAAAGTGTTTTAATCATACGCTTAAGACATTGGTTCAAGTTCCCTGTTCCAAAAGATTGGTCATCCCTGCCCTGGAATATATATTTTAAGTGAAATATAGCATTGCCAAATTCATCATCAGCTCATCATGGCGAACCGGATGTGATATTTGAAAATACATGAAACAGAAAGGTTTGCTGTATTTTTGCCAACAGGTCAGCTGGATTTCACTATTGTTTCCTTTTAGTTTGAAGTCACTTAATTTAAAATTGCCCATGAATTAAAACTTGTTCCAGCACAAAAATGGTAAAGTAAATTAGGTAGATTACTATTTTTTCATGCATTTTGCAGATGACACCAAAGCAATCTCTTCATGATCTCTGCGCCAAAAGAGATAAAGCAGAGGCACACATCCAGTCCCTGAAAAGCAGAAACAATGTTCTTACGGTAAGAACTTTAATAATTATGCATACTTTAAAAACTACTAGTAAGCAAGCACCCCACCAGACTCAAACCTTTAAGTGCTGTGCAATTACACCACAACCCCTTCTGGATCAAACTGTATGTATTTTGATCTAACTCACATGTCTCTTATTGTGCAGAGCTCAGCAGAACACCTCAAAGAACAGATTTCCAGCCAATATGAAACAATACGAAAAGTGCTGAACAGTGATGAGAAAGCAACTCTGGAACTCATCGACATTGAAAAGAGGGTTGCTTTGGGAAAACTCCAAAAGATCATCAAAGAATGGACCAGCAACCTAGGTCAGATAAAGAAGTCCATCAAAGCTACACAAAAAGTCATTGACCCAGAAGAAAGCCAAGTGCAAAATAAAGCTCAAGACAGCAACACGCTGTCAAGTCAGGCTACAGTAGGTCCCATTTTTGATTATTTGTTGTGATATTCCTTAAAACACCATAAGGCCACCACAATGAATTACATTAGTAACTCAACATTTTACCAGTTATTGTAATGACTAAATAAATAGGAAACTGCATTAAGCTATGAGCCACACAGACAAACACAAGTTCCTTATTTAAGAGTCTTGCAGTGATACCTAATTTTCACAATGAACAAAGATCTTTCAGTCAAACTAAATATATACAGCCCAGCTAATGAAAGACCACATTCAGTTTGTTTGTGTTTTACTGTAAAAGTTGATCAGTGCAAGACTGAGTATTCCTTTGTAACAACATATTATTGCCATCATCTTTCAAGCAATGCATATGGATAATTCTCCAGTTAGAAACTTCAAGGCCGGGATTCTCCTGCAATTGGCGGGATGGCCCGATGCCACGAACCACTCCGGCGTTGGGCCGACGGGAAGGTGCGGAATTCACCACACTTCCGGTGGCTAGGCCGGCGGCGGAGGGGTTGGGGCCGCGCCAACCGGTGTCGAAGGGCCAGTATGGTTCTGCGCATGCGCAGACCGGCCGGCCTGTTCCTGCGCATGCGCCGGGAGGTTCTTCTCTGCGCCAGCCATGGCGGAGCCCTACAAGAGGCCGGCGCGGAAGGAAGGAGTGCCCCCATGGCACAGGCCCGCCCGCAGATCGGTGGGCCCCGATCGCGGGCCAGGCCACTGTGGGCCGCCCCCCCACCCCTCCCGGGGCCGGATCCCCCCGCACCCCCCCTGAGGACTCCACTAGACAGCCTACAAGCCAGGTCCCGCCGTGATGGACCATTTCACGCCGGTGGGACTGGCCGGGAACTGACAGCCGCTCGGCCCATCGGGGCCCGGAGAATTGCCGGGTGGGGGCCACTGCCAACGGCTCCTGACCGGCGTGGCGTAAACCCCACCCAGAAAACGGCGCCGGAGAATCCCGCCCCAACAGTCCAAAACCAAAAGATATGGTGCTCAAGTAGGGCATCCTCACACAATTGCAGAAGTCCACCCCCTTTGCACAGTGTCTTGTTTTTTTAGATAAGTTGATGTACATGTCAAACTGAAACTCAGCCTGTACAAAAGAAACTCTTCCCTCTCCCCACCACCCTCACCGCAAACCACCCAGTCTATACTCTGGTATAACTTTCAAGTACAACTTTCAAATGCAACTCATCTTGGTACTAACCCAACAAACCGGTGTGGACGTGCTTAAGTTTTGCGGGGAGATTAAGATGCCACAAAAAGGCACCAAGAACCTTTATAATTCCAGAACAGCCCACCAAATTTCAGGCAGATATTCATCCTGGAGAGGTGAACTTGGTAGATAGAATCATAGAATTTACAGTGCAGAAGGGGGCCATCCGGCCCATCGAGTCTGCACCGGCTCTTGGAAAGAGCACCCCACCCAAGGTCAACACCTCCACCCTATTCCCATAACCCAGTAACCCCACCCAACACTGAGGGCAATTCTGGACACTAAGGGCAATTTATCATGGCCAATCCACCTAACCTGCACATCTTTGGACTGTGGGAGGAAACCGGAGCACCCGGAGGAAACCCACGCACACACGGGGAGGATGTGCAGACTCCGCACAGACAGTGACCCAAGCCGGAATCGAACCTGGGACCCTGGAGCTGTGAAACAATTGTGCTAGCCACAATGCTACCGTGCTGCCCACAAAAATTTAGAGTACCCAATTCCTTTTTTTCCAATTAAGGGGCAATTTAGCGTGGCCAATCCACCTAGCCTGCACATCTTTGGGTTGTGGGGCAAAACCCACGCAAACACGGGGAGAATGTGCAAACTCCACATGGACAGTAACCCAGAGCTGGAATCGAACCTGGGACCTCGGCGCTATGAGGCAGCAGGACTAACCCACTGCGTCACCGTGCTGCCCTCAATATAGCTCAGATAGCTCAGGTCCAAACTGATTGTGGCCTGGTCTCTTGCCTCCCATCAAAATACAAGTATGGAAAAGGAGGCTAGTTCCTGAGCAAATAATTCCACAAATGATTATTTGCCCCCTCAGAACGGGCCATCAGAGAAGCAAAAATGCCCAAATCTTGTTGCAATGCTCTTGGCTTAGAGGAAGGTCATATGGATTCGGAGCCTGGTATAAGAACGAGATGATCAGATTCGGCCATTTCTGCCATCAGGGTTAGATTAATGAGACGAGATTCTCCGAGTCTCCGCCCCAAAATCATGATTGGCGCGGGGGCAGAGAGTGGGCTTTGGCGCCGAAATCCAGCGCGACGTTGCTCCCACGATTCTCCGATCACCACAGAATCGTGCATGCGCGGTCGCCGTGGCGCGTGTAGGGGGCATTGACAGAGGCCCCTGCGGCGATTCTCCAAGTGTAACTGGCCGAGTTCCCGACGGCGTGGGTCTCTCATGGTCTCACCCGTCGGGAACTCGGCATGGCGGCTGCAGACTCAGTGCGCAGCCGCCCTGGTGGGGGACGGGGGGAATCCTTCACCGGGGACGGCCTCATGGACAGCCGGGGCAGCACCAATCCGCAGGCGCGCGCGATCTCGGGTGGACCTACGTTACTGGTGCTGCTCCACGGTGTGATTCCGCCATGTCCCACGGGGCGGCCGCCGCAGGCCATCGCCGTGTGCATGCGCGGACTCCTGACCGGAAGTGCAGGGCCCCATATCCGCAGCCAGATCTTCGGGAAGCACTCCGGGGCCCTGCTAGCACCCTGCAAATTGTAGAATCACTCTGGACTTTCTTAAGGAAAGTACAGAGTGAAACGCCCGCGTTTTGACGTTGGCGTGGGGACATCGCCCCATTACTGGAGAATCTAGCCCATGGTTCCCAGTATGTCAATTCCTGTATCTCCAGAAAAAGCATTACTGTAAGAGCCCCACAACATGTGGCAGGTTTCAATATGAGCCACCCCACCACAACCTTCTTCCCATATTCCCAACAAGTTACTGTGAATGTATTTCCCACCCTGTGTGGCATACTTACCGACACAACCCAAAATGGGGCAGGAAGCCATAGGGACGTTTGGTATGAGATCTAGACTAAAAGTTAAAGAAGCAGGGTGCAGGATCTGTGCAAGATCACATTCCATGCCATACAAAATCCACAAATTTTGTAACAGCTAATTGTTGAACAGAGGAACACCTTCATGCGGTGGCACAGTGGTTGGCACCGCTGCCTCATCGCGCCAGAGACACAGGTTCAATTCCAGCCTTGGGTGACTGTCTGTGTGGAGTTTGCATGCTCTCCACATGTCTGCGTTGGTTTTCTCCGGGTGTTCAGGTTTCCTTCCACAGTCCAAAGAAGCGCAGGTTAGGTGGATTGACCATGCTAAAATTGCCCCTTAGTGTCTTGGGTGAGGTTACGGGGATAGGGCAGGGGAATGGGCCTCTTTCTTTCAGAGCATCAGTGCAAACTCAATGGGCCAAATGGCCGCCTTCAACACTAGAAATTCAATATAAAAACATCCATTAAGCGAATCTGGTCATTCCCCACATTCAGCTCCTTTTCCCCACAGGGTAAAATTTAACACACTATAGACCATTGCTATAAAATGTTTTGCAATATTTCTATAACATCTTTTATCCTTTCTTTTCAGGGTATCAAACTTACTGCATATGGGTAAGGTTCCAAATTTAGCCTGGTTTTTAAATGAATGAAGTATTTGTTAATTTACACTTTCTAGTTTTAGCATTATCCAGTAACATTAATTTTTAATTTAGATCACAGAATTCTGTGCAGTATCTGCTACGTCTGTAGGTGACACTGTAACAGTTATTTTTAATAACACACGGTGTGATTGCTCATTTTATGGTTTAAAGCAGCTATGTAGCATCACATCCCACCAGTGGTGTTTCTGCAATAATCAATGGCCCTCACTTCATAGTCAGTGGTAAAACGATACCGCTCACCACTGACCACAAAGTATCCAGCAATCTCTAAATTGTGGATTTCTCCTTTCCTGATATTAGTTTGAATCTGGCACCAAATCAAGGGCATCGTTAGACAATCAGCCGCAGTAATGTCATCAAGCAGGGTAGGCAGCCAATCACAGTCAGCAAACTAAAAAGTAAAGTACATTGAAAAAAAAGAGTATTAAATAATAACTGGGGCATGCAGCTAGGATGAAGGTAGAAATTGAAATAGCATAAACAACCGTTGCTTAAAATATATATTTTAATTGATTTTTTTCATAATGGAGAAATTGGCACTTTAAAAAATTGCCAAAACCTCGAAGTATGTTTTAAAACAGATTGGGGTTCTGCCTCTATGGCCCTTTCAGCCAATGTGTTCCAGATCCCCACTGTCCTCTGAGGGAAAAGATTTCTCCGCAACGCAAAAGATCTACGAATGTCGATTGTAGCAGATCTGCTTTTATTTTGTTTTAACATGTTTTAAAGAGGAATCATAATCAATTAATCAAACAGAATCTATTATATTATTTTTCATCTCAAGTTATTCAAAGAAAACCGATAATGAAATCCAGGCCATTAAAATTGATGAAGTCAAGTTTCAGAAGTTATCGAAGCTCATTCGGAATATTTCAACCAACCTATATTCGCAATTGCAACGCAAGATATTTTTATTAGGTACAGTGTATTATATCTCAACTGTTCAAATATCCATTAACATTTGTATATTCTAATATGTCACACTGATCGTGCGCTAGGGCCAATTCAAACATTCTGTTCGCCTAATCAGTAAAGATAGCTGGGAAGAATAAATAGAAAAATAATTGTCCAGAGATCATACTGGAGAACCAAGAGCCAATTCAGTCAACACCAGATAGAAACATGGGTATCTGTTATCTTTCAATTACTCTGTAGTAAAGGTAACAAAAAACAGATGTTTATCATTCAAGTTACGTGGTTTGTCTATTAGTAA
Organism: Scyliorhinus torazame; assembly: GCF_047496885.1. Lineage (NCBI taxonomy): Eukaryota > Metazoa > Chordata > Chondrichthyes > Carcharhiniformes > Scyliorhinidae > Scyliorhinus > Scyliorhinus torazame. The sequence continues at coordinate 166,917,526 of NC_092709.1, read as the reverse complement.
AATGAGATATTAACACATACAAATAAGAGGTGTTAGCATGAGGGTCTACCGTATTCCAAATCAAAGCTGTAGAGTTCCATCCTGTTTTTCAGCAGCCTAATAGGTTTATAAGATTAAGAAAGGGATCTGACAAAATTGATCATGGTAAATCATTCATTCGGACAAAAGTTTCAAACACCAAGGAATACAAGTTAAAAATTAGAAACCAGGAGAGAAGAAAAGTGAGCTGGAACAAGTTATTTTAACAAGTAGCAGCCTGTGAAAATATTACCGATTAAAGGCCATTAAAGCATATTAACATAAATAGGCTCAAAAACAATTATTCGCGATTCTGCAGTGGTAAGTGAGAAGACAGGTAAACTGAGAATTTATCTCAAAAACGGACATGCTTTTGGGCCTAATTGCCATTTCCAGATCATAATTTTTTTTTTGACATGTTCGTTTTACACGTTCTTATGAATTGTGTTTTATAAAAAGAAAAGGCTTAGAATAAAACATGAAGACAACACTACAAAAACACTATTCAATATAATCTCTATCAGGATCATACAGCATATAAGATTGGACTGTCTTATGTACTTTGGAATTGTGCTATCAATTCACAGTATCAGTTTTCCGAGGAGCTAAATATCAAGGAATTATATTAGCACAATTGGCAAATATTTTATCTTGACATTGCACAAGAAAAAAAACATAATTTTATATCAGACTGCAAGACAGAGGGGGATATTCTCCACTGCCCTGTGCCAGCAGGAAAATGCAGTTGGATCATTTGCACCTATTTGCATCCGATTAACAGACTGAAAGCCTGATTCACTAGGCCGTCCCGCGATGCTCTAGCCCTCTCACCGGGATTCACGGGGGTATAGATTGGTGCAGGTATTTTCAAGTGTGGTCCTGACACAGTGGACCCCACGGTGGGACAAAGGGGGTCAATGTGTAACGGAGGTGCCCCCCAAACTCTGTCAGGACAGGCACCCCTCCCACCACAGCACAATTCCTGCACCGCTACTGCCACCACCACCACCTCAAAAAAACAGGGGAACAAGTACGGAGCCTTGTGGAACCAACCGGAAACAACCTTCCAGTCACAGAAAACATCAATCTACAATCCCCTTTTGTTTCCTACTACTGAGCTAATTCTGGTCCAGCTTGCCTTTGATTTATTTTACATAATCTTTATTAGTGTCACAAGTAGGCTTACATTAACACGGCAATGAAGTTACTGTGAAAATAAACCACTGCCATGTGGGACCTTGTCAAAAGCCTTGCTAAAATCCATGAAAAAGCTATCCATCTAAACCTACAAAGAATTCTCATTAAGAGACCCGAAACACAGGAAACATTTTACAGCATCTTAATAAGTACAGTAAATATAACTAGGGTCTGAAGGAACAGTTCAGGAAATGCAAAAAGGAAATGATAAAATACTACCATGAATGTAGCAAGGCATGACAGAATAACACAGGTAGGTTTCTTTAAATGGACATATCAAATTAATCAGTACAATACTCAAAATGTAATGCGCAGATTATCTCAGAGAGTTTTTGTGATGAATATTTTGATAAACATGAAAATATCAGACTATATAAAACGACAGTGACCACAGTTATGCGTAACTTCTAAGAATTACATCATACCAATTACTTCAAATACAGAAAATGCGATCGATTTTTAGATTTACTAGATACTTACGCCTGCTGGAAATGCTGATTGGAATTTCTTTCCTGCTTCTCCAGAATACTCACCAGTTATCCTCGACATTGCATCAGCCCACAGAAATGTGCTAGTGTCAAAGGATCTAACTAGCATGTCTGTTGCTAATGAGTCACTGAGTGTTCCTGAGAGCCCTTTGCGATTTGACAAGGTCTATAATATCTTAGCTGCCAAAGGTCTGATGAGGGGAAAACATTACTGGGAAGTGGACGTCAAGCCTTCCGCACAATGGTGCGTTGGAATTGCGTATGGATCCATAGAACGGAAAGGGAAGCACAAGTCTACAAAACTGGGAAGAAACAGACAGTCCTGGTGTATTGAACTAAAAGCTAACCAGCTTTTAGCTTGGCACAACGATAGAAATGTCAACTGTAGTATGAAGCCCTCGAAGTTGGAAAAAATAGGGGTATACATTGACTATGAGAAAGGGCTCGCTGCATTTTACGATGCTGACAGCATGAAGTTGATACAAGAGTTCTCCAGTATCACAACAAGTCTTTTCGACAGAATGCACCATCATTTCACTGAGCCAATCTATCCTGCTTTTCGCCTCTTTCCTCTGGCTGTTGGTTCTACCTACTCTGATAAGTTGAAGATATGCAAACTAGAAAGTTAGAAAGCAGGCAAGCCTGTTGCTGTTCCAACAAGCTGTGCCATAGTGTAATTGTAAGGTCTGCAGCGTGCCCCATCACAAATTCACACGGTTTAAATCTGGACAACAAGGTTAGGAGAGGTATTGAAAGCACTTCTACACATGATGAAGAGAAAAGAGAATTGACTGGCAATCCTCACAACATTTTTACTGAAATTTCAGCTGTACGGTATTACTTACAGAAATTAACCTCCTGAACAGAAAATAAATGTGAGAAATAATATACAAATATATTACCAACCATATACCCAAGCAACCATTCTTAGAGGAGGAGCATGCATTTTCAGAGATGTATATCACTAATGTGCTACTGAACTGTATTAAACCTTGAATATAGAGATAGGTCATTATTCCTGTTTAAAGGCCAAAGCTTCAATTAACATATATAAAGATAAGATCTGTTTCCATTACACTATAGTCATGCTTCATTGGAGCTTTTCAGAATGTTAAGATATATAAAAATATCATTGTGATTTAAGAAAACTTAAATATTTTCATGTAGGCGCAGGAGCATCTTACTAGCAATTGTACCAGGCTTTAGGATTTTCAATTTTAGAATTGATTCAGCACTAAAATTGTATTTAAAATATCTCAATATAAAACAAAAATAGCAAATGTTTTGTTTTAAAGCTTGTACAAATTCTAAATAAATTGTGTGCTTGCAGCTAATCTGGCTTTTAAAAAAAAAGATGCAACTTTTTAGCCTTTACATCTTGTTTTATGGTTCTGAAGATCTTTTGGCTTTAAATTTAATAAGGTGACATTCGTTCCTGTGGAATTCGTCAATCTAGACAGGAACTAAGTTTGCTTAAGTCTATTTTAGTGACTTCCAGTTCCAGGTAAATCCTCTATTTGTACTTAAGAACTTTGCAGTGCTTTATTCTGCTTGGTTTTTAATTTTAATTCTCTCTATATTACACTCAATTTCTTTACATCTGTTAAAATTATTAAACAAGGAAAAAGAAAACAATGAGTTACCTCATCAAGAAACACTAACATAACTTGCAAAGCTAAGACAATACGCTCCTTGAAATCCACAGCTGTCAATTTACATTATGTAAAAGCAGTTACTATTCCAATTGAGATTTGTTTACTAGATTCTGAATATATTTGTGTCTCTCTAATAAACTCTGTATGATTTTAAAAGAAACACTTGAAGTCTTTGCACATGGTTATGAAATGCAGAATAGTCTCCAAGCTGTATAGAATGACTTACTCTTCGGAGTTTTTACGTACTGAAAGTTCACGTGGCTGGGGAACCAGAGCATCCTGCCCATAATTCTTCTCCCTTCTCGCCCGAATATTAAAATTTACTGCATCGAATAGACTTGAGGATTCTCAATGCATTTCCCAGCAAGAGGCTCCACAAAACCACCTTTAATTTAACATTTCTGTTTTGTATTTAGAGAGGTCATACGGTTGCCTTGTATGGAAAATTAATTTTCCAATTCAGATATTCTTTGGAGTTTTCAGTACTTTGGCTGCAGCAAAAATAAACAATTCGACATTTGCAAGTGCTAGGTCTGAACTCACAGCAAAAAGGAGTGTTGAATTTCCCAACATCGATGTACGTCAACTTAGAAAGCATATAAATTAATTTGAAACACTTAAAATAGGAACAGAACAAAAAGATTACCTGAAATCAATATCCAGAAGTTGACTCTTTATAATTGGTTCCTCCTTTTTGGACTGGCGCACTCTTATCAGCTCATGTAGCCTGAAAATTAATCCAAGAATTACCTTTAACTTTGAAGAGGAAGAATTATCTCCATACCTTAACAAATCCACTTGGTATGGCATCTAGTCTTATATTATGTTCTCAAAGAGTTTGCAGGTCTGTATATTAACAGGAGCACAGTGCGTTTGCTGGAGGGTACCGGAAAGCCCACATGTCCGACTTTCCCTGATACTTCACCACACCTGCCTTTAGTACCTGACATGTTGTTTAGCTTGACTGACAGAAATGCGTCCAGTCAGACAGAGGGGATTCAAGAGCAGGCACGTCCAATCCATGACTGGAGTGTGGGCATTGTTCAATCCCTAACCCTACGGCATTCCAATTCTGGGGATTTTTGTAGCGAAGGTTTGCAAGTAGGAACCTCAGGGTACTGGGGTAGGGAGAGGGTGGGGAAGGAAGAGGTACAGCCTGTTGCAGTGCTGTCACAATATAGAAGTTGTTACCGTCTCCGTAAAGCTATCCTCAGTTCCCTTCAGCTTCCTGGCTTCCCATAGCTTGGGAAACCCATTCAGCTACTTTGCAAGTTTTACAGAAGGGACAGAGGCTTCGCAGCCTCATTAAAATACTTAAAATGACAGCCTACTCTCTTGTCCCACCTCTGTTCCAGAAGTGGGCGTTTTGGAGGCATGTTGGGTTCAGGTTCTGAATTTGAAAAATTTCAACAACTAACCCAACCTATCAATTTGTGGGTGTTAAAATTAATCTCTTAGTGAAAGCGGTCACCAAAATGAACCTGATATCAGAGGCAAAAGCTGAAGAAACAACTTAATTAGAAATTTTACTGTGAGAATAATTACATCGGGGAAAATGAAAATAATTTACATGCAAATGAATACAATGGAACAGATTTGTAGGAATTGAAGTTATAATTTCAGGAAATGTTCACTTCCTCTGGCAAAGATTTCAATTCTACCCATTTGAGCCACCATAATATACACTATTTGTTTTGAAAAGGAACTGTAATGCCCCTCATGTTATACTTATAGAATGATTTGATGAGTGAGGCGTCAGAGGGCTGCCAACGCTTTAGGAACTGCATCCCAGTGCCATTCATCACTTGTCAAAGAGAGGATATTGGGGAAAATAAATAAATAATTTTATCTTCCAACTCACCTCCTGACCACCCCAAAGCCTGTCCACCATCTACAAGACACAAGTCAGGAGTGTAATGGAATACTCTCCACTTGCCTGGATGAGTGCAACCACACTGAAGAAACCTGCCACCATTCAGGTCAAAGCAGCCCGCTTGATTGCTAGCCCTCCCACAAACACTCAATCCTCCACCATCAACGAACAGTGGTAGTAGTGTATACCATCTACAAGATGCACTGCAGTAACTCACCAAACTTCTTGCGGCACCACCTTCCAAACCAACAACCACTACCATTTAGAAGGACAAGAGCAACAGCTACCTGGGAACACCACCACCTGATGGTTCCCCTCCAAGTTACTCACCACCCTGTTCTGGAAATATAATCACAGTTCCTTCACTGTCACTGGATCAAAATTCTGGAACTCCCTCCCTAACATCACAGTGGGTGTACCAACCAACACCACATGGACTGCAGCGATTCATGAAGGCAACTCACTACCACTTCTGAAGGGCAACTAATGATGGGCAATAAATTTTGGTCTAATCAACGACGCCCACATCCCATAAATAAATAAAGAAAACTTGCGAACAGTCTGATTTTGGGCTTTTACCAATGTTGTTCCACATGGATCACCTGTGGTGGTAAACATGGAGTAGGATCATTCTATTCCTCAGGTTCCCTTACTTTTACTTGTAAAAAGGAATGTTTCCTCTACACTAGCACTGCTTTACATCAAAAATAGCGGAGGGTGGAAACTTGTCACAAGTTAGAGACTAAAACTGGATACCATTACTGAAGCTGCTTTAACATCAGTCGTGGTGGGGATTAGTGGGGTTTGCGACTTGCGGTCAATTTTTTTTTTTAAAACGGGTCTTAATGGTGAAGAGTTTATATTAGGATTACTGCTATCTGCGTGGAGAGAATATCTGGAAAATGATTCCGCTAAAACCTTTACACCAAAGTCGGTTAGATTTTTCTTTGCCTCATTTATCTCGGAAATGCCTCACAGGCAGAAAGTTCAGTGGCTCCGAATGAGTTGACATCACTAGTTCACACAATCCGAAATATAAAGGCAGACAGATATCAGGGAAATTATTGGCTCATTGGTTGAGTTCAGCATGTTATAGAGAAGAGAGATTAAAAAGTGCCGTAACTGGAAATATTGTATTCGCACTCACATACCGTGGTGTCCCAACACACAGCACTCTTCTAAAGCCCAACAAAACAATTAAATCCAGCAAGAATTGGCAAGTACGATCAGCAAACAGATACTGAGCATTAGTCTTCTTGTTCTCGAGTGGAAGCAGCAAATGGCTGGGTCTTTTCAGCTGACCGAGAGAGACGTCTCCAAGCCGACAGTGAGGCGAATGCAGGTCCCACTCTTCGGGAAGCAACAAAATCTGACAGTCTGAACAGAATATTCTTTTTGCTGAGGGTAACGACACAAACCGCTGATATCTGCAGCAAAACAGATGTAAATAATCCATAAAAATTAATCAGTTCTTCACCAAAGAAAATGCTGGCATCTTTCTAATCGGAAGTAATTAAAAACCAAAGCCAAAAGCTATTCAGAGATTCCATACATAGAAACATTCTACGGTTCCTAGATCCTGGAACACCACTTAACAATATTCATCATTCAAAATTTGAAATGAGTCGTACACTTTCAGAAACTGCATCTATTTGGAATTTTGTTCAAAGCATCATGCTGATGATCGTTATTCCAGCAGCTTTAATGTGCACAATACATTACTGCTGCTTTAGCATATGATGACCCACCCCACGCAAAATTATTGGAAGCTTATTGCAAAGCTTGCTGTCATTTGGCTCATCAAGTTTCTATTGGTGTTTTTCTCTACAAGCCATCCAGGCATATCTTCCTGCTGACTCCCCTCATCATTTTACAATATATCCCTCTTTTTCAAAGAATTACCTAACTCCCTTTTAAAAGGATCTTTTGACTCTATTTCAATACTAGTGCAGGCACCAGAGGCCCAGAACCAACGAAAGATTGCAGGCCAAAGATGATCTGGGGGTGGGCCAGGGTTTAAACTCTGCCAAATAGTACTCACCTCACTAAAAGTCTCACCTCCAATAAAGCTGTGCGAGGATGAAAATTGAGAATTTCAAAAGTGAGATTGATTTATTAAGCAATGTTACTGGGGGTTAAGGAATCAGGGCAGATGGAGTTAAAATACAGATTAACCATGATCTTCCATGTGGGGCACGGAACAGGCTTTTCGGGGCTGAATGGTGTTCTCCTGTTCCTTCCAATCTCCCCATAGAGCACAGGATTGTAACAATGTTAGAAAAGTACAGAAAATTCTCCACAGCAAATCCACCGGGTGGCAGTGAAGAGTTCGGGCTGAAGCAAGAGCAGGGGTCGGAATACTCTGAAAATGGGGCTATGTCTCCATGCCCGTGAGAAAACAGGCGCAAATTACTCTGGACTTTCTTGGAGAAAGTCTAGGGTGTTTCTCCGTTTTGAAGGGGGCGAGCAGGGCCCCGGAGTAGTCCTCGCAGCTTTGGCTGCCGATACGGGGCCCTGCACCTCCGGCCGCGGGCTCGCGCTTGCTGCGGCGGCCGCCTGCGGAGGCGGCCCCGCACAACATGGCAGACCCACACAGCGGGACGGGCCAGAAAATATAGGCCCACCCCCGCCCCCATATCGCGCCCGCCCACCGGTCAGTGGCCCCCGATCACGAGCCTGGCTGTCCTGGAGGACCCCCCTCTCCTCCTGGTGACAGATCCCTCCGCCCCCCCCCACCAGGACTGTGTCCGCAGCCGCCACTCCGAGCTCCCGCCGGGTGGAACCATGAGTGAACCTGGCATTCTCTGGTCCGCGGAGAATCACAGCAAGGTGTCGGACCCGATCGCGGGTCTGACGCCCCATTCCCCACCCCCGCGCGAGCGTGATTTTGGCACGGTGGCTCGGAGAATCCCTCCCAGGCTCTCTGCCTCACTAAACCTACGGAGAAAGTAGTCAGTTGGCTGGCAGTTAATCATCATTTCGGTTCCTAATGCCAACTAGGCTGTGTGGACTAAAAGGTTTTCTCCTTAAACAGTCCCTTAAAAATATTTCCCCCTTTGTTTTGATTTTCATGTTTGGAGTTCTCTACCTCAATTTGTCACCTACATGTTGCCCCTGATTGCTTCTTAAACTCTCCATTTGAACAAGATTAAGTTTGAATCAGGATTAAAGAACAGCTTTTGTTTATATGGCTCCTTTCACAACTTCTGAACATCCAAAGTGGCTTTCCATGTTCACTCACATTCCAGGTGCCCTTGCCAGGTTTCTGCATTCTTTCCATCTCACATTTCAAGCAACTTGCGGGGGGAAATATGGAGAATGCACAGTCAAGGATAGACTAAGTATCAATGGCCATCGTTCTTTAGCCTGCCACAGCAATTTCTGGGCCAGCAAATATGCACATTTGGGCTACATTGGTCCTTAATTTGTGCACTTGAGAATTTCTATTACTAGAGTAATATCTAGGATCCCTTACTTGTAGCTATGCAGTTCGCTTAACTAGTTTATCTCTCCATGTAGCCAGCTAGTATACCGTTCTAGTCCATTGCCTCTCCATGTAGCCAGCTAGTATACCGTTCTAGTCCATTGCCTCTCCATGTAGCCAGCTAGTAGACCGTTCTAGTCCATTGCCTCTCCATGTAGCCAGCTAGTAGACCGTTCTAGTCCATTGCCTCTCCATGTAGCTATCTAGTATATTGTACATCTCCAAGTAGCTCTCTTGTATACTGTACTAGTCCATTGTCTCTCCATATAGCTATTTAGTATACTGTAATAGACCATTTCCTCTCCATGTAGCTATCTTGTAAACTGTACTAGTTCATTACTTCTCCATGTAGCTATCTTGTATACTGTTCTTTAAAAAAAAATGTTTTTAAAGAGTACACAATTGTTTTTTTTTCCCAATTAAGGGGCAATTTAGTGAGCAATTCACCTACATTGGGTTGTGGGGGGGGCGAAACCCACGCAAACACGGGGAGAATATGCAAACTCCACACAGACAGTGACCCAGAGCCAGGATCGAACCTGGGACCTCGGTGCCGTGAGGCAGTAGTGCTAACCACTGCGCCACCATGCTGCCCTTCTTGTATACTGCATAGTTCATTACCTCTCCATGTAGCTATCTAGTATACTGTATAGTTCATTACCTCTCCATGTAGCTCTCTTGTATACTGTATAGTTCATTACCTCTCCATGTAGCTCTCTTGTATACTGTATAGTTCATTACCTCTCCATGTAGCTATCTAGTACACTGTATAGTTCATTACCTCTCCATGTAGCTATCTAGTATACTGTATAATTCATTACCTCTCCATGTAGCGATCTTATATACTGTACTAGCCCATTACCTCTCCATGTAGCTATCTAGTATACTGTATAGTTCATTACCTCTCCATGTAGCTATCTAGTATACTGTATCGTTCATTACCTCTCCATGTAGCTATCTAGTATACAGTATAGTTCATTGCCTCTCCATGTAGCGATCTTATATACTGTACTAGCCCATTACCTCTCCATGAGCTATCTAGTATACTGTATAGTTCATTACCTCTCCATGTAGCTATCTAGTATACCGTACTAGCCCATTACCTCGCCATGTAGCTATCTAGTATACTGTATAGTTCATTACCTCTCCATGTAGCTATCTAGTATACTGTATCGTTCATTACCTCTCCATGTAGCTATCTAGTATACAGTATAGTTCATTGCCTCTCCATGTAGCGATCTTATATACTGTACTAGCCCATTACCTCTCCATGAGCTATCTAGTATACTGTATAGTTCATTACCTCTCCATGTAGCTATCTAGTATACTGTATAGTTCATTACCTCTCCATGTAGCTATCTAGTATACTGTATAGTTCATTACCTCTCCATGTAGCGATCTTATATACTGTACTAGCCCATTACCTCTCCATGTAGCTATCTAGTATTCTGTATGGTTCACTACCTCTCCATGTAGCTATCTAGTATACTGTATAGTTCATTACCTCTCCATGTAGCTATCTAGTATACTGTACAAGTCAATTACCTCACCATGTAGCTATCTAGTATACTGTACTAGTATATTGTCTCTCCATGTAGCTCTCTTGTATACCGTACTAGCCCATTACCTCTCCATGTAGCTATCTTATACACTGTATTAGTTCATTACCTCTTCAAGTAATAATAATCTTTATTGTCACAAGTGGGCTTACATTAACACTGCAATGAAGTTACTGTGAAAAGCCCCTAGTCGCCACACTACGGGGCCTGTTCGGGGAGAATTCAGAATGTCCAATTCACCCAACAGCACGTCTTTCGGGGTTTGTGGGAGGAAACCGGAGCACCCGGAGGAAACCCACGCAGACACAGGGAGAATGTGCAGACTCCTCACAGACAGTGACCCAGGCAGGGAATCGAACCTGGGACCCTGGAGCACTAGTCCATTACCTCTCCATGTAGCTCTCTTGTATGCTGTACTAGTTTATTACCTCTCCAAGTAGCTATATAGTATACTGTACTAGTCCATTGCCCCTCCATGTGGCTATCTAGTATGCTGTGCCAGTTCATTTCCTCCGCATTGGCTATCTGGTATACTGTACTAGTTCATTACCTCTCCAAGTAGCTATTTAGTATACTGTACTAGTTCATTACCTTTCCAAGTTGCTATCTAGTATACTGTACTTGTCCATTACCTCTCCAAGTAGCGATCTAGTATACTGTACTAGTCCATTACCTCTCCAAGTAGCTATTTAGTATACCGTACTAGTTCATTACCTCTCCATGTCGCCATCTAGTATACTGTACTAGCCCATTACCTCTCCAAGTAGCCAATATACTGTAAGAGTTCATTACCTCTCCAAGTAGCTATTTAGTATACTGTACTTGTCCATTACCTCTCCAAGTAGCTATCTAGTATACTGTTCTATTTCATTTCCTCTCCAAGTAGCTATCTATTATACTGTACTTGTCCATTACTTCTCCACGTAGCTATGTCGTATACTGTACTAGTTCATTATCTCTCCAAGTAGCTATTTAGTATACTGTACTAATTCATTACCTCTCCATGTAGCCAACTAATATACTGTAAGAGTTCATTATCTCTCCATGTAGCTATCTAGTATACTGTATAGTTCATTACCTCTCCAAGTAGTTATCTAGTATACTGTACTAGTCCATTACCTCTCTACGTAGCTATGGAGTATATTGTACTAGTCCATTACTTCTCCATGTGGCTATCTAGTATACTGTACTAGCTGATTACCTCTCCACGTAGTTATGTAGTATATTGTACTGGTTCATTACCTTTCCACATATTGCTCATGAGTAAATGGCGGCTGTCGACTTTGATTAAATTCTTCTCTTGCTAATTGCCGGGCCTTGGATACCTGATAATGACAGGGTAATACATGCAGTGGTTAACATCACGCTTGAAGCAACAGATGAACCATTCTTGTCAAGTTAAATGCCAAAGTAAACAGGTTCATCGCTATCATGACCAGTGGAAAAACAGAGGAGAAAGATCAAAAGTCAGTCGATTGTGGCACTCAAGCGGAGAACATGTCAATTCAACAATCTGCTCAAAAGATAATGGGTAGAAATTCAGAAGCAGAGCGGAGGAAAGAATTTCACTTTTCTGTCTCAAAATGTAAATATGTGGCATAGTTGGAGGCAATTGTCACAATGAAACAGTTCCGATAAATGATAGTAACAAAATCTGCAGGGAAATTCTGCAGCATCCAGGGGTATATAGTGCATTTGTCCCAGTTTATTCCAACTCTTACATGGGCAGGGTGGGTATAGAGGGATATGGGCCGAATGCGAGCAAGTGGGACTAGCTTAGTGATAGAAACTGGGCGGCATGGACAATTGGGCCAAAGGCCCTGTTTCCATGCTGTAAACATCTTTTACTCTAACCTAGCAAACCATCCTCAATTAAATGTTAATTGTAAATAAAACTGTGTACAAGTATGTGTGCTCTGGTACTGTGTTGATTCTCTTGCTGCTGACACAAATGAAGACAGTTCCAAGTCGTGCACGAGTGTATACAGCTTTAGTGGACTGCTACTTCAATTATGTTTGAACATCATGCCCAACCAGAACGCTTCAGTCGGAGAGGGGTAATTCTAGCATGGAGAACAATATCTGCTTCATTGCTGCCTTTCCAATGTACCAAAACAATAAGACAAAATTTCACGGTAACGGAAAGTGCCATCGACAGTGCTATCAAGTGGAACTTGCTCCCCAAAAACCTGTTCATTTATGTTCAGTTTGGTTTTCACCAGAACCACTTGGCTCCTGACCTTATTATAGCCTTGATCCAAATATGAACAAAAGTGCCGGATTTGAGAGGTGAGACAACAGTGTGACGATTGGAAGATTTTAGGAAAATTGGATTATAAATGTAGTGGGCAATTTAAGGGTTAAAAGCCTGGGGTTAGTATGTGTTTGACTGCAACTGTCATGTTTTTTTTAAGAATTCAGTTTGCAGAGCCTGTGTGTTTTTAGCAGCCAGAAGATGACATTGATGTGTGAGCTAATGCACAGTGCTCGTAGCGACTGTGATTCAAAATGGTTGCTCAACTCCCCAGAGAAACTGCTGACTGGAGAATGAATGCAAATTGCGATCGATTTTAAAGGGCAGCAGTGGTTAGCACAGTTGCTTCATAACTCCAGGGTCCTAGGTTCGATTCCCGGATTGGGTCATTGTCTGCGCAGAGTCTGCACGTTCTCCCAGTGTCTGCGTGGGTTTCCTCCGGATGCTCCGGTTTCCTCCCACAGCCCAAAGATGTGCAGGTTAGGTGGATTGGCCATGATAAATTCCCCTTAGTGTCCAAAATGATTAGGTGAGGTTACTGGGTTACAGGGATAGGGTGGAAGTGTGGGCTTAAGTGGGGGTGCTCTTTCCAAGGGCCAGTGCAGACTCAATGGGCCGAATGGCCTCCTTCTGCACTGTAAATGCTATGATTCTAATGCACAGTGGATTGACTAGGGAGTTAGTGTTCTTTTGCAGCATGCAGAGATTATGGACTGGATTGTCCGATTCTGCGGCTATGTCCGGAGGGTGCTTCTGGTCTTATGACCAAAATGTTGGCAGCACCCCCACACCAATGTTCCGTCCGGTGGGGGGCTTGCAGCCATGCCACGTAAAGCACCCGGCTTTACCTGCCGATACGGACGCAGAATGGCCGGGTCAGTGGCCGCACGGCAGCAGCCGTACAACATGGCACCCGACCAGCCAAAGATTGCTCCTCAGTAACCCCCATCACCACCCCCCGGACCACCCCCACCAGTCCCCCCTGAAGCCCCTGCTGCCAGAGAACGTCTCCTCCCCCCCGACTGTAGCGGCGCTGGACACAGTCCACAGCCGCCACGCCAGGTTGACGACAGCTGAGAGGGTACGAGTCCCAAGCAGTCGGGAAGTCAGCCCATTGGGGGCGGAGCATCGGGGGAGGGCCCCAGGTGATGTCCTGAGGCCGTCGCCACGGCGCGCGAAGTACGCCATTTTCAAGGGGGCGGAGCATCAGAAAATCGGCACCGCCAGCCAATGTGTTTCCCAGCCTGGGGAGATGAGGTCATTGCTGGTTGGATTTCAGAACGGCAGAGAGGCAGTGAGTTTGGGGAAGCTGAGAGAGAGAGGGAGAGGGGGAGAGAGGGAGAGAGGGAGAGAGGGAGAGAGGGAGAGAGGGAGAGAGGGAGAGAGGGAGAGAGGGAGAGAGGGAGAGAGGGGGAGAGAGGGAGAGAGGGGGAGAGAGGGAGAGAGGGAGAGAGGGAGAGAGGGGGAGAGGGGGAGAGGGGGAGAGGGGGAGAGGGGGAGAGGGGGAGAGGGGGAGAGGGGGAGAGGGGGAGAGAGAGGGGGAGAGAGGGGGAGAGAGGGGGAGAGAGGGGGAGAGAGGGGGAGAGAGGGGGAGAGAGGGGGAGAGAGGGGGAGAGAGGGGGAGAGAGGGGGAGAGAGGGGGAGAGAGGGGGAGAGAGGGGGAGAGAGGGAGAGAGAGGGAGAGAGAGGGAGAGGGAGAGAGAGGGAGAGAGAGGGAGAGAGAGGGAGAGAGAGGGGGAGAGAGGGAGAGAGAGGGAGAGAGAGGGAGAGAGAGGGAGTGAGCGCGAGAGCAAGGGAGCAAAGGCGAGAAGCTGAGTTCTGATCTGCTTGAGTCTCCAATTATTAGTACCCAATTATTTTTTTCCCAATTAAGCATGGCAATCCACGCAGACACTGGGAGAATGTGCAAACACAACACGGACAGCGATCCGGGGCTGGGATCGAACCTGGGTCCTAGGCGCACGAGTCCAAATTCTTTCCAAGTAGGAGAGTTTTTTAAAAAAGAGTAATAATATTTTGAAGCAAAGCAGTTTTGTCTGAAGACAATGAAGAGGCTGAAAGAACAGAGGTGAAGCAGCTATTTGAAGGTATTCAGTCAGAATCTGAAGGGGAGTAGTGTTAGTAGTTAGGGGAGTAAGGTTAGTAGTCCAAAGATGTGCAGGTTAGGTGAATTGGCCACGCTAAATTGCCCTTAGTGTCTAAATTGCCCTTAGTGCTGGGTGGGGTTACTGTGTTCTGGGGATAGGATGGAGGTGTTGACCTTGTGTGGGGTGCTCTTTCCAAGAGCCGGTGCAGACTCGAAGGGCCGAATGGCCTCCTTCTGCACTGTAAATTCTATGAGTGCGGCAGGTATCTGTCACGGAGGGAGTTGCAAGCGGGGAGTGGCCGGGGACTGGAGGGAGGGGAAATTGGGGGGGGGATTAGGACACATTGTCCGTGCCCCTGGCAAATCCCTGCCACCTCACACCGCACCCCCCCCCTCCCAACCACCACCCCACAAACGGTGAACCTGAATTCAAAGCAGGACGTGCGCGTTGGCCTTGGCGCACATGTCGTGCGACCCTCCATGCCTGCCTGGACCCTATGGCCTGCCCAACGCCGCCCTCCCCCCATCTTTCTCGTCATGCATCACACGAGGCCTGGTGTTCATCCTCCTCCTCCAGCACATCGCCTGCTGTGCGATGTTGTGGAGGGTGCAGCAGGCCACCACAATACGTGCAACCCTCCCACCCTCCCAACGTCATTTTGGTGGGCCCCTCCAGAGCAGTCCAGGCACCTGAACCGCAGCTTTACGACGCCGAAGCACCGGTTGATCACGGCCCTGGTTGCTGTATTGGTGTCGTTGTACTGGGTCCCCGCATCGGTCTGTGGCCTTTAGATAGGTGCCATCAGCCACGACTGCAGTGGGTACCCTCTGTTGCCCAGGACCCAACCCCCCAGCCAGAGGGGCACCTCAACATGTCAGGAATCGAGTGTGCCAAGATGAAGGTGTTGTGCACACTGCCCAGGTATCGGGCGCAGAGGTGAATAATGCGTGGCTGATGGTCACATATCAGCTGAATGTTCATCGAGTGATACCTTTTTCGATTGGTGTAGAGCGGCCTGTCATCTGCAGGTGCTCGTAGGCAGCATGCACCCCGTGATCACCCCCTGGACCCAGGGCATCTTGGCGATAGCGGCGAACGCCGCTGCCCTGGCATCCTGGTGAGCTTGGTCCACATTGTAAAGGATGTATTGAGCTACCTGGGCATATCGGGCCTCCGTGACGGCGCAAATGCAACTATGCACCGAGGTCTGTGAAATCCCGGACAGGTCCCCACTCAGGAGCCTGGAAGGATCCCATCACGTCAAGGTTCAAGGCAACCGTCAACTTGATGGCGACCGGGAACCGGTGCCCTCCTCCATACCCCTGCCGTGTGCCAGGTGTGCCATCTGGCAGATACGTCTTTCTATTCAGACAGAGTCTTCAACGGCATGCCCGGTCCGGCAGGTGCTTGAATGACAGGTGGTACCGGTACACACGAGGCAATTCCTCCTCCTCGGCCTGTTGGGCAGCTCGCTCTCCATTCTGGGCAGCTGCCACCTGTTCCTGTGTGGCATGCTCTGCTGCTGCAGCTTCCTCCTCCTCGAGCAGCTCCAGCTGTTACAGCTGCAGGGCGTCCCCAGGGCTGTGACAACTAGCAGGAAGGCCACCATTGTGGTTGTATTCCAATATCCATTGTCTGCAGGGAGTGAAAGGCCGATATGTTAGCATGGTATTTGGATTTGTTTATTGTCACGTGTGCACTGCCCGGGTGGTGGTCGCAGACCACCTGTACGTTCATCGAATAGGTCCCCTTCCTATTGGAACTTATTCTTCACCCAATCGCGTTGGTAAATGGAGAATCCCGCCTATTGTCTTTGCTGAAAATCTTGGCTCTGCGGTGCAGGTCATCAGGGCTTACTTCAAAGAGTTGTTTTTAATGGAGGTGCATGAAGATTTTCTTGTAATTGAGAGAGCACTTTCCCTGGTGGGGGCCCACCTCAATGTTGTTGAGATTCTGCTGCATGGCTTGTCGTCCATCCTTAAGGGTTCGGGACAAGGGGAAGGATGTTAGCCCTAGGCTGCTGTTGATTAAAGAGTCAAGAGTTTTTCCAAACACCTTTATTTTTCCTTGAACACACTCAGCACCAAACTCTATCATCACATCACATGCTCCCAAGGCCACCTGTAGCCTCTTTACATATCAGTGCCAATTATTGGATCAATGAGACATCTAATTGGAATGTTTCTTAACCCATTCCTCGACAGTCTCTCCTTCCTTGGAGAAAAAAAATAATTTGGTGAAAACAAAATTACAAGAAACTCAAAAACACACACAATTCCCCCCACTTTTTTTTTCATTTTTGGAAGGAAAAAAACAAAAGTCACAGGAACAGACGCCCTTCATTAACAATATCCAAAAGTTTCTGTGAACTAGCCCCTCTTTTCATTAAACAGTCAGATAATTGATAGCTACTATCAACCCATTTAATTTTTCCTATCTCCCCTCTGTCCAACATCTGCTTCAAACTTGCGATGTCTATCCTTAGCCTTTTCTCATTGACACTTTTTGGAGTGCACCTTTTGCCACAGGGATTTATTGTCAATGTGACACTCAATGGGTATGTTACCCAAATCCCCTCATCCCAAAATGTCTGTCAATATCTGAGATATATAAAAGGCCATATCCACCGCCTCTATAAGGCTTAAAGTCTCAGCAGCCAAAGTGCTTTTGACCACTCTCCTTATTTTCTTTGTTTCCCACACAAGAGGGCAATATTTACCATTGTTCCCCATGAGGAAAATTATAAAACCTCCTGCGCTTGAAACCCCATCACATAAATTTGCATAGGATGCATCACTATAAACTATGAGTTTCAAGTGCCTAAGATCACCTAAAACCGGGAACCTCAAAACACACTCCTGCATTTTTAGTTTGCCCAACGCTTTATTTGCGCTCATTATGTCTTCCACTTTAGGATCATTCATTTTTGTACTCAACTCTTAAGACATGAAAACTAATGTCCGGTCTAGTCTGTCTACCTAACCAATTCAGTTGCCCAATTAAACTTCGCAGTTGCTCTTTTTCCATCTTTGAACCACTGCGTCTTTTTGTGAAACCCGACTACGACTAACTGCTATTGGGCTGATGTTCTCCAAATAAGATTGTTGACCCAGATAGCCTGGGTCACATTGTGATCCAAAAAGACGAGGTGTTGGGTGTCTTAAAAAATATTAAGGTAGATAAGTCCCCAGGGCCGGATGGGATCTACCCCAGAATACTGAAGGAGGCTGGAGAGGAAATTGCTGAGGCCTTGACAGAAATCTTTGGATCCTCGCTGTCTTCAGGGGATGTCCCGGAGGACTGGAGAATAGCCAATGTTGTTCCTCTGTTTAAGAAGGGTGGCAGGGATAATCCCGGGAACTACAGGCCGGTGAGCCTTACTTCAGTGGTAGGGAAATTACTGGAGAGAATTCTTCGAGACAGGATCTACTCCCATTTGGAAGCAAATGGACGTATTAGTGAGAGGCAGCACGGTTTTGTGAAGGGGAGGTCGTGTCTCACTAACTTGATAGAGTTTTTCGAGGAGGTCACTAAGATGATTGATGCAGGTAGGGCAGTAGATGTTGTCTATATGGACTTCAGTAAGGCCTTTGACAAGGTCCCTCATGGTAGACTAGTACAAAAGGTGAAGTCACACGGGATCAGGGGTGAACTGGCAAGGTGGATACAGAACTGGCTAGGCCATAGAAGGCAGAGGGTAGCAATGGAGGGATGCTTTTCTAATTGGAGGGCTGTGACCAGTGGTGTTCCACAGGGATCAGTGCTGGGACCTTTGCTCTTTGTAGAATATATAAATGATTTGGAGGAAAATGTAACTGGTCTGATTAGTAAGTTTGCAGACGACACAAAGGTTGGTGGAATTGCGGATGGCGATGAGGACTGTCTGAGGATACAGCAGGATTTAGATTGTCTGGAGACTTGGGCGGAGAGATGGCAGATGGAGTTTAACCTGGACAAATGTGAGGTAATGCATTTTGGAAGGGCTAATGCAGGTAGGGAATATACAGTGAATGGTAGAACCCTCAAGAGTATTGAAAGTCAAAGAGATCTAGGAGTACAGGTCCACAGATCACTGAAAGGGGCTACACAGGTGGAGAAGGTAGTCAAGAAGGCATACGGCATGCTTGCCTTCATTGGCCGGGGCATTGAGTATAAGAATTGGCAAGTCATGTTGCAGCTGTATAGAACCTTAGTTAGGCCACACTTGGAGTATAGTGTTCAATTCTGGTCGCCACACTACCAGAAGGATGTGGAGGCTTTAGAGAGGGTGCAGAAGAGATTTACCAGAATGTTGCCTGGTATGGAGGGCATAAGCTATGAGGAGCGATTGAATAAACTCGGTTTGTTCTCACTGGAACGAAGGAGGTTGAGGGGCGACCTGATAGAGGTATACAAAATTATGAGGGGCATAGACAGAGTGGATAGTCAGAGGCTTTTCCCCAGGGTAGAGGGGTCAATTACTAGGGGGCATAGGTTTAAGGTGAGAGGGGCAAAGTTTAGAGTAGATGTACGAGGCAAGTTTTTTACGCAGAGGGTAGTGGGTGCCTGGAACTCACTACCGGAGGAGGTAGTGGAGGCAGGGACGATAGGGACATTTAAGGGGCATCTTGACAAATATATGAATAGGATGGGAATAGAAGGATACGGACCCAGGAAGTGTAGAAGATTGTAGTTTAGTCGGGCAGTATGGTCGGCAGGCACGGGCTTGGAGGGCCGAAGGGCCTGTTCCTGTGCTGTACATTTCTTTGTTCTTTGTTCTTTGTAAAGTAGCCCCTAACTTAGTCTGTCCGATTTCCAGTCCAATATATTTAAATGCACCGGAAGCCTGACTTCCAACCCCAAATTTTTTCCTCAACCCAGAGACTATTAGCTTCAAAATCACTAGTCCCACCCCACAAAAAAACCATTGACATGCTTCATAAAGATGCCAGAAAGATTTCCCTTATGGTGCCAGTTACACATTGCTGGATCTGCTTTCAACTGACAACAGCTTAACTCTAACAAAACTGACCTTACCGAAAAATACCAGACCCTGGACGCATCATTTAATCCATATACACACTTATTCAACTTCCAGAGTATCCCTTCTATGTTAGCTGCCTCTTTAGGAGGACGGAGAAAAATGTCTCTCTGAAGCTGTTGCCCCTGCAAAAAGGGAGCTTTTATATCTATTGATTTGCATTCCCACGCCTTTGTGACTAATAGAACATAGAAAATACAGCACAGAACAGGCCCTTCGGCCCACGATGTTGTGCCGAACCTTTGTCCTAGATTAATCATAGATTATCATTGAATTTACAGTGCAGAAGGAGGCCATTCGGCCCCTTGAGTCTGCACCGGGTCTTGGAAAGAGCACCCTACCCAAACTCAACACCTCCACCCAACACCAAGGGCAATTTGGACATTAAGGGCAATTTATCATTGGCCAATTCACCTAACCCGCACATCTTTGGACTGTGGGAGGAAACCGGAGCACCCGGAGGAAACCCACGCAGACACGGGGAGGACGTGCAGACTCCGCACAGACAATGACCCAATCCGGAATCGAACCTGGGACCATGGAGCTGTGAATAGAGCCAAGAAGATCTCAACCATTTCTGCCATAGGTGAATCTACCATTAAATCCTGATCTTCTAAGTTTTCTTCAAATCCCCTTGCCACAAGCCTGGCCTTTGCCTTATAAGTTCCATCCGGAAGAACCTTTTCCGTGCAAATCCATCTGTGGGATAGAGCTCTTTGTCTCCTATCCGGTACTTCCGTGTATACGCCAAATTCACTCCAACTATGCAGTTCTTGCTGTTTGGCATCTTTGATAACCTTTTCATCCAATTTGTTGGAGGCCGCCTCACGTGCATGTGGGCTTCTACTCCTAGTAGCATTCATAGTCTTACCCATGTTCCAAGACCTTGACAAACTACGTCCCCTATCCCGCCTGGTATCTCATTCTGTACTGCTATTGCTTGATCTTTCCCTTCTGCTGTGGGATGTCCTTTCAATAGTTCTCGACCTTTTTCTGCGGACCTGTTCACTATCTGATGTACTATTTGAACTGGCACTGCGTTTCTGTGCCCTCCATTTTTGAACTTCATGTTCCCAATCCATTGTCTTGACACCCTCCCCTGAATGCTGTACATTCAACCAGTGTTTATACTTTCCAGTGTCCTTCCC
This sequence comes from Scyliorhinus torazame, assembly GCF_047496885.1. Taxonomy (NCBI): domain Eukaryota; kingdom Metazoa; phylum Chordata; class Chondrichthyes; order Carcharhiniformes; family Scyliorhinidae; genus Scyliorhinus; species Scyliorhinus torazame. The sequence goes on along the minus strand of NC_092709.1, from coordinate 166,896,743 downwards.
TGCTCTACTAACAACAGTTGCATCCTTCCATTGACTAGACCCTTCAGGCAAGTATGTTACTTTTGTACCAACTTTTGGCAGTTGTCCTTTCGGAGAAATGGCCTGTTCTAATTCATCAGAAGTATCGTATTCCTCCACAGAAACCTTGTCTATATAAGTCAACTGGTCCTCATAGTTCTGTAACACGTATGTACCAGATGACCCTGGTTCCTCATCCTGTCTGTCTGCGCTGTCTAAACTTGAAAATTTGTAATCTGTACCCATCATCCTTGATGAATGTACCCTGACAGTCTGATTGGCATGTTGCAAAATAATTGTTATCCCATCTATGCCTATGATCTTCCCTGGGCCTTTCCATTCATTAAAATTGTCTCCCTTATAATATACTATGTCTCCTTGCTGAAAAACGGTATTTGATGGCCGTACATTATGCCTTAAAGCTCTGTGAACTCTTTCAGAGACTTCTGCCTCCAAAAAAACTTTTCTACTGCTATGTAATGCATTTAAATGCTCAGCAAAGGCAGAGCTAATTGTAGTCCCTTCCCAAGTTGAAGGCTGGTCATTCAAAATGGATGGAATTTTAGGATTTCTAGCAAACACTAGATAGGGACTATAGCCCCCAACCATCTGCAACAAATTCTTTGCATGTACCGCTCATGCTAAGGCTGAATTTAACTTGCAATTTGGTCTATCTGCCAAAAGTTTCCAGAGCTTGTCATCTATTACTACATGGTTTCTTTCACACACACCATTACTAAATGGGGTTTCTGCATCCATATTCATAACTGTGATATTTAGGTTTCAACACATATCCCTAAACTCATCATTAGCAAATTCTCCTCCGTTGTCCGTAAGGAATTTTGGCAGTGGGCCCATTCCTGTCCCTATCCATTTTTCCATGATCTGATCCAGGATTACTCTCTTTTCTTTACTTCGTACAATGGTTGAATGACTAAATCTGGTTGCTAAATCTACAAAATGAAAAATGAATATATTGTTAGTTTTATCCCAGATCTTAAGGTCCATGGCCAGAATGCCAAAGGTAGGGTTACTATCGATCTTGATGGTGTCCTTCTGTACTTCCTACAAACATCACAGCCTGTTCGATCAGCTTTGTATAGTCTTCATCCCTTACCCCTGCATCCTTTAATAAATGTTTCCGCCTACGAGGAGACGGGTACGCAAATTGCCTATGGAGTTTTAATACAACACGCTTTTTATCAGCTAAAGTCCCATTTCCAGCTGCCAACAACACATCCTTAACAACTGCACCTGAAATATTATTTGTCAATAATGGAATACAATTGTGTCCCGACTGTGTAAATTGTAAGTCCACTGTCTTTCCAAAAACTGTTGCCTTATCCTGTTCCATATCCAGTTTCATGTGTGCTTTCTTCATCGATGGTCTGCTCAGAAGCAAAGGTATCTCACTTGATACAACATCCGTGCTAATGAAATGATTCACTCCGGCAATATTGCAAGGGATCACCACTCTTTTCAAGAACTTCAGAGTATTATCATCCCCAAACCTGAAACTTGTGGAACTTTCAAATTCCTTAACCTGGTTACGATTTTCAGCATTCAAAGAGTCCAGGTAACATTTTAACCAGTCAATTCCACACACAGTAGATGTACAGCCACTGCCCAATACAGCACAATTGAAGGATTCTGCAACCAACACCTTCATTACCGGAGTAAAACTGCTTGTTAAGAGGACAATGCCTTCTTTCTGTTCACTGTCTTTTTCCTCTTCCGACTCTTCCATGTCATGTGTAGCTTCAAACACTGTTAAAACGTGCCACAGACTGCAGGGTTGCTGGGAGAGGGGAGTGCATATTTAAAAGAGACTTCAGTTCCTGGAGCAGGCTGCAGGGTTGCTGGGAGAGGTGCGTGAATATTTAAAAGAGACTTCAGTTCCTGGAGCAGGCCACAGGCTGCAGGGTTGCTGGGAGAGGTGAGTGCATATTTAAAAGAGACATCATTTTCTGGAGCAGGCTGCAGGGTTGCTGGGAGAGGTGAGTACATATTTAAAAGAGACTTCAGTTCCTGGAGCGGGCCTATTGGCTCATTGGAAATCAGGCAGGGTACAAAAGGTGTGTCAAGAGTGCCTTTAGTCGAGTGCTGATTGGAACAGAGTACATCTGAGTTTAGGTGAGTGACTGAGTTTGGGTGAGTGGCGAGAGAGGGCTGTGTTTTTGTTGGTGTTCGGGTTTATCCTTGAGGTTCTATTAAAAAAAAAATGTTTTTCTAAATTATTTAAATTAATTAACTAGTTGAATATGGCTGGACAGGTGAGGTGTCTTGGTAGTTCTTCTTCTCTCAGACTGGGATCCGCTCCTGGCTCAGGTTACAGCGATTATCCTTTTCCTCTTTGTGTGTGTGTGAGTGGGAGAGGTACATTGCCCTGGATTGGGTTGGATAGGTGTAGGCTTGGTGGGGTTTTGGGGTTGTGTGGAAAGTCCTGGGGATATAATTTACTGAGTTGTATTTTTGGATGGTGCTGGGTAATGTCAGGCCCGGCACTGTGCTGGTATCCCTCTCTTACTGACTGGCAGCTGACTCTCCCCTCGATGGTGTTTCAAGTTGGGGGTGTAGAAGGATACAGATACCCGATTTGTTTTTTTGGGGGGGCTTCTTTTTTATGTATGGTATTATTTTATAACTTTGTTGAGTCAATTTCTAAAATGTAAAATCCTAATAAATAGAATTATTTTAAAAAACTACCTAAGAGGGTGGAATTGAAAGTTTGCATGGCTGGCCAATCGAAAGAAGAGAGCCGAAGAGGGGGAAGGGGGAAGGGGGGGAGAAAGAGAGAGAGAGGACACATAGCAGACGTTTGCATGCAAATGGTAATGCTTTTGTATTTTCTCCTCTACCTTTTCTAACTTCTCATCAGCAAATATCACTGAATAACCAAGTGAGCAATCTGGACCATTGGTATGGAGATGAAGTGAATGGTTGGAAGAAAGAATTATATTACACAGCACTTTTCACACCTATCATGTAGTACTTTTGAAGCACAGTCATTATTAATAATGGAGGAATCTTTTCAGCCAATGTGCACCCAGCAAGCTCTCACTAACAGTCATGTGGTCACGGCAGATACTCCACTCTTTTTAAATTGATGATTGAGGATACCAGGGAGAACTGGTCTGCTCTACTTTGAAATAATGCAATGGTTTTGATACTTCCATCTGGGAGGACAGAAGGGCCCTCAGTTTAACATCTCTTCAGAAAGATAGCACCCTCCACAGTGCAATACTCGCACAGAACTGCACAGAGTCTTGACTGATACAGTAAAGAGAGGGAGATCCAAAGAGTTAGGATGAGGCTGCCGAAGAATCTGTCCCCAATGTTGAAATGAAGAGAAGGGAAAACTTCAAAGGTCAAAAGGATGACCCAAGTAGTGTAGGACGGGATACATGGCTGGAGGAGGTGGTAGAGATTCAGTCATGAGAGGTTTGAGGTGAAGATTTTAGACAACTCATTTGGGTCATAAGGCCATGTAGGTGGGAATGATGGGTAAGTGAGACTTTCTGTAGGAGGGAATTCAGGCAGTTGAGTTTATGGAGGGTGAATAGCGGGAGGCTGGCATACAAGGATGACTGTCCAGAAATGATAAAGGAATTGATTTCAGCGATAGTGAGTGAAGTGGACATGGAGATAATTGATGGGCAAACACAAGTAGTTTTGCTGATTGATACAAGGTGAGGATTGAAACTCAGCTGAGGGTTGAAACAACTCTCAGTGTTCGCACAATCTTCTTCAACCTGGGAGGGGGCTGGAGTTACAGCTGGAGTGGAAAGTGATGCCTCTCGCTCGCGATATTCAGTTGGAGAAACTTCTGACTCCTCCACAACTTGATGTTAGACAGGCAATCTCTTAGCACATAGACAATCAAGGAAAGTGGTAAAGAGATAGAATTGGGCTTCATCGTGGAAACCAATGTGGCTGTCACTGGCTGGTGGGAGGCGCATAAGAACAGCTTTGGCCCCCTCCCTCCAATTCTCTATCCCCTTCGGTCTACACCTTAACTTGACATCTTCACACTACCTAACTGGGCAAATATCAAACTATTCAACGTTGTGTTCACAAGTTGCAGGACCTTTAGGCATGGCAGATGAAAAGGCATTCCATTTTATAGGGTTAGGGAATATAAACTATTTCCACAATATCCATGGCAATGTTGTTCTTAATTCATGGACAGTTTATTGATAAGTCTTCCCTACCTTTTCATCTTCCCACTGAAAAAAGTTACAGTCCTTTCGATCTCTGCAGGCTGCACAAGCATAAAACCTCCTGGCTTCTTGCTTCTTGTGCTTGACCTTTACAAACAACAAAGTTGGGCCTAGAACAAATCAGATACTTAGTGTAATTAGTAATATGTAGAAATTAGAAAATCTGTGCTCATTTGATGTACCTTGTAATAGATCAGAAACATACATCCAAACATCCCATTCGAACAAGTTCAATATACTTGAGGAAGGGTAATGATATTTAGCACATTGTCAATGAGACAGGGAAAAGATTGGAAATTAATTTAATTGTTTTCACGCAATAAGGCGAATTGAGGTTATCCATCAATTCATTTAGGAAAGTACAGTTGCTGTAAAATAATCAGGTTTCAACAGATGAACAAGAAAATCACACCTTAGAAATTACATTGTTTAGACAGATCAACATTAACATTTCAAAAACCAGCTCTGCATTTCTTTCTCTATCTAGCTAATGGGACAGCTACAGAACAGCACTGAGTGCGTCTGAAGAGCAAGCAAAATACCTACTCAAAATGCCTGCACTAATATAGTGTTTCATCGCTTGATCAGGTCATCCACTATTGCTTTACAATCTAATAAATTACTTCTAAAGTGCAGCTATGTAAACAAATGCAGCAGTCAATCTGCGCACAAGGTCTCATTTACAGAAAGTGAACTGAATGACAGGTTAATGTAATCTCATTAAACTGGTTAGTAATGGGGCACGGCATAGTGAGGAGAGGAAGGGCTACCAAGAGACGAAAACAGGAGGCAATGAGCTTGAGAAAAGCAATGCCAGGTATGAGCAATGTAATCTGTAAATTGGCTACTTCGGTTGAATTAGAACCTAGCACAATACAGGCCCTTCAGCCCACGATGTTGTGCCGACCATTTATCCTAATCTTTTTTTTAAAATATATTTATTAAAATTTTTAACACAATTTTTCACCCTTACAAACAAACCCCCCCCCCTCATAACAAATAGAAAGAAAATGCACATAGCAAGACATAAACATGGTAAAACGATATGTTACAGAACTTTGTACATTGGATTCCTCTCATACATGCCAGTTTTCCAGATCCTTCATGTATTGTCTTGCTCAAATACCCCCCAGACAGACCCCCCTTCCCCCTCCCTCCTTCCGCAAGACATTTCCCGGGGGTAGCCAAATTTCTCCTCTAGTGCCCCTAGGCTCACAATCGTCCCATCAATGAACAGGTCCTCCATTCTTCCAACCCCCGCCCGATGCCAGCTCTGAAACCCCCCGTCCATTCTCCCCGGGACAAACCGATGGTTACCCCTGATCGGGGACCACACCGAGGCTCCCATTGCACCCCTGTGCCGTCTCCACTGGCCCCAGATCTTTAGCATTGCCGCCACCACCGGACTCGTGGTGTACCTTGTCGGCGAGAGCGGCAGCGGTGCCGTCACCAGCGCACCCAGGCTCGTTCCTTTGCAGGACGCCATCTCCAACCTCTTCCATGCCACCCCCTCCCTCCATCACCCACTTACGGATCATCGCCACATTTGCTGCCCAGTAGTAGCCCCCCAGATTCGGCAGCGCCAACCCTCCTCGGTCCCCACTGCGCTCCAGAAACCCTCTCCTTACTCTCGGGTCTTATTCGCCCACACAAACCCCATAATGCTCCTGCCTACCCTCATAAAAAAGGCTTTGGTGATCACGATGGGAAGGCACTGAAACACAAAAAGAAACCTCGGGAGGACCACCATTTTGACCGACTGCACTCCTACCCGCTAGTGAGAGCGGCAACATGTCCCATCTTTTGAAGTCCTCCTCCATCTGCTCCTCCAGCCTCGTCAGATTCAGTTTATGTAGGGCCCCCCAACTCCTAGCTATTTGGATCCCCAGGTACCGAAAGCTCCTTTCCGCCCTCCTCAGCGGTAGATCGTCTATCCCCCTTTCCTGGTCTCCTGCCTGTACTACAAAAAGCTCACTCTTCCCTACATTAAGCTTATAGCCCGAAAAATCCCCAAACTCCCTTAGAGTCTGCATGACCTCCACCATCCCCTCCACTGGATCCGCCACATACAGCAACAGGTCATCTGCATGATGCGACACTCGATGCTCCACTCCCCCCTCGGACCACCCCCCTCCATTTCCTAGACTCCCTTAATGACATGGCCAAGGGTTCAATTGCTAATGCAAACAACAGGGGGGACAGGGGGCACCCCTGCCTCGTCCCACGGTACAGACAAAAATACTCTTACCTCCGCCGATTCGTAACCACACTCGCCACCGGGGCTCTGTAAAGGAGCTTAACCCAACTAATAAACCCTCCCCCGAACCCAAACCTACGCAGCACTTCCCAGAGGTACTCCCACTCTACTCGGTCAAAGGCCTTCTCCGCGTCCATAGCTGCCACTATCTCCGCCTCTCCCTCCACCGATGGCATCATTATCACGTTTAGGAGCCGCTGCACATTGGTGTTCAGCTGCCTGCCCTGTACAAATCCTGTCTGGTCCTCGTGAATCACTCCCGGGACACAGTCCTCGATCCTTGTAGCCAGAACTTTTGCCAGCAACTTAGCATCCACATTGAGGAGCGAGATCGGCCTGTACGACCCACATTGCAGTGGGTTCTTGTCCTGCTTCAGGATCAAAGAGATCATCGCCTCCGACATTGTCGGGGGCAGGGTTCCTCCCTCCCGTGCCTCATTAAAAGTCCTCACTAGCAGCGGGGCCAACGGGTCTACGTACTTCCTGTAGAACTCAACCGGGAACCCGTCAGGTCCCGGGGCCTTCCCTGCCTGCATACTCACCAAACCTTTGCTCAGTTCCTCCAACCCAATTGGTGCCCCCAAACCAGCCACCTCCTGCTCCTCCACCCTCGGGAACCTCAGTTGGTCCAGGAATCGTCTCATCCCCTCTTCCCCCGCGGGGGACTGGGATCTGTACAGCTCCTCATAGAAGGCCTTGAATGCCTCATTTACTTTCGTCGCACTCCGCACCATAGCTCCCCTTCCATCCTTGACTCCGCCTATTTCCCTCGCAGCCATCCTCTTACGGAGCTGGTGTGCCAGCATCCGACTCGCCTTCTCCCCATACTCATACGTCGCCCCCTGCGCTTTCCTCCACTGTATCTCTGCCTTCCCTGTGGTCAACAGGTCAAACTCCGTCTGGAGACGTCGCCTTTCCCTAAGTAATCCCTCTTCAGGGGCCTCTGCGTATCTCCTGTCCACTCTTAAAATCTCCCCCACTAACCTCTCCCTTTCCATGCCCTCTATCTTCTCCCTATGAGCCCTGATGGAGATTAGCTCTCCCCTGACCACCGCCTTCAGCGCCTCCCATACCACCCCCACCTCCCCGTTGTCATTGGTCTCCAAGTACCTTTCGATACACCCCCTCACCCTCCCACACACCGTCTCATCTGCCAACAGTCCCACATCCAACCGCCACAGCAGGCGCTGGTCCCTCTCCCAACTCCAATTCCACCCAGTGCGGGGCGTGATCTGAAATGGCGATGGCCGAATACTCCGTTCCCTCCACTTTCAGGATCAGCGCCCTGCCCAGAACAAAAAAATCCATCCGGGAGTAGGCCTTGTGCACGTGGGAGAAGAAAGAAAATTCCCTGGCCTACGACCTGGCAAACCTCCACGGGTCCACTCCCCCCATCTGATCCATAAACCCCCTAAGCACCTTGGCCGCCGCTGGCCTCTTTCCGGTCCTAGATCTGGAGCGATCCAGTGCTGGGTCCAACACCGTATTAAAATCCCCACCCATTATCAAGCTTCCTACCTCCAGGCCCGGAATGCGCCCCAACATGCGCTTCATGAATCCGGCATCATCCCAGTTCGGGGCGTATACATTTACCAATACCACCCACGTCCCCTGCAACTTACCGCTCACCATCACGTATCGACCTCCATTGTCCACTACGATATTCTTGGCCTCAAACGACACCCGCTTCCCCACCAATATTGCCACCCCTCTGTTCTTCGCGTCCAGCCCGGAATGGAATACCTGTCCTACCCATCCCTTTCTTAACCTGACCTTATCCGCCACCTTCAAATGTGTCTCCTGGAGCATGACCACGTCCCTTTAAGTGCGCGAACACTCGGGCCCTCTTTACCGGCCCATTCAGGCCCCGAACATTCCACGTTATCAGCCGGATTGGGGGGCAGCTGCTCGAAACAGCGCTTAATGAACTCTTGCAGCTCCGGCCCGCATTCCACTTTATCCCCGGCCGCCGCCATTTTGTTTTTCTTCCCTCGCTTCTCCCGCTGCTCCAACGCCGCTTTTTTGGCTGTTTCGCTTCTAGTCCGGTCCATAAACGGTGAAGGGGGACCTCACCCTTCCCTTCCCACACAGAACGTCTTCAAAAAATTCCCATTGCGGCTCCTCTAGAGAGCCTGAAGGTCCGTGATCGCGGGAGCTGCCGAATCGTGCGGCTTAGCTCCGCATCGCCGCAACCGGAACCATTTATCCTAATCTAAGATCAACCTAACCTACACCCCTTCAATTTACTGCTGTCCATGCGTCTGTCTAAGAGTCGCTTAAATGTGCCTAATGGCTCTGACTCCACCACCTCTGCTAGCAGTGCATTCCACACACCCACCACTCTCTGTGTAAAGAACCTACCTCTGACATCTCCCCTATACCTTCCTCCAATCACCTTAAAATTATGTCCTCTCATGACAGCCATTTCCACCCTGGGGAAACGTCTCTGGCTATCCACTCTATCCATGTCTCCCATCACCTTGTACACCTCTATCAAGTCACCTCTCTTCCTTCTTTGCTCCAGTGAGAAATGCCCTAGCTCCCACAACCTTTCTTCATAGGACATGCCCTCCAGTCCAGGCAGCATCCTGGTAAATCTCCTCTGTACCCTCTCCAAAGCATTCACATCCTTCCTATAATGAGGCGACCAGAACTGGACATAATATTCCAAATGTGGTCTAACTAGGGTTTTATAAAGCTGCAGCAAAACCTCGCGGCTCTTAAACTCAATCCACCTGTTAATGAAAGCCAACACACCATACGCCTTCTTAACAACCTGGGTGGCAACTATGAGTGATCTATGTACATGGAACCCAAGATCCCGCTGTTCCTTCACACTTCCAAGAATCCTGCCTTTAACCCTGTATTCAGCATTCAAATTCGACCTTCCAAAATGAATCACTTCACATTTATCAAGGTTGAACTCGATCTGCCACTTCTTAGCCCAGCTCTGCATCCTGTCAATGTCCTGTTGTAACCTGCAAAAACCCTCAACACTATCTACAACTCCCCCAACCTTTGTGCCATTGGCAAACTTACTAACCCACCCTTCCACTTCCTCATCCAAGTCATTTATAAAAATCACAAAGAGCAGAGGTCCCAGAGCAGATCCTTGCGGGACACCACTGGTCACTGACCTCCAGGCGGAATACTTTCCATCCACTACCTCTCGCTGTCTTCTTTCGGCCAGCCAATTCTGTATCCAGACAGGCAAATTTCCCTATATCCCATGCCCCCTAACTTTCTGAATGAGCCTACCATGAGGAACCTTCTCAAATGCCTTACTGAAATCCATATACACCACATCCACTGCCCGACCTTCATCAATGTGTCTCGTCACATCCTCAAAGAATTCAATGAGGCTTGTGAGGCATGACCTGCCCCTCATAAAGCCATGCTATCTTTACTCAAACTATGTTTTTCTAAATAATCATAAATCACATCTCTCCGAATCCTTTCCAATATTTTGCTCACCACAGACATAAGACTAATGGGTGTGTAATTCGCAGGAATTTCCCGATTCCCTTTCTTGAACAGGGGAACAACATTCTCCTCCCTCCAATCATCCGGTACTACTCCAGTGGAGCGTGAGGACGCAAAGATCATCGCCAATGGCGCAGCAATCGCCTCCCTCGCTTCCCATAGTAACCTTGGGTATATCCCATCAGGCCCTGGGAACTTAGCTATCCTGGTGCTTTTCAAAATTTCCAGCACATCCTCCTTCTTAATATCAACCTGTTTGAGTCTATTAACCTGGTTCACACTGTTCTCATGAGCAACAAGGTCCCTCTCGCTCGTGAATACTGAAGCAAAACATTCATTTCGGACCTCCCCCATCTCCTCAGACTCTAGGCACAGTTTCCCTCCACTATCCCTGAATTGCAACTGATCACAATACAAGTGAAATTAATCAAGTATCTAGACGAAGGCAAAATAGAAGAAGCGAACACGGTTTTCAAGGCAGTGGAAATCTACAACCCCAGAAAGCGGTGTGTGGACTTTGGGTCAAATTGAATTTCCAACTGAGATTATTAGGCAGGGTAACAAGGGAGTTCCAAGGTTCTCCTTCTGGAGTTGCTTCTGCTCAACGCGTACTTCGATTGCATGGATGGAGGGCAAGAGAGTAGGTCTCCAAATTTGTATATGGTACTAACAATAGGAGGCATCAAATCATCCCCACAACCACAGGAAATCCAAGCTGACAATTATTCCCCAGATATTACTCTGACATTGCATGTCAGTGACCTTCAATGAAGTTTAGTGTATGTCAATTGCTTTGAGATGTTTGAGAAATGCAATTAATATGTAAATGTACGTTAGAAATTTAAGTCATAAGCAACTTCCTTTAAAGGTATTACATTTCACCATCTTCTGGTAATGGGATGGGCAAGAGAAGAACATTGTTGATCGGAATAGTCTCAGTACAACAAAGTGCTGTGATCCACCTATCAATTTCGGAAAATACATTTGTTACAAGATTAAGCATGTTTCAATGGATGCATAACAGGAAATAACATTCAAATCACACCCAAAGGATTGCAGCATTCTTTGGCATTTTAACATTTCAAAACCAGTTCAGATACATTTCTTTACCAGCAGCCTAGCTCATGGGACAGGCCCTACAAAGCAGCGACTGTCCCTGCAAAGCAGCAGCTATTCAGTGTTAGGTAACAATAAACAAACTGGAAATGCTGAAAATCTATCTCTGAATGGCTGAAATGTTTCACATCAACAATGCATTCAGCAGCTTCTGGAAAGTGTCAAGCATTTAACAGGTATTTGTTAGCATATTTCCAGTTTGCAAAGCATTTCCTCACCTTCTGTTATTAAAAAGGGAACAAATAAAACAATAGTTGACTGAGTCCAATCCAGTGACATAATCATGGGGGGCGGGGGTGAAGCAAAGTCCAATTCTGATTAAAGGTCATGGAGCTGAAACTTGAACTCGGTTTCTCACTCCACAGATGCTGTCAGACCGACTGAATATTTCCAGCATTTCTGTGCGATTTCTGCCATTTTTTGCTTTTGTAAAAGAATATCGTCTTTGAAAAATTAAAGTTGAACCTATTTCCTGGAATGTAATTGGACAATGTTATTCAAACAATGAAGACCAATGATTAACAAAACAAAAACGAAAAATGTTGAATGGCCCACGCTGTTGAATTGCTAACCTCATTGGCAGTGGAAGTGACTGCAAGGGGTCAAATAATCTGGAATGATCATAAATGATGTCAGGAAAGAAATAGAAAGGTATGCCTCGATAAATAGGGAGATATTACAGGACTAATAATCTAGAGAATACAAATTCAGATCTCACTGCGGTTGACTCTGGACTGTTCTCTGGAATGGCTTAGCAAGCCACTCAGTTAAAGACAATTATGAATGGGTAATAACTGCTGACCTTGGCAGTGACCAGCACAACACGCAAATAATAAAGAAAAAGGATATTTGAGAATTTGGATGTAGAAAAAGTGACTATAAAGATGTTGAATTATCAGGAAAATGTCCTTTATGGAAGGAAACGTTTTTTTTTTTTGAGAACCTAGTTAATATTTGGTCCCGGTTTCTCACACAGTTGACTCAACAGCCCTCTGAAGTTGCGAGGCTTGAAAGTGGGTGATGTGGTAGCACAGTGGTTAGCACTGTTGCTTCACAGCACCAGTGACCCAGGTTCGATTCCCAGCTTGTGCTTGTTAGGTGAATTGGACATTCTCGGGTGGTGCAGTGGTTAGCACTGCTGCCTACGGTGCTGAGGACCCGGGTTCGATCCCGGCTCTGGGTCACTGTCTGTGTGGAGTTTGCACATTCTCCCCATGTCTGCGTGGGTTTCACCCCCACAACCCAAAGTAGTGCAGGTTAGGTGGATTGGCCACACTAAATTGCCGCTGAATTTGAAAAAAATAATTGGGTACTCTAAATTTATTAATAAAACGAATTAGGCGTTCTGAATTCTTTCTCAGTGTACCCGGACAGGCGCTGTAGTGTAGCGACTGCAGGATTTTCACAGTAACTTCATTGCAGTGTTAAAGTAATCCTATTAGTGACACTAATAAAGATTATTATTCTGAACTCTAATGAATATAGGCCCAACTGCTCAACCTTTGCTCATATGGCAACCCCTTCATCCTCGGACCAGCCTAATGAATTTTCTCTGAACTGTTTCCAATGCAATTTACATCCCTCTTTGAGTAAGACCAAAACTGTACACAGAACCTGAGTTGCAGCCTCATCAATACCCTGTACAGTTGCAGCAATACGTATCATCTCCCTTTAAATAGAGATCATCATTCCAATTACCGGTCTAATTACTTGCTGTGCCTCCCATGCATCTGCTGCCCTTGCTCTTCTAGGTGGTAGACATAATGGGTTTGGAAGGTGCTGTAGAAGGACGCTTATATTTGCTGCTGTGCATTATGTAAATAATATGCATTGCTGACACAGCGCACTGATAGTGGAGTGAGTGAATGTTTATGATGATTGATGGGGTGGGAATAAAATGGGCTACTTTGTTCTGAATGGTGGCAAGCATCTTGTATGTTGGAGCTGCAATAATCCAGACAAATGGACACTATTCGGTCACACTCCTGACCTGGCTTGTAGATGGTGATCAGGCTTTAGTTACCCGCCACTGAATTCCTAGCCTCTGACCTCTTTTAGCCACAGTATTTCTATAGCTGATCCAGTTCAGTTTCTAGTGAATGGTGACTCCCACAGAATGGTGACATCCAGCAGAGGGCAGTAGAGCGGAGCTGCTGATTGGTGTTGCAAGGGAAATTTGCATACCTCCGTTGTGGTCACCCTAATTTGAACGTGTACCTGAGCTAAAGACCCTAGCTGTTCGAGTGAAGACAAGCATCCAGCAGAGGGCAGTAGAGCAGAGCTGCTGATTGGTGTTGCAAGGGAAATTTGCATACCTCCGTTGTGGTCACCCTAATTTGAAGGTAGTTTGTGGAGGAGCCGTTGGCAAGTGACACTTAAACCCGAATCACTTCTTCAGTGTTTCCCTCCCTACCCTCTCCTCTAACCAAAAAAAAACCAACCGCTGTAAAGATCAAGAGGAAGGCTCGAGGGCAGGTAGAAGTAGAAAGAAGTTGAACCGTGACGCCACAGCCTGCAGGTAAGGGATTGGCTGGTGACTGGTAAGTAGTTTTTCTTTTATATTCCCTCAGATGTTATCGTGCAGGGCGCAGAGGTTGCTGAGTGTGTGCTTGCTGAGAAGGGGAGTGAATAACAGGTAAGCTCTTTCTTTCTTTTTTTAACTAGGGGGATGGCAGGGAAGGTAGTGCAATGTTCCTCCTGCAGAATGTTTGAGGTGAGGGACGCCGACAGTGTCCCTGCTGATTTCATCTGTGGGACGTGCACCCATCTCCAGCTCCTCAGAAACCGCTTAAGGGAACTGGAGCTGGATGAACTTCGGATCATTCGGGAAGCAGAGGTGGTCATAGATAGAAGCTTCAGGGATGTAGTTACACCGAAGAATAAAGATAGATGGGTGACGGTGAGAGGGGCTGGGAGGAAGCAGTCAGTGCAGGGATTCCCTGTGGTCATTCCCCTTAGTAACAAGTATACCGCTTTGGATACTGTTGGGGGGGGGGGGCATACTAGGGGTAAGCCATGGGGTGCATGTCTCTGGCACAGAGTCTGTCCCGGTTGCTCAGAAGGGAAGGGGGAGAGGAGTAGAGCATTAGTCATTGGAGACTCCATAGTTAGGATAGATAGGAGATTCTGTGGGAACGAGAGACTCACGGTTGGTGTGTTGCCTCCCAGGTGCCAGGGTGCGTGATGTCTCGGATCGTGTTTTCGGGATCCTTAAGGGGGAGGGGGTGCAGCCCCAAGTCGTGGTCCACATAGGTACCAACGACATAGGTAGGAAAAGGGACAGGGATGTAAGGCAGGAATTCAGGGAGCTAGGGTGGAAACTTAGATCTAGGACAAACAGAGTTATTATCTCTGGGATGTTACCCGTGCCACGTGATAGCGAGATGAGGAATAGGGAAAGAGAGGAGTTGAACGCGTGGCTACAGGGATGGTGCAGGAGGGAGGGTTTCAGATTTTTGGAGAACTGGGGCTCATTCTGGGGTCAGTGGGACCTCTACAAACGGGACCAGAGGGGTACCAATATCCTGGGGGGGAAATTTGCTAATGCTCTTCGGGAGGGTTTAAACTAGTTCAGCAGGGCCTTGGGAATCTGAATTGTAGCTCCAGTATACATGAGGTTGAGAGTAGTGAGGTCATGAGTAAGGTTTTAAAGTTGCAGGAGTGTACCGGCAGGCAGGCAGGGTGGTTTAAAGTGTGTCTTCTTCAATGCCAGGAGCATCCGGAATAAGGTGGGTGAACCTGCGACATGGGTTGGTACCTGGGACTTCGATGCTGTGGCCATTTCGGAGACATGGATAGAGCAGGGACAGGAATGGTTGTTGCAGGTGCCGGGGTTTAGATATTTCAGTAAGCTCAGGGAAGGTGGTAAAAGAGGGGGAGGGGTGGCATTGTTAGTCAAGGACAGTATTACGGTGGCAGAAAGGACGTTTGATGAGGACTCGTCAATTGAGGTAGTATGGGCTGAGGTTAGAAACAGGAAAGGAGAGGTCACCCTGTTAGGGGTTTTCTATAGGCCTCCGAAAAGTTCCAGAGATGTAGAGGAAAGGATTGCAAAGATGATTCTGGATAGGAGCGAAAGCAGCAGGGTAGTTGTTATGGGGGACTTTAACTTTCCAAATATTGACTGGAAACACTATAGTTCGAGTACTTTAGATGGGTCCGTTTTTGTCCAATGTGTGCAGGAGGGTTTCCTGACACAGTATGTAGATAGGCCAACGAGAGGCGAGGCCGTATTGGATTTGGTACTGGGTAATGAACCAGGACAGGTGTTAGATTTGGAGGTAGGTGAGCACTTTGGTGATAGTGACCACAATTCGATTACGTTTACTTTAGTGATGGAAGGGCTAGGTATATACCGCAGCGCAAGAGTTATATCTGGGGGAAAGGCAATTATGATGCGATAAGGCAAGACTTAGGATGCATCGGATGGAGAGGAAAACTGCAGGGGATGGGCACAATGGAAATGTGGAGCTTGTTCAAGGAACAGCTACTGCGTGTCCTTGATAAGTATGTGCCTGTCAGGCAGGGAGGAACTGGTCGAGCAAGGGAACCGTGGTTTACTAAGGCAGTCGAAACACTTGTCAAGAGGAAGAAGGAGGCTTATGTAAAGATGAGACATGAAGGTTCAGTAAGGGCGCTCGAGAGTTACAAGTTAGCTAGGAAGGACCTAAAGAGAGAGCTAAGAAGAGCCAGGAGGGGACATGAGAAGTCTTTGGCAGGTAGGATCAAGGATAACCCTAAAGCTTTCTATAGATATGTCAGGAATAAAAGAATGACTAGGGTAAGAGTAGGGCCAGTCAAGGACAGTAGTGGGAAGTTGTGCTTGGAGTCCGAGGAGATAGGAGAGGTGGTAAATGAATATTTTTCGTCAGTATTCACACAGGAAAAAGACAATGTTGTCGAGGAGAAAACTGAGATCAGGCTACTAGACTAGAAGGGCTTGAGGTTCATAAGGAGGAGGTGTTAACAATTCTGGAAAGCGTGAAAATAGATAAATCCCCTGGGATTCTTTGGGAAGCTAGGGAGGAGATTGCTGAGCCTTTGGCTTTGATCTTTAAGTCATCTTTATCTACAGGAATAATGCTAGAAGACTGGAGGATAGCAAATGTTGTCCCCTTGTTCAAGAAGAGGAGTAGAGACAACCCTGATAACTACAGACCAGTGAGCCTTACCTCTGTTGTGGGCAAAATCTTGGAAAGGTTTATAAGAGATAGGGTGTATAATCATCTGGAAAGGAATAATTTGATTAGACATAGTCAGCACGGTTTCGTGAAGGGTAGGTCGTGCCTCACAAACCTTATTGAGTTCTTTGAGAAGGTGTCCAAACAGGTGGATGAGGGTAAAGCAGTTGATGTGGTGTATATGGATTTCAGTAAAGCGTTTGATAAGGTTCCCCACGGTAGGCTACTGCAGAAAAAATGTAAGCATGGGATTCAGGGAGATTTAGCAGTCTGGATCAGAAATTGGCTAGCTGGAAGAAGACAAAGGGTGGTGGTTGATGAGAAGTGTTCAGACTGGAGTCCAGTTACTAGTGGTGTACCACAAGGATCTGTTTTGGGGCCACTGCTGTTTGTCATTTTTATAAATGACCTGGAGGAGGGCGTAGAAGGATGGGTGAGTAAATTTGCAGATGACACTAAAGTCGCTGGAGTTGTGGACAGTGCGGAAGGATGTTACAAGTTACAGAGGGACATAGATAAGCTGCAGCGCTGGGCTGAGAGGCAAATGGAGTTTAATGCAGAAAAGTGTGAGGTGATTCATTTTGGAAGGAATAACAGGAAGACAGAGTACTGGGCTAATGGTAAGATTCTTGGCAGTGTAGATGAGCAGAGAGATCTCGGTGTCCATGTACATAGATCCCTGAAAGTTGCCACTCAGGTTGAGAGGGTTGTTAAGAAGGCGTACGGTGCGTTAGCTTTTATTGGTAGAGGGATTGAGTTTCGGAGCCATGAGGTCATGTTGCAGCTGTACAAAACTCTGGTGCGGCCGCATTTAGAGTATTGCGTGCAATTCTGGTCGCCGTATTATAGGAAGGATGTGGAAGCATTGGAAAGGGTGCAGAGGAGATTTACCAGAATGTTGCCTGGTATCGAGGGAAGATCTTATGAGGAAAGGCTGAGGGACTTGAAGCTGTTTTCGTTGGAGAGAAGAAGGTTAAGAGGTGACTTAATTGAGGCATACAAGATGACCAGAGGATTGGGTAGGGTGGACAGTGAGAGCCTTTTTCCTCGGATGGTGATGTCTAGCATGAGGGGACATGGCTTTAAATTGAGGGGAGATAGATATAAGACAGACGTCAGAGGTAGGTTCTTTACTCAGAGAGTAGTGTGTGGAGTGCCCTGCCTGCAACAATAGTGGACTCGCTAACACTAAGGGTATTCAAATGGTCATTAGATAGACATATGGACGATAAGGGAATAGTGTAAATGGGCTTTAGAGTGGTTTCACAGGTCGGCGCAACATCGAGGGCTGAAGGGCCTGTACTGCGCTGTAATGTTCTCTGTTCTATGTTCTATGTTGACAATGGGCGATTTAGTGATAGTAATGCCATTTAATGTCTGGAAGAGCAGATTAGATGCTTTTTTTTTTGTGATGGTCATTTTCTGGTATGTCTGGTGCAAATGCTACTTGCCACCTGTCAGACCAAGCCATGTTGTCCGGGTCAGTCTTCATGCAGATACGGCTGCTTCATTATCTGAAAATATGCAAATGTAATGGAACATTGTGCAATTAGCAACAAACACCCTCCATTTCTGTTCATATGGTGGAGAGAAAGTTATCAATGAAGCAGATGAAGATGGTTGGGCCTCTAACATTACCCTGAGGAACTCCTGAAGTGATATCCTGGGACTGAGCTCATCGGCCTCCAACAACCATAACCATCTTCCTTTGTGCTAGGTACGACTCTAACCAGCAGAGTCGAGAGACTTCGGTGGCGGCCATGGTGTGAGTGGTCGTACATTTGGCAGCTCTGGCTCGAGGCGGTCTTCTTGGTCGTTTTCCCCGATTGCCAGGCGGATGTTTTGAAGGAAAAGGTTGCAGGAGCGGTGGAGGAAGACGATACTCCACCGGTGAATGTATTTGTGGACCAGAAGTGGGTTTAGAAGAAAGGAGCTGCAAGAGCAAGAAACTCTTCGTGCGACACAGGGAAAGATGGCGGAGAGCAAGGGGTCGACCCTATCAGCCCAATGGGGACAAGATGAATGGGCAGAGATGGCGAGGTTGGTGGATAAGATGCTGCAGGTCGCTGGGTAGTATTTGAAGGCCCCGGAGGCTGGGCTGTTGAAAAAGCAGCAGAAACTCCAGTTGGAGTTTTCTACGGTCAGGTGTCTACGGGTAAGGCAGTGGGGCAGTTGTGGAGGGCCAGAAGGGCATTCTATGAGTAAGGGGAGAAGGCGAGCAGGATGCTGGCAAATCAGCTGAGGAAGCAGGAGGCGGTGAGGGAGATCATACAGGTGAAGGATAGGAGGGGAAATACGGTCTTAGACCCGATGGGGATGAATGGGGTTTTCTAGGAGTTTTACAAGTGATTATATAATTTGGAGCCCCTGGATTGGGCGGGCGGGGGGGGGGGGGGGGGGGGGGGGGGGGTTGTTTTTAGACGGGTTGGAGTTCCCCAAGGTGGAGGAGGACCTGGTAAAGGGGCTGGGAGCACCCATTTGACTGGCGAAGGTGAAGGAGGGTATGGGGACGGAGCAGGCGTGGAAGGTCCCGGACCCGGATGGCCTCCCGGTAGTATTTTCTAAAAGGTTTTTGGGAGACCTGGGGCCCCTGCTGGTAAGGGCATTCAATGAGGCGAAGGAGAAGGGGGAGCTCTCCTCCCCCCCCCCACCCCACCCCACCGTTATCGCAGGTCGATTTCCTTAATTTTGAAGAAGGATAAGGATCCGGAGAAGTGTGGGTCCTACTGCCCGATATCACTGCTGAATGTAGTTGCTAAGTTGTTGGTAAAGATCTTGGCCTCGCGGATTGAGGACTGTGTGCCATGGGTGATAGGTGAAGACCAGACGGGATTTGTAAAGGGGAGCCATCTGTCGGCTAATATTAGGCGTTTGTTAAACGTTATAATGATGCCCTTGGAGGGACGGAATGTGGAGGTGGCGGTCACCTTTGATCAGGTAGAATGGGAATATTTGTGGGAGGTACGGTGGTTTGGGCCGGGGTTTGTGGATTGGGTTCGGTTGTTGTATCGGGCACCCGCAGTAAGGACGATCTGGGTGAGCACCAAGGGTTTGGCATGGGATAGAGCGGGGGGGTGGCGAAGGGGGGGGGATGCTCTTTTGGATTGTCGGTGCAGACTTAATGGGCTGAATGGCCTCCTGCAGTTTAGGCATTCTAGTATTCTAACCCTAAGCATGAAATGCTGCTGGTCCGAGAATACGTTTCCTTCCTTCAGAAAGTAAATAAGATGGGTGTCATTCGGCTTTGTTTTATTTGATTTATAATCTTTATTGTCACAAGTAGGCTTACATTAACACAGCAATGAAGTTACTGTGAAAATCCCCTAGTCGACACATTCCGGTGCCTGCTCAGGTACACAGAGGGAGAATTCAGAGTGTCCAATTCACCTAACAGCACGTCTTTCGGGACTTGTGGAGGAAACCGGAGCGCCCGGAGAAAACCCACGCAGGCACAGGGCGAACGGACAGACTCCACACAGACAGTGACCTAAGCCGGGAATCAAACCTGGGACCCCAAGCAACAGTGCTAACCACTGTGCCACCATGCCACCCATACTTGGTCAGATTTAAGTTATAAATTAATTGCACAACTCATTGTGTGTTTTTGTTATAAACAGCATATCTTAGGATAAGCAACAGGGTCAGGCTAAAACAGTTTGATGAAACTTGGGCAAAACTGGTAGATGGAGTTCAATGTGGAAAAGTATACGGTCATCGAATGTGGACCAAAAGGTAGGTCAAGGTATTTTCTAACGGGTAAGAAGCTATCAACATTTTCAAAAATAATCTTTATTATTGTCACAAGTAGGCTTACATTAACACTGCAGACACAGGGAGATTGCGCAGATTCTGCACACACAGTGACCCAAGAGGGAATTGAACCCGGGACCCTAGCGCTGTGAAGCAACAGTGCTAACCACTGTGCTACCATGCCGCCCATTGATGGGACAGAGATTTAATGGTAATACACAAAAACATTAAAACACCAGTAGAATACTTCTTCAAGTGAGCTGGAGTAGGACGGGATGGAGGTTGTACTATAGTTGGATAAAGCTCTGCTTAGGCTATACCTGAAGTACTTGGGGGGGGGATTCTCCGAGCCCGCGCCGGCCCGGAGAATCGCCTGCGACCGTGCCACGACGGCTCTCCGAGGTGCGGAGAATCGGCGCCATTGGCGACGGCCGCGGGAATCGGCGAGCCGCCGATTCTCCGGCCCAGATGGGCCGAGCCGATACGACAGAGTCCCGCCGGCGGGAACGGCCTGGGGGGGGCTCCTTCACCGGGGGGGGGGGCCTCCGATGGGGTCTGGCCCGCGATCGGGCCCCACCGATCAGCGGGCCGGCCTCTCTCCCCCACCGCCCGGGCCTACTTCCTGGCACAGCCGGCCCCTGAACACCGACCCCATGTTGGGTCGGGGCCGGCCCGCAGAAGAAGTCCCCCGCGCATGCTCAGGATGGCGCGGCCCAACTGCGCATGCGCATGATGGAGCTGGCCCAACTGCGCATACGCGGGTTGGCGCGGCGCCCATTTGGCGCGGCGAAAGGAGGCTGGAGCGGCATGAACCACTCCAGCGCCTTGCTGGCCACTGTGGGGGCCAGAAT
Source organism: Scyliorhinus torazame (assembly GCF_047496885.1). Classification (NCBI taxonomy): domain Eukaryota; kingdom Metazoa; phylum Chordata; class Chondrichthyes; order Carcharhiniformes; family Scyliorhinidae; genus Scyliorhinus; species Scyliorhinus torazame. Next base: position 166,875,868 of record NC_092709.1, on the reverse strand, counting down.
CGTACGTATCCGGGCCCTGTTCGCGCAGTCGTGAAACGCGGCTGTGTTCATGACGCCGCAAACTCTTGGGCCCAATATTGGAGAATCGCCCCCTGCATTGTATTCTGGGCAATGTTCCACAGGCAGGATATATTTGCCCTGAAAGGGCGAGGAGTGCCTGCCAATTCACCAGAATGGTACCAGGGCTAAAGGGGCTAAATGAAGGCATATGGAAGCAAAGGAGGTAAATGGAGTTTAATATACAGGTCAGCCATGATTTAGTTGAATAGCAGAACTGGCTTGAGGGGCTGAATGGCCTACTTCTGTTCTTATCTTTTTAGAAAATAATCTTTATCGTCACCAGTAGGCTTACATTCCGGCGCCTGTTCGGATACACAGAGGGAGAACTCAATGTCCAAATTACCTATTTGCAGCACGGTAGCATTGTGGATAGCACAATTGCTTCACAGCTCCAGGGTCCCAGGTTTGATCCCGGCTTGGGTCACTGTCTGTGCGGAGTCTGCACATCCTCACCGTGTGTGCGTGGGTTTCCTCCGGGTGCTCCGGTTTCCTCCCACAGTCCAAAGATGTGCAGGTTAGGTGGATTGGCCATGATAAATTGCTCTTAGTGTCCAAAATTGCCCTTAGTGTTGGGTGGGGTTACTGGGTTATGGGGATAGGGTGGGAGTGTTGACCTTGGGTAGGGTGCTCGTTCCAGGAGCCGGTGCAGACTCGACGGGCCAAATGGCCTCCTTCTGCACTGTAAATTCTATGATCTAACAGCATGTCTTTCGGGACTTGTGGGAGGAAACCGGAGCACCCAGAGGAAACCCACGCAGGCACAGGGAGAACGTGCAGCCTCCACACAGACAGTGACCCAGTCGGGAATCGAACCTGGGACCCTGGTGCTGTGAAGCTACAGTGCTACCCACTGTGCTACCGTGCCGCCCAAAGATGATCTTATTGAAACATGCAAGATTCAGAGGGGCTTGATGCCGGGAGGATGTTTCTCTTGTGGGGGAATCTAAAACAAGGCACACAGTTTCAAAATAAGTGGTCTAATTTAAGATGGAGACTAGGAGGAACTTCTTCTCTCAGAGAGTTGTCAGTGTTTGGTATTCTCTTCCCCAGAGAGCAATGGAGGCTGGGTCATTGAATATACTCAAGGTCAAGTTAGACAAGGGAGTCAAGGATAAAGGGGACTTGAGTTTTGCCAGAGTGGATGTGGAAAGGATGTTTCCTCTAGTTGAAGAATCTAGAACTGGGAGTCGTTCATTTAAGACAGGGATGTGAAGACATTTTCTCCCTCAGGTTCAGAGTCTTTGGAACTCTCTTCCTAAAACGGAGTGGAAGCAGAGTTTTTGAATATTTTTACGGCAGAGGTAAATAGATTCTTGATAAGCAAGGGTGTGAAAGGCTATCAGGGGCAGGCAGGAATGGAGAGTGGAGGATACAATCTGATCAGCCATGATCTTATTGAATGGCAGAGCAGGCTCAAGGGGCCAAATAGCCTATTGCTGCGCCTAATTTATATATTCATAGATAACAAAGGAGAAAATTAGCTGTGATCTTACTAAATGGTGGAGCAAGTTCAATGGGCCGAATGGCCTACTCCTATTACTTATGATCTTACAGGACAAGATTGCCCTCCATCCTGATTTGGCATTCATATTGCTGTTCCTTCATTGTTGCTGGGTCAAAATCCTAGAACGGTTTCCTTAGCTGCACTGTGGGTGTACCTATTCTATATGGACTGCAGTGGTTCAAAGTGACTCACCACAAACGAAAAACATATTAGCTTCATACTTGGTTCTGATGTGTACAGGTAATCTCAAATGGGAAGCTTTTCCAGTCCGCTTGTGCCTCAGTCACTAACAATGAGTTGTCCTCCTCTCGGTTTTAAGTACAGTATTGCATTTCTTTTCTTTTTTTTAAAACTGCATTTAGGTACACTTTTCATGACCATGGGACATCTCAAAGTGTTTTATAGCCAATTAAGTATTTTTGAAGCGAAGTCACTGTTGCAATGTAGGAAACGCAGCAACCAAAAGCGCTCAGCAAGCTCCCACAAACATCAACAGATCATAGGCAATTGGATGGAGAATAGGTACCAACGCTAAAATTGCAGCGGGCGTGATTTAACTTCAAATCGCTATTCTCCGTCACCTCAAAAGCGGCGTCAATGTGGTCCGGAAAGCACATACAGTAGACACCGTTTGCATATCATTAGCAGGCCTGACCCAGTATTCTCCAGTGCCTCCACGATGCTCCGCCTCCGATGGGTGGAGTTCCCAAAGGCACGGTTCACTTGTGCTTTGAAAAAAATAGCGAAACCGGTGTCATGGCTGCTGAGGGAGAGTACGGAAAGTGTCCAATGTCACCATAGTTTGGTGACAGTTACGCTGCTGGCTGGGGGGGCTTCTACCAGGATCAGGGAGAGTAGCGGGGTTGGCCAGGAGGTGGGCTGTGGGGTCGGGGTGGACGGACACGGAACACCATTGCAGCAGCCAGAAAGGCAGCCATGCAGTTACGTATGCCGCTGACAGCCCAAGTGAACTTAGGGCCATGGGTTGTATAGGTGTCCCCCCAGGCCACCCCACTAGGTGCCCTCTGGCCCCAGTCGACCCATCAGCCGTATGAGCGCGCTCCAGCACAACCAGTGCCATTTTGTTGGCTGGGATAAGTGTGTGTGTGGGGAGCGTAATGTGTATATGCGGCTGCAGCTTGTCAGCCTCCGAGTGTCAAACACAGACCCGGCGAATCCCACACCATTTTTCATTGGAATCAATTCTGTTCCACGTGGTGCCGTAGCCCCTCCACAGTTGCTGAATTGGTCGCCACCAGTTTTGCTGTCGTGAAAGTCCACAAATCCTGCGACAGCGACAACAGTTAGTCTCTGAAACGGTGAGTCCCGCCCCATGTTTTTGTGATGAGAGTTGGTCAAGTGATAAATAGCGACCAAGATACAGGGGACCGCTCCCGTGCTCTTCAAAATGATGCCACATAAATGTTTACATCTACCCGAGGGGACAGTTGAGGCCTTAGTTTAACATTTCACCCAAAAGAAAGCACCTCTGAAAGAGCAATGCTGAACTGAACTATTTGTTGAGCAGTTTACTTAACACAGCTGTCAGCCTCGATATTGGAGTGAAAATTGAACCCAAAACCTGTGGCTCAGCGATGAGATTTCTACCAACTCCACAATCATTGTGTTCACCCTTCACATAAATTGCACTCCCGACATTCCCCTGTTGATGTTGACAGCCCTTCCTTGAAGCACAAGTTGTCAGCCGCACTTTTGAATATTTCTCGGTTGCTAATGGAAATGGAAACGCTACATAAGATCCTGCCGGTCAGACAGCATCCGTGGAATCGGAAGATGGTACCTGAGCTCATCTCACAGCTCCCAGTTCTGATCAAATGCCATGGACCTTAAAAGGTAACTCCACAAGTGCCGTCTGTGACCTTGTTCAACATTCTTGCTGAGCTTTAAGCGCCAAATCCTCTTTTTATTTCAACATATCCAGTATTTTGCTTTTGTTTCCCAGTAAACAGGTGCTTCCTCGGCCTGCTGCGTGCAGCACCAGTGCAAGCTCTGAATCTCCACTCTGCCGCTCCCCTTCTCTCTCACACACACTCTGTCCTTACCATGTGGGCACTGGGGGGCCCTGGCCTCCGCTTCCGGGTTGATGATGAGCTCGATTCCTGCAGCCTCAGACATTTCCATTCATTCACCCATCAGCAATGGATGCCGGGATCCGCTAAGTTCGACTGCAATTGCGCATGCCCCTTGCGCCGACGTCACGTCATCCACGCGTCAGCAGCGACCGGCCAAGCCCCGCTCCGCCCCCGCATCCTCCAATCGGAAACCAGGCCGCCAAAGCGTGCGTGGGTCTCAATGAATGGAGGATTGGGATTGGTTAGCGACACAAAGGCCTTGCCTCTGCTGCCCACGTGGTTGGGGGGGGGGTGAACATTGGCCTTTTTGAGAGTGGGACTAGGGAATGAAGAGTGGCAAGTGGCAGATATGGTAACTTCCCTGGTTCTCTCCAACCCATTTAATTTAAACTCTACCCACATTCACTGTCCAGTTATTTTAATATTGTAAAGATACCAATCAAATCTGTTTCAAGAGTAAAAGTTCAAAGCCCACTCTAGAGACCTGTACACAAAAATATAGGCTGGCACTCCAATGCTGAGGGGACACTGCACTGTCCGATGTGCCACCTCTAAGATAAGGTGTAAATCTGAGGGCCCTTATGCTCTCTAAGCCTATCATTGGTGATTAATGGCCTTCAAGCTACATATCAATCTAAGGGCCTCCTCTGAAACTTTCCCGTAAATTCCATATCATATACTATCACCAGGGTAGGGAATCAAAACTGAAGGTGGACAAATTAATTTTGAAATGTGTTTTGGGTGGGCAAGACGCCTAGGATTCGGAGGGCCTTTCTGTAGATTGGGGGGGGGGGGGGGGGGGGGTCTTGGCACTCCTAATCCCTGTTCTGTTATTGGGCAGCAAATGTGGAAACGGTGAGATGCTGGTGGAGGGGAGGGGGATCAGAATGAGTTCGAGTGGAGGAGGTCTCGGGTCGAATTTGAGGGTCGTGGCAATGGCCCCACATCCGTTTACCCCAAGTAGGCATACTAGCAGTCCCGTTGTGTCATCTCTCAAAATATGGAACCAGTTAAGGCGCTGATGGAAAAAAAGCTGTTAGACAGTTACATGGGCAGGATGGGTATAGAGGGATATGGGCCAAATACGGGCAAGTGGGACTAGTTTAGTGATAGAAATTGGGCGGTATGGACAAGCTGGGCCAAAGGGCGTGTTTCCATGCTGTAAACATCTTTTTTTTAAAATGTATTTTATTACAAACATGTATCAAAACAGGTTACAGAGAACAAACATTCCTGGAAACATGCTTCCCAACAATCAACTATACAGTCTGTACAGATTTTTCCCCTTTTTCACCCCCCCCCCCTCTCCCCCCCCACGACGAACAGCCCCTTAAACATCCCCCACCTTTCTTCAAACCCTCCTGAAGAGCCCCTTAACTCATGCTTTATCTTCTCTAATCGCAGGAGGTCGTACAGGTCACCCAACCATGCTGCTACCCCGGTTGCGATGCTGACCGCCACTCCAGCAAAATTCACCACCGTACAATCAGAGAGGTGAAGGCCACGACATCGGCCTTCCTCCTCTCCATGAGCTTCAGCTTCTCTGAAACCCCAAATATCGCCACCAAAGGTTCCGGGTCCACCTCCTCTTCCACTATCCCGCCCAGAATCTTCCCAATTTTTCGCAACCCCAAAACATGTGCGTGTGATTTGCTGGCCCCCGCCCACACCTCTCACACTGAACTGCTACCCCCTGAAAGAACCCACTCATTCTCGCCCGAGTCATATGCACCCTTTGCACCACCTTAAACTCTATCAGGCTCACCCTTGCACAAGAGGTCCCGTTTACCCTACACAGTGCCTCACTCCATACTCCCCAATTGATCTCCCCTCCCAACTCCACTTCCCATTTCTCCTTGATCTTCACCACCTGCTCGCCTCCCTGTTCCCCCAGCCATTTATATATATCCCCAATTTTTCCCTCCCCTTCCACATCCAGGAGCAACAGTCGCTCCAGCAGGGTGTATCCTGGCAACCTAGGGAACCCCCTCCAGACCTTTCGCGCAAAGCCCCTAACTTGCAGATACCTGAACTCACTCCCTATCGGCAACTCTACCCTCTCCCTTAGCTCCTCCAGACTGGCAAACCCTTCCCCCAAACACAGATCCCTCACCTTGACCAGCCCCACTTCCCGCCACCTCCTGTATACACTATCATCCCGCCGGCTCAAAGTCATGATTCTGGCACAGAGGCGTTAGCAATGACATCCATTCCACCCTCAACTGATTCCATATCTTCACTGTGGACTGCATTACCGGGCTCCTTGGATACCTACTCGGAGCCATTGGCAACGCTGCTGTCACCATAGCCCTTAAGCTAGACCCCTTACAAGACTGCTGTAAACATCTATGACTTTGATATAGGCCGTATGTCAGTCCTGGCCCCAGTTGTGGCAACCACAGATTTATTCCAGGAGGGATTGATGTGATGTGCAGGAGTTGGTACAGGGAATGGATAGAGCGGGTTAGTGACCGGTTCGTAGAGGGGTTTGCGAGGCTAGAGGAATTGAAGGTGAAGTTTGAGTTGCCAAGGGGAGCAAATGTAGATATTTTCAGATCTGGGATTGTGCGCGTAACTCAGCTGAGTTGTTAACTCAGGATGACCTGGGCAGGGGGTATTGGTGACATTTACAGATGGTTTGTGGATGGAGAAGGTGCCAGTGGAGGAGATATGGCAGAAATGGGGGCAGGAATTGGGAATTGAATTTGGGTGAGGCCTGGAGTGAAATCATGCGCCAGATGAATCCGACTCCACCTCATAAAGCTTAGAGTGGTGCATAGGGCTCATATGACTCGGACGCGTATGAGTGGGTTTTTCCTGGAGGTGGAGGATGTATGCAAGAGATGTGGAAGGGGCCCGCGAATCATGCTTATATGTTTTGGGTGTGCACAAAGTTGGGGGGTTTCTGGATAGCGGTTTTCAAGAATCTCTCAGAAATAGTGCTGATGAGAATGTGACCGTGCCCTCTGGTGCCGATTTTTGGTGTTTCGGATTTGCCAGAGCTGCTGGAGGGGATGGGGACCGATGTCGTGGCCTTCGCCTCTCTGATTTCCCAGCGGCGAATCTTACTGAATTGGAGGTCAGCAGTGCCACCGGGGGTCATGGGGTGGCTGGGGGAATTTGTATGAATTTTTAAAGCTGGAGAAGATCAAGTTTGCTTTCAGGGGGTCGTAACAGGTGTTCTATGTACGATGTTTCTGTCTCTATTTTAGGATCTGTTTGTCGCTCGCTTGGGGGAAGGGGGTGTTGGATTGGTTTAGGGGTGAAAAAGGGGGAAATTGACAAAATGTTTGAAACGTGTTTATATTTGGTTGTTGTTTGTGTATGCTTTTTAGTGTTTGGAATATTTGATTTGATTTGATTTGATTTATTGTCACATGTACAGGAGTACAGTGAAAAGTATTACTCTGTGGCCGAGGAACGTACACAGTCCGTACATCGTAGACACAAGAATAATCAACAGAGAACATTGACAGATGGTTCATCGACAGAACAGTGATTGATTACAGTGCAGAACAGGGGCCAAACAAAGCAAATACATGAGCAAGAGCAGCATAGGGCGTCGTGAATAGTGTTCTTACAGGGAACAGATCAGTCCGAGGGGGAGTCGTTGAGTAGTGTTGTAGCTGTGGGGAAGAAGCTGTTCCTATGTCTGGATGTGTGAGTCTTCAGACTTCTGTACCTTCTGCCTGATGGAAGGGTCTGGAAGAAGGCAACACCTGGATGGGAGAGGTCTCTGATAATGCTGTCTGCCTTCCTGAGGCAGCGGGAGGTGTATACAGAATCAATGTGAGGGTGGCAAGTTTGTCTGATGCGTTGGGCTGAGTTCACCATAGTCTGCAGTTTCTTGCAATCTTGGACCGAGCAGTTGCCATATCAGGCTGTGATGCAGCTGGATAGGCTGCTCTCTATCGCTCATCTGTAGAAGTTTGTGAGAGTCGATGCAGACATGCCAAATTTCTTTAGCTTCCGTAGGAAGTAGAGACGTTGTTGGGCTTTCTTGACTGTTGCATCAATGTGAGTGGACCAGTACAGACTGTTGGTGATGGTCACCCCCAGGAACATAAAGCTATCGACCATCTCCACGTCAACGCCATTGATGCAGACGGGAGTGTGTGTCATGCTGCGCTTCCTGAAGTCGATGATCAGTTCCTTGGTCTTTCCAACATTTAGAGAGAGAGGTTGTTTTCGGTACACCATGCAACCAAGTGATTTATCTCCCTCCTGTAGTCTGATTCATCGTTGTTTGGGATACAGCCCACCACAGACATTTCATCCGCAAATTCATAGATTGAGTTGGAGTTAAATCTTGCCACAGTCATGTGTATATAGGGAGTACAGGAGAGGACTGAGCACACATCCTTGCGGGGCTCCGGTGTTGAGGACTATTGTGGAGGATGTGCTGTTGCCTATCCTGACAGATTGCGGTCTGTTGGTGAGGAAGTCAAGGATCCAGCTGCACAGGGAGGGGTCAAGTCCAAGATTGCGGAGTTTGGTTATTCGTCTTGTTGGAATAATGGTGTTGAAGGCGGAGCTGTAGTCTATGAACAGCAGTCTTACAGAGGTGTCCTTGTTGTCGAGGTGTTCGTGTGTTGATTGCAGAGTCAGTGAGATAGCGTCTGCTGTGGACCGGTTGCGGTGATAGGCAAACTGTCTGTTCTCGATCGCGTGGTGTTGGTAAAACTTTGTTTAATTCGGAAAAACTGTGCACACAGGAGAGATAGATTCCGCGACTATCCTGTAGCTCGCAAAGTCAGCTCTGCCTGTCCTCAGAATTACATGCATATATATTTAAAGTTCTTCGGAGTCACAAGCAGTTATTGCTGTCACTGAATCATTCGGAACAATACAAAGTGATCAGTAAGCATATTTTCTGGTCCCCGTAATGGGAAAACAATTAAAGAATACAATGTTTCCTTACAATTGGTATATGTTTAACTCCTTGCCTGCTGGTTTGCCCTTGACCTGTGCAATTACAATACTTTGAGACGTCTTTATTATAACAATCCTGACACATATAGCAATTTCTTCCACTAACACTCCCCCCTGATGGCTCTTGGTAATATACTACCCAAGAAAGCCATGTAAACACTCCCTTCTCTCTGTGTGCTTCCTTTGGTTGAAAACATATTTTATAGCTATCTTGTGGATTTATCATGCCTGCTCACATGGGTGACTTCCTACCGTTTTACGTATTTGTTGAAGACACCGACCGCACCTGATCCCATCGGGTGGCCAGCCCTCAGGTTCCACGGAACATGTCCTAAACAACATGGCTGTAAGTTCCAGCCACTCCTTTCTCCTCCCCTCCCCCATCTCGGACGAATGCCATTGGGATGTACAGAGAGGCAATTGGCCTTTCCCCTGCCTTTCTTTGCTTGCAGCACATAACTGTTGCCCATATCAGAACAGCACATGTCCCTAACCTCACTGTCTCCCATACGCCTGCTGAACGACTCCCTCCGAATATGTCCCACCAATGGTGTGCCCCTGAGAGTCCTATCTTGATGGCGGCCTGGAGCACTAAGTTCACCTGAATTCTCCCCTTGCTAGTTTGTTCTGCAGACTGCCTGGTATAATCCTGGGCTAATTATGTGGCGCGTTCATTGCCTCTCGAATTATACTGCCCGGTGTCTTGTCAATGTACAGGGAATCGTCCCACCAGGCTCCGAATAAATACCCTGATGTGTTCCCTGGCAGGTGAAATTCTCCCACTGCCAATGAGTCTGAGACTTGCAAACAGAAGCTGTGGCTGTTACCACAGAGTAAACCCCCTGAGATGATCTCCGTCTCCGGCGTTGTGAAGCACCACTGTGTCGGCCCCACATGAAGGCTTCCCGTAAAGGCAGTATGTTGACCATCACTTTGCTGGTATTAGACAGGAGCTCGAGGGTTTTACATGCACACACAATATAATGTATTGATTCTGAACAGCACTCCACAGTGCTTATGTATGCCAAACCTTAGCTGTGTGCAATGTACCCCCTGGATCCAGTTCAATAGTCCCAGCCCTCTTGTACTGTCCCCAGGGATTCAAACCTGTAACTGTCCTCAAAGGTGCCCTTTGTTTGACTTTCCTGAGGGACCGCCATTATGAATCTCATCCCTCCCTCAATTGGTTAATCGCCTGGCCTGGTGACCACAAGCTCATGCCTATCCCTATGTACATTTAAGAGATTTAGCCTGTGTAAGGAGGCAAACAGATGCTGCGGGATGGTTCCAAATCGTAAGTCTGTGATGTCAGCTTTGATACCGTCAATTGCATCCCTTGCCAATGTATCACAAGCCCTGCCTTTTGCTTGCTCTTCTGTGGTGTTAATTATTCCTGCTGATAGCATATCAAAGACTCGCGCTCGCCCTTCTTGTAGGTTTATGGCAGTCAGTGCATATTCAGTCCATAAGCTCCATACTGCAGCCTCTTTCCTACTTCGGCTGCTAACCAGGAGGCATAACTGTTGGCCTCCACTAACTGTGCTGAACTCATAACAGAATGTGCGCTGCCAAACAACCCCTAGGATACTGCATTTGCTGCGCCTGTATAACTTTGATTCTGGGACGAACTTGTAGGTATAGCCGTCTATGGCTTCTTGCAGTCTGGTGCCTGCCCAAATTATAGCACTAGGGTGATCATAGCATTTGGAGCGCAAAACGTCCAATAACCTTCTAACGTTACATGTGACTTGTGGCGACACCATGGTGACATCACTGTCATAATATCCACTCATGTGTATAATGAGATGCAGACAGGCAGTGATTGACACACAGGATAACCAATGAACACACACGACACAGAACAACCAATCACCAGACAGGACACCACCACTATAAAGCCCACAGGCCATTAAGACTCTCTCTCTCTTACAGGACGCAGCCACTGAGATAGTTAGAGTGCACAAGCCAGTGAGCACCATCTCCATGTGGTAGAGTGCTAGGCTGGTCAAGCCAGTAGGAGGTTATCAGTTAGATTAATAGAGTGTCAACCCACAGCAGATTATGTACAGCAATCAGCAAGTTCAATAAAACAGTGTTGGACCATCTCCTGTGTTGGAAGCCTGTTTCTAATTTCACTGCACCCAGTTGCAGTCAAGGTTGAACCAACTCACAGAACACACCATGGTACCAGGGAGCTATTAATTCTAATGAACCTACCTTGAGTGAATCTGAAATGACCTGCAAGCAGCCATCCAGCGGCATGGAAAAGATCCAGCCTCCTCCGCAACTCCGGATCTCCGGCAACCTCAGCGCCAACTGAAAAGTCTTCAAACAGACTTCCGGGTGCGGCGTTGACCAGCTAGGTCGCACGTTTCGGCTGCTCCCGGTGGAACGGACATTTGGGCTCTTGGCAGGAGCCCCAACGGCAATTTTAACGGCAAAAAACACTGTGCTGTAATCCAGAAGGGAATCCCCCCTGGACACGGATGGAAAAAAGAGAGGAAGGTGGCCGGATTGTGGTGGATCCTCTAGAGCAGCGGCCAGGAAGGCAGGCACAAAGCAAGATGGCGTCGGAAGGAGGCAGTTTAATATGGGGCCCTGACCAACAAGAGTTCCTGCGGCATTGCGTGGAAGAACTCAAAAAGGAGATGAAGAAGGAGCTGTTGGCCCCGATATTACAAGCGATTGAGGGGCTAAAGGAGGAACAAAAGACCCAGGAACAGGAGCTTCGGGTTGTGAAGGCAAAGGCTGCTGAGAATGAGGACGATATACAGGGCCTGGTGGTGAAAACGGAGATGCACGAGGCACAACACAAAAGGTGTGTGGAAAGGCTGGAGGTGCTGGAGAATAATGCGAGGAGGAAGAATTTAAGGATTCTTGGTCTTCCCGAAGGTGTAGAAGGGGCGGACGTCGGGGCATATGTGAGCACGATGCTGCACTCGTTAATGAGATCGGAGGCACCGACGGGTCCGCTGGAGGTGGAGGGAGCCTATCGAGTTATGGCGCGAAGACCGAGGGCTGGAGAAATTCCTCGAGCCATAGTGGTGAGATTTCTCCGATATAAGGACAGAGAGATGGTCCTCAGATGGGCAAAGAAAACTCGGAGCAGGAGGTGGGAGAACGCGGTGATCCGCGTATATCAAGATTGGAGTGCGGAGGTGGCGAGAAGGAGGGCAAGCTTTAATCGGGCCAAGGCGGTGCTGCACAAACGGAAGATTAAATTTGGAATGCTGCAACCGGCAAGACTGTGGGTCACACATCAAGGGAAACACCACTACTTCGAAACGGCAGATGAGGCACGGACATTTATTGTCGAGGAGAAACTGGAGTGAGCGGGCCATAAAAAGAACGTTTGGGACAAAGTGGGGGGGGGTGAATATGTGGGATGAAGGGGGGGAAAAGAAGGAAGAGATGACTTCCCAAGTTGTTAATCCTGCGACCCTGTAACTTTTCTCTCTTCCCCATGTCGTTGGGGAGGGAGGATGAGGAGCTGAGGGTGCCGGCCATTGGGGGCGGGGCCAAAAGGGAAGCGCGGGCTTTGTTCCCGCGCTATGGTAATCACGGCGGGAACAGGGAAGCAGGAAGGAGGGGGCCTTGCACAGTGTGAGCCGAGGTCACGGGGGGGAAGCCGAGGTCGGCCATAGTTTGCTGACTTCTGGGAGCAACATGGGGGGTGCAATTACGCTAGTTTGGGATCTAGCGGGGGGGAGGGGGGGTTAACTGGGTTGCTGCTGCTGGGGAGAAGGGGGAGCTGGTATGGGGGGGGTGGTCGGGGCGGGGGGGGCACCGCTTGAGGGGGATACGGCTACGTGGGAACCGGGTGAGGAGCTGGATTGGAAACGGAGATGGCTAGTCGTCAAGTGGGGGGGGGGGGGGGGGGGGGGGGGGGGGGGGGAGCCCCCTAACCCGGTTGAACACGTGGAATGTGAGAGGGCTGAATGGGCCGATTAAGAGGGCATGGGTACTCGCACACCTAAAGAAACTTAAGGCAGATGTGGTTATGATTCAGGAGACGCATCTGAAGCTGATAGACCAGGTCAGACTACGCAAAGGATGGGTGGGGCAGGTGTTTCATTCAGGGCTAGACGCAAAGAACAGGGGGGTGGCCATACTAGTGGGGAAGCGGGTAATGTTTGAGGCAAAGACTATAGTGGTGGATAGTGGGGGCAGATACGTGATGGTGAGTGGCAAATTGCAAGGGGAGGCGGTGGTATTAGTGAACGTGTATGCCCCGAACTGGGATGATGCCAACTTTATGAGGCGTATGTTAGGACGAATCCCGGACCTAGAAGTGGGGAAGTTGATAATGGGTGGAGATTTTAATACGGTGCTGGACGCAGGGCTGGACAGATCGAGGTCCAGGACCGGAAGGAGGCCGGCTGCAGCTAGGGAGCTCAAGGACTTTATGGAGCAGATGGGAGGAGTAGACCCCTGGAGATTTAGTAGACCTAGGAGTAAGGAGTTTTCGTTTTTCTCCTATGTCCACAAAGTTTAATCACGGATAGACTTTTTTGTTCTGGGAAGGGCACTGATCCCAAAGGTGACGGGGACGGAGTACACAGCTATAGCCATTTCGGATCATGCTCCACATTGGGTGGACCTGGAGATAGGGGAAGAAAAACAACAGCGTCCAACCTGGAGAATGGACATGGGATTATTGGCAGATGAGGGGGTGTGCTTAAGGGTGAGGGGGTGTATTGAAAGGTACTTGGAACTCAATGATAATGGGGAGGTACAGGTGGGAGTAGTCTGGGAGTCGCTGAAGGCAGTGGTTAGAGGGGAGCTGATATCTATTAGGGCACATAAAGGAAAGCAGGAGGGTAGGGAAAGGGAGCGGTTGTTGAAAGAACTTCTGAGGGTGGACAGACAATATGCGGAGGCACCGGAGGAGGGACTGTACAGGGAAAGGCAAAGGCTACATGTAGAATTTGACTTGTTGACTACGGGTAATGCAGAGGCACAATGGAGGAAGGCACAGGGTGTACAGTACGAATACGGGGAGAAGGCGAGCAGGTTGCTGGCCCACCAACTGAGGAAAAGGGGAGCAGCGAGGGAGATGGGGGGGTGAGAGATGAGGAGGGAGAGATGGAGCGGGGAGCGGAGAGAGTGAATGGAGTGTTCAAGGCATTTTACGAAAGATTATATGAAGCTCAGCCCCCGGATGGGAAGGAGAGAATGATGTGCTTTCTGGATCAGCTGGAATTTCCCAAGGTGGAGGAGCAGGAGAGGGTGGGACTGGGAGCACAGATTGAGACGGAGGAAGTGGTGAAAGGGATTGGGAGTATGCAGGCGGGGAAGGCCCCGGGACAAGACGGATTCCCAGTTGAATTCTATAGGAAATATATGGACTTGCTGGCCCCGCTACTGATGAGAACCTTTAATGAGGCGAGGGAAAGGGGGCAGCTGCCCCCGACTATGTCAGAGGCAACGATATCGCTCCTCCTAAAGAAGGAAAAAGACCCGCTGCAATGCGGGTCCTACAGGCCTCCTGAATGTGGACGCTAAGATTCTGGCCAAGGTAATGGCAATGAGGATAGAGGATTGTGTCCCGGGGGTGGTTCATGAGGACCAAACTGGGTTTGTGAAGGAGAGACAGCTGAATACAAATATACGGAGGCTGCTAGGGGTAATGATGATTCCCCCACCAGAGGGGGAAGCGGAGATAGTGGTGGCGATGGATGCCGAGAAAGCATTTGATAGAGTGGAGTGGGATTATTTGTGAGAGGTGCTGAGGAGATTTGGTTTTGGGGATGGGTATATCAGGTGGGTACAGTTGCTGTATAGGGCCCCGATGGCGAGCGTGGTCACGAATGGACGGGGGTCTGACTATTTTCGGCTCCATAGAGGGACGAGGCAGGGATGTCCTCTGCCCCCGTTATTGTTTGCACTGGCGATTGAACCCCTGGCCATAGCATTGAGGGGTTCCAGGAAGTGGAGGGGAGTACGCAGGGGGGGAGAAGAACACCGGGTATCTCTGTATGCGGATGATTTGTTGCTATATGTGGCGGACCCGGCGGAGGGGATGCCAGAGATAATGCGGATACTTGGGGAGTTTGGGGATTTTTCAGGGTACAAACTGAACATGGGGAAAAGTGAGGTGTTTGTGGTGCATCCAGGGGAGCAGAGCAGAGAGATAGAGGATTTACCGTTGAGGAAGGTAACAAGGGACTTCCGGTACTTGGGGATCCAGATAGCCAAGAATTGGGGTACATTACACAGGCTTAATTTAACACGGTTGGTGGAACAGATGGAGGAGGACTTTAAGAGATGGGACATGGTGTCCCTGTCACTGGCAGGGAGGGTGCAGGCGGTTAAAATGGTGGTCCTCCCGAGATTCCTTTTTGTGTTTCAGTGCCTCCCGGTGGTGATCACGAAGGCTTTTTTCAAAAGAATCGAGAAGAGTATTATGAGTTTTGTGTGGGCTGGGTAGACCCCGAGAGTGAGGAGGGGATTCTTGCAGCGTAGTAGGGACAGGGGGGTGCTGGCACTACCGAGCCTAAGTGAGTACTACTGGGCCGCCAATGTTTCAATGGTGTGTAAGTGGATGGGAGAAGGGGAGGGAGCGGCGTGGAAGAGATTGGAGAAGGCGTCCTGCAGGGGGACTAGCCTACAAGCAATGGTGACGGCACCGTTGCCGTTCTCACCAAAGAAATACACCACAAGCCCGGTGGTGGTGGCTACATTGAAAATTTGGGGGCAGTGGAGACGGCATAGGGGAAGGATGGGAGCTTCGGTGCTGTCCCCGATAAGAAACAATCATAGGTTCGTCCCGGGGAGAATGGTTGGGGGATTTGGAGCATGACAAAGAGCTGGAGTAGTACAACTGAGAGATCTGTTTGTAGATGGGATGTTTGCGAGTCTGGGAGCGCTGACGGAAAAATATGGGTTGCCCCAAGGGAATGCATTTCGGTACATGCAATTGAGGGCTTTCGCGAGGCAACAGGTGAGGGAATTCCCGCAGCTCCCGACGCAGGAGGTGCAGGATAGAGTGATCTCAGAGACATGGGTGGGGGATGGTAAGGTGTCGGACATATACAGGGAAATGAGGGACGAGGGGGAGATCATGGTGGATGAGCTGAAAGGGAAGTGGGAAGGGGAGCTGGGGAGGAGATTGAGGAGGGTTTGTGGGCTGATGCCCTACGTAGGGTAAACTCATCGTCCTCGTGTGCCAAGCTAAGCCTGATACAATTTAAGGTGTTACACAGGGCGCATATGACTGGAGCACGGCTCAGTAAATTTTTTGGGGTAGAGGATAGGTGTGCGGGATGCTCGAGAGGCCCAGCGAATCACACCCACATGTTCTGGTCATGCCCGGCACTACAGGGGTTCTGGGTGGGGGTGGCAAAGGTGCTTTCGAAGGTGGTGGGTGTCCGGGTCGAACCAAGCTGGGGGTTGGCTATATTTGGGGTTGCAGAAGAGCCGGGAGTGCAGGAGGCGAGAGAGGCTGACGTGTTGGCCTTTGCGTCCCTAGTAGCCCGGCGCAAGATATTGTTAATGTGGAAGGAAGCCAAACCCCCTGGTGCGGAGACCTGGATAAACAACATGGCAGGGTTTATAAAGTTAGAACGCATTAAGTTTGTGTTAAGGGGTTCGGCTCAGGGGTTCACCAGGCGGTGGCAACCGTTCGTCGATTACCTCACAGAAAGATAGAGGGAATGGAAAAGAAGTAGACAACAGCAGCAACCCAGGGGGGAGGGGGGGGGTGGGGTGGGGGTGACGAATGTGATATAAAATAGTTACTTTAGAGATACTAGTTAATGTAATGTAGAAATAAGCCACTTTGATTTTTGCAGTTAGGGACAAAGGAATTTGGGACCGCATGGAAAAAGCAGGAAGAGGTGTGTCTATAAGAGTGAGGATGCATTGATAGGGGCCAGAGAAAGGGATTGGAAGTGAGCCAATCAGAATGGATTAAACAGGTCAGGAGGGACCTAGGCTGACCTATGTCCGTCGAGTATGTGAAACTTGATACCATTTGAACTGGTTTTGCAGAGATTCCTTTGTCTGTTAGTTCAGTCGTTTTCTGGAGTGTAAGAGGCAGGACGTCCTGTTACATTCTGTAAGATGATAAAGCTTGCAAGCTAAATAAATAACTTCTGTTTACGTGCGAATCCGTCTCAACTTTTATTGAGGCCAGACTGACAGAAAAAGAAAATAGGAGATCAACATTTGGTGCCGAAACCCGGGATTTCTCTGGGCGATCCTGTTCCAACTGCGAAATCAGAATTAGACTGATTATGAACAGGAGGACGGGAACAAAGGGCCCTCAATGTAGAAATGGAAAACGACCAGCATTGATTGTTCCCCTCTTCTTATTGTCTGATTAGTCTGGTCACTCGCGGTTGGCACAGAAAGACCGCCTCGACGAAATCACAGGTCAGTCTGGGGATTAGCACTTTAATTGATGGGATTTCATATTGTTGTTTCGGCTTGGGTTAGGGTTTTGGGCTGATGTGACTTTAAATAATAAAGGTTCAGTCTATTATTGGGGTTCAGAGGCTGATGTGACTTTAAATAATAAAGGTTCAGTCTATTATTGGGGTTCAGAGGCTGATGTGACTTTAAATAATAAAGGTTCAGTCTATTATTGGGGTTCAGAGGCTGATGTGACTTTAAATAATAAAGGTTCAGTCTATTATCGGGGTTCAGAGGCTGATGTGACTTAAATAAATGGGGGTTCAGTCCAGTATAACTGTTTTTAAATCTGAAGATGGTTCAACTCTATGTGTGAGTGTTTTAAATATATAGTTGATTAAGCTAAAATTGTCTCCTTGGACTGTAAAGTTCCGAGGTCTAGTTGAGATTGTGAGGTTGAAGCAGAAGTCTCTCAAAGGGTTAACAGCAGCAGGCGGAGTTGAAAACAGACAGTGCTTCTCACTCAGGCCTTGAGATAACAGTCTGCAGTGTAATCGGATACCTTTCCTTTGAGTCAGTGAACACCAGCAAAGTTACGTTTTGAATTAATTAAAGGAAACCAGTGGGTTTCTCCACCTCTTTGATAAAAGTTATTATTTTCGAAAGCAATTGATTGAAATTGCCAGAATCTTAAGTTTTACTTACTTGAAATAAGGTTTATCTCATTTTATCTGGAGATTAATAGAAACTTAAAGAAGATCATGGACACCATTTTAAAAAGTGTAAATCTGGAAATTATAGTTGATTTTGCTAATACTTATGTGTATGTAAAAGAAAAAAAACTTGTTAAAAGAAAAATTGTTAAGATAAAGAAATAATTAAGTTGTAAATGTTGTACAAGTTTGTGTTAAGCAAATTGTAAATTTAGTTCTGAGTTGAGATCAGAGCTGAGCTTGCAAGTTGCAGTAATCCAATTTGAATTTTCAAACATTTTTAAGTTTTTTAAAAAAGCGCAAGTAGAGGAAGGACACGGGTCACACAAGAGATGAGCTACGTAGTTTAATGGCTGGCCTTGAATTGACAGAAGAAGAAAAATTCAATAATTTGGAAAAGTCAGTAAAAGTTCCGTCTGCACCCATAGCATGGTCTGCGCTCATTCCAGAACCACCAGAGTACAATAATATATACCCAGTCATTGCTCCCCAGATTTCAAATATGCCAGAAACTCAAGCCCTTTTGGGTGATAGTGTGGGTCCTGTTTTACCAACTTCACAACCGAAAGAGCAAAAGGAACTTTGTCCCACAAGCCCAGTTAGCTCTAGGACAAGATCTCGGACAGCAAGAGAGGGGCTTGAAGCTCACCAGAAACAATTAAGCATATCACCTCAGTCTCCCCAAACTAAGGAGAAATCACAAGAGTTGGGAACAAAGAAAGCTGAAACAACTTCGGTTGAAGAGAAAGAACTCCCCCTAGTGACAGGGAGAGACGTTGAAGTCTTGGAACAACCAGGGGAAATACCTAGAGTGCCCCCTGGTGACATTCGGAGACAGTTACCGATTAGGAAGATGAGAAACCCCGATCCAGGGACGGCGGCTGCAAACCCCACAATAGACGTTTACTTCCCATGGACACCCAGTGAGATGATGGCTATTATGACTACAATCCCAGATAGAAAAAAATCTCCTGCTGCCTTTGTGGATTCATTGAGAACTACTATCTCAATTTATCAAGCTGATTCAAGGGACCTCTGGGCCCTAGTTCAGCAGATTTTAACCCCAGCAGAGTACCGCACTTGTCTTAACCACCTGAATTATGCTAGTCATGCCGCACTCCAGCAGGCCTATGCGTTAGACGACGATAGAAGGACACAGATCTTAAATGCATTGAATAGCACATTTCAAAGGCCCATAAATCTTTCTGTTATCTTAGACCTAAAACCTAAGAAGAATGAAGACCCAGAGGAATTTCTGGGGCGTTTTAATGAAATCTACCGGGGGCAGTCAGGCGATTTGCTGTATCAAAATGGTCAGAATTCCCCTCAATACTGTGCTATGTTAATGCATTGCCTACCACCTTCTGTGGTTACTGCTGTGAAATGTAATAACATGAATTGGACGGAGAACGACCCTTCCCAGATGGCAAGGGCAGTCAGATTTTACTGGAAGGAGGGTGTAGGCCCAGAAGGAGGCTCAGTTACAAAGGTTAAGACTGAGTATGTAATGAAAAAGGATGATCTACGACCCCAACAAGCGGCAGAAATGGTAGTTTACCAGCAGGAGCCCCAATATAGTGACTTTGGGTGGGTGGATCAGCGAAGAGGAGGATACCAAACCCACCCAAAGGGACCCTCACCCCCTTTTTATGGCCCACCGAACGAATCAACAGCTCTACAACCGCAGCCCCCTCTGAGGGGCCATTGGTCTACTGGAAGAAGAGGACGGGGCAGCCATGTCTTCTGTGCAATCAGCACTTAAATTACCATTATCCGACCACACGCAGCAATTGTCAGGGTTCCAAGAACAGGTGTGTGAGTATCCTATTTCTGAACCTGTGACAGTCACTTACGAGAATAAGTCTGCAGAGCATCAGGTTGTAGTGACTACTGGATTGGACTGTAATTTGTTGGCCCGAGATTTACTGTGTATCTTCCAGCTACAGCTAGAATGCGGAGATGAGGGGGTAACGGTTACATCATGGAGGATGAGACAACAGTGCTATATTTCTATCACCCCCCAGTGGTGGACGTTAGACATTGAACAGCCACTATCACTGCATCACGTTACCCTGGCCTATGACAGAACTGGACGAAACAGGGAGTTGGAGGACAAATACTGGCCATTACTTGAGACCGAATGGCCAGTCAAGGTTACAGCCACAGTCACGGGAAAAGAAGGTACAGCCGATTTTGTTACAATATCACCACATTTATGGCCACAGTCAGCTTCGGTAAGCCCTCATATTACACGTCAGGTCCATGACCGGTACCATGCCAGGGATATGGGGCGAATGGTCAGCATCTTACCGCAGCTCGTCAGAATAGGTATGAGATATACCTTTTGAACAATCCACGTCTGACATTTAAATACTGTACCACTATCAATCCAGCCTGTTTTCTTAGTGGTCCCCCTATCCATGAAGACGCACCTGGCCACGACTGGTTAGCCTTGATTCAGGAAACTACCACAATAAGGGGCGATTTGAGTGACATTTCGTCAGAACAACCTGACATGATTATGTGTGGTCAAATATCCCACCGGGGTTTAGTTAATGACCTACTGCAGGCCCTCCTTCTGCCAGCGCAGATTTCCGTTATTAAATGCGCTGCCCACACGAATGGTACAACCCCAGTTGACGTTGGTAATGAACGAGCAGATCGTGCAGCGCGCACAGCCGCACAAATTCAGCAAGTGATGGTGCCTAAAATGTTAAGTCAGACTAAACGATCTACTATGAATGTGTCTGCTTCTGACAAGCCAATGCCAACCATCCAAGACGTCATAAGGTTACAGGAGGACGCTCCTGAGAGTGATAAACAAATGTGGAAACGGTTAGGTTGTACATATGATTCTGTTTCCTCTTTATGGACCACGCCTGCACATCAGACTTGTATGTCTGATGTGCTGGCTTTATGGGTCATCGAATGTGTACACTTTGCAACTCATTGTGGGGCTCGGGGGACTAGTGATTTGTTGCTGGACACTTGGTGGCACCCTAAAATGCAGGGGTTGGCCCAAAGTATCAGTAATCGGTGTTTGATTTGTCAGCAATATAACACCGGAAAAGGTATCCCTTGTGGGAAGGGGCAAACCCCGTTGCTCAGTGGTCCCTTTGAGACGCTCCAAATGGATTACATTGAGTTGGAAAGGTGTCAATGTTATAAATATGTTTTGGTCATTGTGGATGTGTTCAGCAGATGGGTTGAGGCGTATCCGACTATCTATAGTAAAGCTGCTACTGTGGTTAAAGTCTTGATGAAGGAAATCATTCCCCGGTACGGTATACCAGCTCAGTTAAGTTCTGATAATGGGCCTCATTTTATTGGACAAATTAACAAGGAGTTTTGCTCCCAGTTGGGCATACGCCAGCAGTTACACTGTGCTTACAGACCGCAGGCAGCCGGGTTGGTTGAAAGACACAATCAGACCCTCAAAACTAAATTGGCTAAATTAAGAGCAGACACGGGACTGACATGGCTTAAGTTGCTCCCCGTTGCCCTCTTCCAGCTGCGGGTTACACCTGCGGGACCGGTCCGGCTTTCTCCCGCCGAGATTCTTTATGGCAGGCCTCTTAGAACTCCTTGGAGCCTGCAGGTTCCCAGACGGGTTCAGTTTCATCAGATGACTGAGGAAATGACCACCTATGTTCTGGCCCTTACGCAAGTGCTCAAGGAACTCCATGGCCAGGTCCGCGCGGCTCACCAGCCATTGCCCCCAGTACCTAGCTCACTTTCAGTCCAGCCCGGTAGTTATGTAATGGTCAAAAAATTGGACTAGGAAGGGGTCGGAGCCGCGATGGGACGGGCCCTTCCAAGTTCTCCTTGCCACCCCCACAGCAGTTAAAGTGGAGGGGCGAAGTGCTTGGGTGCACCTACATCACTGTACATTGAGTCCATCTCCACTACTGTAAAAGGTCGGATACTAACCTGCCTCCCTTCTCCAGTGCTATTTTACAGGTGTGGAGCATGATGGAGTGGCTACGCATCGTCTGTCTGATATTTGGCCTCACTTCGCTTGGCGTGTTATTGGCGATGGACATGGAAAAGGGGAATATTATGTATCTGTGTAGCCCCAACCAATCTACAAGGATACATCACCTATGCACAGGTGATGTTCTTCACTGCCCCCATATACGAGGACATGGTATCGACTCATGGAAGGTCATCAAAGTTAAGGAGAATGCGGGAGTCATGAAGCAGCTGCACCGGTCCCGGCGATGGGAAGGGAACATTATATGGACATTGCCTTGTTTTTGGAATACATGTAAATTCGATTTTGGATGTGTTAAGAGTGGTGCAAGAAAGGTAATATCAGGCTGTCAGAAGAGCGTAGGAAGAGGCTATGAGGAAGTGAAAGGGACTAGAGAGAGGATGGGGCGTATGAGAAGGGAAGTACAGCTAGAACGTAGGTTACCGGGAGATACACTTAAGTTAGTTAAAGGCCAAACTAAGGAAAACACGGGTAGTAAACCTTGGGAGCCCTCGGGGCAATAACTAAGGAGTTGTCTCAGCTACGGTTGTTTGCAATGCAGAACCGGTATGCTCTTGACTATCTTCTGGCCCGTGAGGGTGGGGTATGCGCCATAGTACAGGGCAAGTGTATTATGGGTGTTCAAGACTTGACCGCTAACATCACTAAATTTATGGATCGCATACGGGATCACTTGGACGGGATGCAGGATCCTGGCTCTTGGGGTAACTGGGGATTTGGGGGATGGAAGGACTGGTTGATAAATATGGCCATGTATCTAGTGGTAGCTATCGGCTGCATCTTTGTGGGCCTGGCCATCCTTAAATGTGTGATGGGTAGAATGCGGGGTGCACTGGATCAGATCACCACCCCAATCACCGGCCAAAAAAATTTAACTGTTAAAATCCATGAGGGTGAAGCAGATGAAGGGGGGCTAAGACAGGAATTGGAAATGCAGCGACGAATCTTTTTAGATGAGGAACCGTAGCTATAGATTGGATAGTTCGGTTATCATGGAATGATAAAAGGAGGGAATGACGAATGTGATATAAAATAGTTACTTTAGAGATACTAGTTAATGTAATGTAGAAATAAGCCACTTTGATTTTTGCAGTTAGGGACAAAGGAATTTGGGACCGCATGGAAAAAGCAGGAAGAGGTGTGTCTATAAGAGTGAGGATGCATTGATAGGGGCCAGAGAAAGGGATTGGAAGTGAGCCAATCAGAATGGATTAAACAGGTCAGGAGGGACCTAGGCTGACCTATGTCCGTCGAGTATGTGAAACTTGATACCATTTGAACTGGTTTTGCAGAGATTCCTTTGTCTGTTAGTTCAGTCGTTTTCTGGAGTGTAAGAGGCAGGACGTCCTGTTACATTCTGTAAGATGATAAAGCTTGCAAGCTAAATAAATAACTTCTGTTTACGTGCGAATCCGTCTCAACTTTTATTGAGGCCAGACTGACAGAAAAAGAAAATAGGAGATCAACAGGGGGAGGAATCGAACGGACTCTCAGAGATATTATTGTATATGTATAATATGTATAGGTAGTTGTTATAGGTAATTGGAAATTGGATTGTTGGATTGTATTTTTGGAGAGTATTTATTTTGGACAAGGCAGTTGCCATTCAGTTTTGTTTGTGTTTTTGTTTATATATTATTTATTTATTTGTTTAAAACTGGCCACTGTTATTTATATTGCTTTATTGTTGTGTAAAAGAAACACTACGTACTGTTATGTTTGGCCAAAAATCTTGAATAAAATCTATTTTTAAAAAAAAGAAAAGTCTTCAAACAGAAGTTCCTCCTGTATATCGAGGCCTCCGATCTCGAGGCAGCATCGGATGCCAGAAAGATCGCGCTGTTCCTGTCAACTGCGGGGGATCAAGCCATCCACATCTATAACGTGCTCACGTTTGCCGATGGCGAAGACAAGACGAAGTTCAAGACAGTTCTGCTGAAATTCGACAGCCAATGCGAAATTGAGGTGAATGAGAGCTTTGAACGGTACATCTTCCAACAGATGCTTCAGGGTAAGGATGAACCTTTTCAGTCCTTCTTGACCCATCTCCGCATCCTAGCGCTGTCACGTAATTATGACTCGACGGCTGATTCCATGATCCGGGATCAGATCATTTTCGGGGTCCAGTCCGACTCCCTGCGGGAGCAGCTCCTCAAAATCAAACAGTTGACCCTCTCCGTCGCCATCAAAACGTGCGTTGTTCATGAGCATGCCAGAAATCGCTACTCCCGCATCAGGGCGGCAGAAACTGCAAAACTGACCTCCCACGAGGCAGAAAGGGTGCAGGCCATTGCAAAAATGCAAGGCTTGAGCATCGAGGAGAGTGGCTGTTTCGCGCGCTTTTCCCGGGGCCCTACGCATGCGTGCCACGACCGGGCGGACGATGAGGCCGAAGACCCTAATGCGTATGTGCGAACGTCGGCTGTCCGCACTGCGCATGCGCGATGGCGCACAGAACGCGCTGACGTCAGCATCATGACCATTTAAAGCGGCAATGTCCAGCCAAAGGAAGGCGATGTCTACAGTGTGGAAAGCCTGGCCACTACACGGCCTTCTGCAGGTCCGCTCCACCGAACAACAGCCAGCGATCCCAGCTGCAGCGCAGACATGTCCGCTGCGTACAACAAGGCATGCAGGATTCTGATCCCGACAGCCCAACAGACCCCGATGCTGACTGCCTCGAGTCTCCATATCGCGAGCTGGTCTCCACCACGTCTGCAAACCGCCTTTCAATCCTGAGTGTGGATCCTGACGACGAGTGGTGTGCCGTCATCACGATCAACCAGTCTCGCACCCAATTTAAATTGGATACTGGCGAGTCTGCAAACCTCATATCACAGTCGGACCTCGACAGCATCCGAGACCAACCTAACATTCTCCCACCAGCCTGCCAGCTCCTTGACTACAATGGTAATGCCATAGCTGCCAGTGGATCGTGTCAGCTAGGTGTATCTCACAAGGCAATCAAGGCGACGTTAAGATTAGAGATCGTCCGGCCTGTCAAGGCATCCCTGCTCGGTGCTCGCGCATGCAAACTCCTAAATCTGGTCCAGCGAGTCCATGCCCTGTCCTCGACACCGGCAACTGCCTCATCCAATGCGAATCTCCAGGCTGAGATAGACGACATTCTCTCGCAATACCACAATGTGTTTGATGGGATGGGCACGCTCCCATATCGCTACAAGTTATTGCTCAAGCCGAATGCCACCAAAGTGCAGCGATCCATGGACCAGCAGAACACCACGGATCTGCCTGCGCTGGCTCCAGAAGATGTTGTTCGCGTCCAGTTGCCTGAGGGAGGCTGGTCAGCCCCAGCTGTTGTCGTCAGGCAGGCTGCCCCCAGGTCCTTCGTTGTCCAAATGGCTGATGGCTCCATTCTGCGGCGCAACAGGAGGGCGCTGCGCAAGGTTCCCTGCCCACCACCTGACCGCACTTCTCCGCATGTCATCATGCTGCCTCAGGACATCTCGCCCCACGAGGCCACCAAAATGGCGGAAATCCCACCTGTCCAGGTGCCGGCGTCCCCCCCTCCACCTCTGAGGCGATCAACAATAATTTGTCGCCCACCACAAAGACTGAATCTATAGACTTAAATCTTGTAAATTTTGTTCAGTTTGCTCTGAATCTGCACGATAGACACCTTCCCATGTACATATGTTCATTCATTCACCACTTGTACATAGTCATGCAAGTATATACTGCCACATTCCAAAATTTATTTTAAAAAGGGGAGATGTCATAATATCCACTCATGTATATAATGAGATGCAGACAGGCAGTGATTGACACACAGGATAACCAATGAACACACACGACACAGAACAACCAATCACCAGACAGGACACCACCACTATAAAGCCCACAGGGCATTAAGACTCTCTCTCTCACAGGACACAGCTACTGAGGTAGTTAGAGAGCACAAGCCAGTGAGCACCATCTCCATGTGGGAGAGAGCTAGTCTGGTTTTAAGTTTAGATCCGTCAGTAGCAGCAGCCCTTCCCGACCCACAGAATGTAGGAGGAGGCACCCTTGCAGAAATGCATACCGCGATCTTGGATGCGATCGGGTGACCCCATAGATGGCCTCAACAAATGTAGGCAGAAGAAATCTGAGCACCCCACAGCGTTCGCTGGACGCCTGTGGATTCACTTTGCAGCAGTCTTTGGAGACCTAGACCGTGCCCATTTGTCCCCAGACAATATGGCCAAATGTACCCGCACCCTTATCTCCCATGCCACAGAAACAGGACAGAAAGCCTGTACGAGTTATGATCCCTCAGAGGAGGCCCATAACGAGAAGTGGGTAGTGAAAAGATTGTCCCGCGTTTGGGAACAATCTGTTCAAAGTAAACCCACCATTAAGAGTAGCGAGGAAAAGCAGGCCGGCGCAGATATGCAGGCAGTAAAAACACACCAGAACCCCGCATGGGTAAATGAGGGAAAGAACAGCCCCCCATCCAAGTCACAAGAGTGTTACAACTGCGGACAGTTGGGACACTTCGCAAAAGAGTGCAATGTCCCTAAAAAGCTACAGAGAGCCCAGCAGACGGGCACTCTGATTAAGAAAAAGACAGAGCCCATTCATAGCGTTAGCGCCCGTTCGGATCAGGCGGACTTGACTGGAACGGACTGACGGTGTACGGGCTCCCCCAGTTGGGTCTGCGACACCCTTTGGGATAGATCAGGACGACCGGTAGTTGCAGCAAAAATTCGGGGACAGCCTATCGAATTTCTCTGGGACACAGGAGGGTCCCACACCACAATAAATTACTCCACCATGTTCCAAAAAGACACGTGGCCCACTACAGGCACTATCACCCTCAGCGGCTTTACAGGCCTCTCACAGCAGGGTCACATCACAGCCCCTGTACCCATTCAAATTGGTAACATTACCACCAAGCACCCTGTGGTTTTAGTTGACCTGCCCCACACAGCAGAACACAACTTATCATTCGATCCAGTCAACCAGTGTGTCTGGAAGATGGCAAAATCCGCAAGAGCCCCCGCAACGCTCAACATAGGAGGGCATATGAACAAAATTAGCGCCGTAGGAGAATTTTGGTTCAACCCGACCACGCTTAGCACGGACAAGCAGGTTAGGGCAGTTCTGCAAAAGAACAGGGCAGCATTCGCGACCCACAAGCACGACTGTGGACGGATGACTGGCTCCGTACAAGTAACAGGACCTGACCCTAGACCCCAAAAACAGTACGGATTTCCCCAAGAGGCAGAGGGAGAAATCTCGAAAGTAATAGCGAGCTTATTAGAGCAGGGCGTACTTAGGTCAGTAGCCTCCACTAATAATGCCCCGATTTGGCCAGTGAGAAAGCCTGATGGATCATGGCGACTGACCATCGATTATAGGGAACTCAACAAAGTCACCCCCGCAGCAGCCCCCACCGTAGCAACAAGCCCCGAGACCATGCTCAAGCAGGGACTCAATTCCCGATTCTTTACGGTTTTGGACGTCAGTAATGGATTCTGGTCCATTCCATTGGCAAACGCGTGCCAGTATGAATTTGCCTTCACCTTTAAAGCACAGCCGTACACGTGGACATGCCTGCCACAAGGATTCCACAACTCCCCCTCCATTTTCCACCGACAACTGGCAAATGGCTTAGCAAAATTCTCTCGCCCCGAATGTCCAGTACAGTACGTAGACGATCTACTACTGCAGACAGACACAAAGGAAGAGCACATTGAGCTTCTGTCCGAACTCCTGGAACTATTACATTCAATTGGTTGTAAAGTCAACCCCAAAAAGGCCCAGATTTTGGAAGAGAAAGTGGTATATTTGGGAACAATTATCACGCACGGTAAACGCGAGATCGAGCACAAAAGGATTGACTTGATTGCTAAATTGCCCCTTCCCCAGAACGTTTCAGCCCTCCGGTCATTTTTAGGACTGGTTGGCTACTGCCGAAACCACATTGACGGTTTCGCCAGCAAGGCAGCGCCCCTCTCAGACCTCCTAAATAAAGGAGCCCCCTGGGAATGGCTTCCGAAGCATACGGATGCTGTGGACTCTTTAAAACAGGCACTCATAGCAGCCCCCGCACTACAAGTTCCAGACCCGCTTTCCCCTTACGCCATAGAGGTAGCGACCACAGACTGCACCCTTTCAGCCGTGCTCCTCCAGGAACGGCATGACCAGTTAAGGCCCGTAGCTTACGCCTCCCGACTTTTAGATGCTGTGGAGCAGGGATTTTCAGCCTGTGAGAGGCACCTGCTCGCAGTTTTCTGGGCAATCCAGTACTTTTCGTATATTACCAGACTGAACCCCATCACAATTCTCACAGAACACACCCCCACCCAACTTTTACTGGACGGACGACTCAAGGACGGTACCGTCAGTCAAATAGGAGCAGCTAGATGGACCCTTCTCTTGCAGGGATGGGACATCACTGTGAAAAGGACAAAGGCACACACCTATTTAGCCGACAATTTACAGTACCCCGGAACCCCCCATGAATGTGAAATTATCTCTCCACACCACAACACAGGCCCCTTTATCGCTAAAACGCCCCCCAGAAAGATAGATAGTTCAACTCAGAGCCCCCCGCACACGGACACGTGTGAGCCCATAAAGATTTATGTGGATGGATCCTCCACAGTCTTGGATGGAAAGCGCATAACAGGTAGCGGTATATATGTCGAGGACGCACAGGGACGTGCCCTCGACGAAATATCGCTAAAACTACCCAGACACTTAGGCGCGCAGGCAGCAGAGCTTGCGGCCGTCGCATATATAGTTGAGCACCCAGATTCCTTCCCCAGCCCAGCAGACATATACTCTGACAGCCTCTATGTCTGTAACAGCCTTACGGAATTTCTGCCCCTGTGGGAAGCAAGAGGATTTGTTTCCGCAGACGGAAAACCCCTCCCCTCAGCACCATTGCTCCGTCATATTTTAGAAAAAGCCCAGAACAGGACTTTTGGGATCATCAAAGTCCGCAGCCACCTTCTAACCTCCCCCCTTGGAAATGTGAAAGCCGACGCACTGGCTAAAGCAGGTTCCAGTCATGGGTATTTTGGGAAACCCCCCGAAAGCACAACAGTGAGTGCGGTTCAAGTCTCACAGACAAAGATCGAGGATCTAGTGGAGGCCCAGAAGCAGGACACCAATCTCAAGGAGATTGTAAAGGGAAACTATCCAGCTCCCTATGAGAGATTTAGAAATACACTGACCACACATGACGGTGTGGTGTTAAAGGACACCCGTTATGTGGTTCCTGACCATTGATTTGTTTATTCCATGATGGCCATGGACATCAGGGAATCGATCCCACTACAGCCCATCTCAAGCAGGTTTGTTGGTGGCCGACTTTAAAGGAAGATGTAAACCATTACATAGAAAACTGTCTTATCTGTGCGCAGAATAATCCGGACAGATATGCCAAAAAGGCTCAACTCAGCCACACCCGACCCGTTAATGGCCCCTGGACTAACCTCCAAATCGATTTTATAGGACCATTGCCCCCTTGCAGGAATGGCTATAAATATGTACTTGTGGTCATAGACACATTTACAAAATGGGTGGAAGCATTCCCAGCCCGCACAAACACTGCAAAAACCACAGCCAAGATTCTGACCCAC
The DNA here is from genome assembly GCF_047496885.1 of Scyliorhinus torazame. Classification (NCBI taxonomy): domain Eukaryota; kingdom Metazoa; phylum Chordata; class Chondrichthyes; order Carcharhiniformes; family Scyliorhinidae; genus Scyliorhinus; species Scyliorhinus torazame. The sequence goes on along the minus strand of NC_092709.1, from coordinate 166,846,622 downwards.
CACATCTTTACAAGATGGGGACACCCCCGCAGCATTGAATCAGACCAAGGCTCCCATTTTACGGGACGTGTCATTCAGAACGTCCTCACGATATTTGGCATCACCCAAAAATTCCACATAGCATACCACCCACAGTCGAGTGGTATCGTGGAGCGCATGAATCAGAACCTAAAAACCACCCTCAGAAAAATGGTCCAGCAGAACACCACTTGGGACTCAGTCCTCCCTTTTGCGCTGATGTTTTAGCGTAACACTATTTCTACCTCCACAGGTTACACCCCACACACCCTCATGACCGGACGCCCCATGCAAGGCACAGAATATTTGTTAGGTTTGGACCTGACCAGCCCCGAAGTGACGGCCCTCACACACGAGAAAGCCGTGGAACAATTTAACAATGTTAAAACGGCTCAGCTAGCAGCCGCAGTAAAATTGGGCATCAGAAAGAAACAGAGCAAGGCTTGTTTCGACAAGACAGTGCATGCGACTGAGCATAGTATCGGACAGCAAGTGATGCTTTCTGTATCTTACCCCAGCACATTCCTGTCGCCAAAATACTCGGGTCCGTATTCCATTGCGGATAAAGTAAGCCCTTCCGTTTATAAAATAAAGTATCCCAATGGTAAGACTGCGTGGTTTCATATAAACCAGCTGAAGGTATATGGAACACAGTCGAACCACGCACACCACGTCATGCTCGACGCAGCACACCACGCCCCGCCCACAGCCAACGTAACCCTACCAACCCCCACCACGTCCAGCCCAGCCACGGACTCGACCTCGACTCTACCCCCAAAATATATACTCCGCCCCAGAACGCCCACAGACTGCAGCAGCAGAGACAGCGACTGTGACTCGGACGATAGCCTACTATCCCCATGCAACAGGACCCACACCCAGCGATTCCGATTACGATCCGAGTGATCCCTTCCTGATCACTTTCCTGAACAAGCCCCTCCACCGACCACCGAACCACACTGATGATCCCGATTTTGTCCCCACACAACTAGACACCAATTATTGGCACGGTGACAACTCATACCGACGCGTCTGCAACGAGAGTGACCCCACCTCACACCATGCAGCCCTTTCAGCCCTAATCCACTCCAGAGTTTGGCACCCGGGAGAAGAGGACGACCTTGGGTCTGACTCCCAAACCGCCAACCCCTTTGCGACCCTGTTCGCAACCGAGAACTGAGATGTCCAGATGATGTTTTAAAAAGGAGCCGCTTGGGAGAAGTGTTGTCCTTTCTGATGGAACCTGCAGAATTTTTTATGTTGTGTGTACGTTTGTTAAATGTTGTATGTCCGACAGGAGAATTTTTTCTCACTGCTACACGCCTATTCGGCCGAAACCTCTGAGGACTTGCGTTCAGAGACTAACCATTGCCAGATGCCAATTCACCTGAAACCTCTGAGGACTTGCCCACAGAGACCCACCGTTGCCAGACACTTGCTCAGAGGAACTAGCTTGTCTGCAGACACTTGTTCGGGTACCAGACGCCCGATTGTAACTGCCCTTCTGGTTCGAAGGATAGAACCACTACGGCAGCCCCACCACGATGACTACATTTTTGCCCGTTCTTGTCGGTTGCTCAGGTGGTGGAGAAACGGCGTGAGACCCGCCCTGCCTGGGAACCCCCCTCTGGTCAATCACGCTCGGGTAGGAGAGACACGGCATTGGTAGCCGTCCTACCCGGGGACTCCAACCAACTCTTACCCGTGGTGGCCCATACGCGCCTCATTTTGGCATTTTTCAGTTCAAAAAGTTTTGTTTGTTTAGGTATCCTTTAGGTTGCCGGCCATCTGCTATTTACATCCTGCAACATTTGGATGGTAAATCAGCACTGGTTCATTATTGGGAAGTGTGCCGTGTCCTAAAATTTGTTTTTTGAAAAAAAATGAGGGAATCACACATAATGACCAATTATAAAAGGAATAATTGGCACAAAAGGACAGACACACTAGCATACCAGATATTAAACAAAGATAGTTACAGACACTATGCTTGTTTCTACAGAACTCCAGAAGCTCCAGATCCGGAGAAAACAAAGAAAGAAAAGGAAAGAGAACAGCCATGAGGACTTCCTTCATATGGATTAACATAATGTTTATGGACATTTGGTTGCGCGTGACCGCGAACCCCATGTCTTCAAGACCCCCAACCGTTAATGTTTCACTTACCCGCAGTACCCAGAGCTCAGTCACCAGCGACACTACATCATCTTGGTGTGCCAGGTTTATAACCTGGTACTCCCTGTCCTATGTGATCGAAACACTACTAGCGTTGGCAATACTCTGCTGCATCGTGCAGACTATGTGTCTATGGAAATGGAGAAGGAGAGCCTACCGCGCTCGATCCCCGGTACATAGGATCAGATCCCCTATGTTCGGTTACGACCAGACCCCCGACCCCCGCGATCTATAATAAAGTAAAAAGTGCATTCACTTGCGTTTATTGTTATTGTAAATAAAGAGATGTAAAGAACTTTTTCATGAGCAAAAAATTGTATGATCCTGAGCTTGACTGCCAAGCCAGGAAAGACTGTATGAAATGCTATGATTTTGTTGTATGATTGAAGAAGGTAGGATAATGGAATGTTTAGGTGAGTGTAGTATATTAAGAATAAGTTAGAGGTTCCAAGTTTATTGTTTTGTAATGCATGTCCCTGTCTGACATAGCGCCCTTAGAATTGTTAGTTAAAATTTTTTGTGCATAGCTATGGTCAGTGCAGAGGCCATGAAGGAAGTGTCCCCCCCCCCCCAGGTCAGGGAATGGAAAACAACATAATGATGTGATCCTTCACGCTTCGCGAAGGGAAGATCAGCCAACAGGACTAAAACAAACAGCTGCAGGTAAAACTGTGTATTCGTCTCTAGGAAGGCAAGACAAGATCGATACCTGCAGCTATCAGCACAACAAAACACCAGCCATCTGAATATTAATGAGCAATCCCCGGGAACAATGTGCAACACTTTAGACACAAAGCCAACCCAGACTTTTCAGCACCAACAGGAGCCGACACAAAGGGAGGTGAACGATCACCCCAAGACCGCCCATCGACCAAGGAATCGCTCCAGCATTGGAGAATATCGAACTAAATGATTGGGACAAAGTCCAATCACTTGGAACCAGGTACAGGGTCCGCCCCGAAAGGCGGGAAGCCCCTGGGGACTATAAGTATAGAGTCCAAGTTCAAATCGACCCTCCTCCTCTCTGCCACCCTCCTGCAACCCTTCTGCTGACCTTCTGCAACAGCTGCTCAAATCGTAAGTCTTACTTCAATGCTCGCTACGAGATAGGCGCTCCCAGCTATCGATCTGTACCAGCTTCGAATCCCGCAGGCTCAGACCCCAAACGAAAGGCCATTCGTTTCCCTGACCTGGTGGGCCATTTCCAAGTTAAGTATTGGCCTGTTAGTTGTAGGAAGTAGCTTAGAAGTAGTATTTATGCATGAGTATTGATTACTGTATATAATAAATGTGCGTTGATTTAACTCTTACTAAGCGGTGTGTTGGATTATTGATCATTACTCGGACTTGAACCATGTGGCGGTATCAGAAAGATACCTGGCGACTCAAGAGCAAAGGTGATAGAACAGAGCAATTAAACTAAGGTTAAAGTTAGCAGCAACATTAGCGCTGTCATGTAATTATGACTCGAAGGCTGATTCCATGATCCGGGATCAGATAATTTTCGGGGTCCAGTCCGACTCCCTGCGGGAGAAGCTCCTCAAAATCAAACAGTTGACCCTCTCCGTCGCCATCGAAACGTGCATTGTCCATGAGCATGCCAGAAATCGGTACAATCAGGGCGGCAGAAACTGCAAAACTGGCCTCCCACGAGGCAGAAAGGGTGCAGGCCATTGCAAAAATGCAAGGCTTGAGCATCGAGGAGAGTGGCCGTTTCGCACGCTTTTCCCGGGTCCCTACGCATGCGTGCCACAACCGGGTGGACGATGAGGCCGAAGACCCTAATGCGTATGTGCGAACGTCGGATGTCCGCACTGCGCATGCGCGATGGCGCACAGAACGCGCTGACGCCAGCATCATGACCATTTAAAGCTGCAATGTCCAGCCAAAGGAAGGACCTTCTGCAGGTCCGCTCCACCGAGCAACAGCCAACGATCCCAGCTGCAGCGCAGACTTGTCCGCTGTGTACAACAAGGCATGCAGGATTCTGATCCCGACAGCCCAGCGGACCCCGATGCTGACTGCCTCGAGTCTCCATATCGGGTGGGCACCATCACCACACGCGAGCTGGTCTCCACCGCGCCTGCAAACCGCCTTTCAATCCTGAGTGTGGATCCTGACGACAAGTGGTGTGCTGTCATCACGGTCAACCAGTCTCGCATCAGATTTAAATTGGACACTGGCGCGTCTGCATACCTCATATCACAGTCGGACCTCAACAGCAGCCAAGACCAACCTAGCATTCTTCCACCAGCCTGCCAGCTCCTTGACTACAATGGTAATGCCATAGCTGCCAGTGGATCGTGTCAGCTAGGTGTATCTCACAAGGCAATCAAGGCGACGTTAAGATTCGAGATCGTCCGGCCTGACAAGGCATCGCTGCTCGGTGCTCGCGCATGCAAACTCCTGGTCTAGCGAGTCCATGCCATGTCCTCGACACCGGCGACTGCCTCACCCAATGCGAATCTCCAGGCTGAGATGGACGATATTCTCACACAATACCACAATGTGTTTGATGGGATGGGCACGCTCCCATATCGCTACAAGATATTGCTCAAGCCGAATGCCACCCCAGTCATCCATGCACCACGCCGGGTGCCTGCCCCCCTCAAGGATCGTCTGAAAACGCAGCTACGAGAGCTCCAAGACCAGGGCATCATCTCAAAGGTCACGGAACCAACAGACTGGGTCAGCTCCATGGTCTGCGTCAAGAAACCCTCTGGTGAACAGCGCATTTGCATTGATCCCAAAGACCTGAATCGCAACATAATGCAAGAGCACTACGCGATCCCGAAACGTGAAGAATTGACCTGTGAGATGGCTCATGCCAAATTCTTTCCCAGCTGGACGCCTCCCACGGTTTCTGGCAGATACAGTTGGATGCGTCTAGTCGGAAGCTGTGCATGTTTAACACTCTGTTCGGCAGCTATTGCTACAACCGAATGCCTTTTGGTATCATCTCAGCTTCCGAAGTATTTCATCGCTTAATAGAGCAAATGATGGAGGGCATCGAGGGGGTGCGAGTCTATGTGGACGACGTGATCATCTGGTCCACGATATCCGAGGATCACATCGCTCGCCTCAAACAGGTTTTCCAGAGGATTCATGAAAATGGCCTTCAGCTCAACAGGGCCAAATGCTCATTTGGTCGGTCCGCTATCAAGTTTCTGGGTGACCACATTTCACAGCAGGGTGTGCAACCTGACGCTGACGAGGTGCTGGCAATCAATGCCATGAAGACCCCAGAGGACAAAAAGGCGGTCCTCCGTTTCCTCGGGATGGTAAATTTTCTCGGAAAATTCATTCCCAACATGGAATCCCACATCACGGCCCTCCGGCAGCTCGTTAAAAAGTTGACAGTAATCGATGGGACGTTTGCGAGCTTAGGGGCGCTGGAGGAGAAATTTGGACTACCCCCGGGAAATGCCTTCAGGTACATGCAAGTGAGGGCGTCTGTGAGGTGGCAGGTGAGGGAATTCCCGCTGCTCCCGGCACAGGGGATTCAAGACAGGGTGATTTCGGGCATATGGGTCGGGGAGGGCAAGGTGTCGGCGATATACCAGGAGATGAAAGAAGAGGGGGAGGCTTTGGTAGAGGAACTGAAAGGTAAATGGGGAGAGGAGCTGGGGGAGGAGATTGAGGAGGGGCTGTGGGTTGATGCCCTAAGTAGGGTTAATTCCTCTTCCTCATGTGCCAGGCTTAGCCTGATACAGTTTAAGGTAGTGCACAGAGCGCATATGACGGGGGCGAGGCTGAGTAGGTTCTTTGGGGTGGAGGACAGATGTGGGAGGTGCTCAGGAAGTCCGGCGAACCATGTCCATATGTTTTGGTCATGCCCGGCATTGGAGGGGTTCTGGAGGGGAGTTGCGGGAATAGTATCCAAGGTGGTGAAAGTCCGGGTCAAGCCAAGCTGGGGGCTAGCACTATTTGGAGTAGTGGACGAGCCGGGAGTGCAGGAGGCGAAAGAGGCCGGCATTCTGGCCTTTGCGTCCCTAGTAGCCCGGCGAGGGATCTTGTTAATGTGGAAAGAGGCAAAGCCCCCCAGCGTGGAGGCCTGGATAAATGATATGGCAGGGTTTATCAAGTTGGAGAGGAGAAAGTTTGCCTTGAGAGGGTCTGCGCAGGGGTTCTACAGGCGGTGGCAACTGTTCCTAGACTATCTCGCGGAGCGTTAGATGAAGGTCGGACAGCAGCAACAGCAACCCAGGGGGGGTGGGGGGGGGGGGGGGATATCTTTCGTGTGGGGGGGGGGGGGGTGGAGGGAGGGGCATGGTTTTTTTTTCTGGGGGGCATTTGAGCAAGAAAACACATGAACGATCCGGAAAACTGACATGTACGGGAGGAATCCAATGTACAAAGTTCTGTCTCATATTGACTTGCCATGTTCATGTCTTGCTATGTGAGCATTCTTTCTTTTTTGTTACGGGGGCGGGGGGTGGGGTGGGTGTTGTTTGTATGGTTGAAAATTTTGTTTAAAAACTCTTAATAAATATATATATATTTTTTAAAGTCGACAGTGTTCCAGTGGCTTCCCGCACATCAAACGGAGTGGCTTGAGCTGAAGGCGAAGTTCACCACAGCCCCAGTACTGGCATTCTTTGACCCAACCAAGGATACCAAGATATCAACAGACGCAAGTCAGGGCGGCATTGGGGTGATGTTCCTCCAGCGAGACGATTCCTCATCCTGGGCTCCAGTGGCATCTGCATGCAGGGCCATGACTCCGACCGAACAACGGTATGCCCAGATCGAAAAGGAGTGCTTGCGCCTCCTGACAGGAATAGTCAAGTTTCATGACTACGTATGCGGCCTGCCAAAGTTCACGGTGGAAAAAGACCACAGGCCTTTAGTCCACATTATCCAGAAGGATTTAAATGACATGACATCTCGGCTGCAGCGAATTCTTCTTCGTCTCCGCCGATATGACTTCGAACTCGTCTACACACCGGGTAAGGAGCTGATCATCGCGGATGCCCTTTCCCGATCCAGCACCACGCCATGTGAACAGGGTGACTTCATTCGCCACATTGAGGCACAGGTGCAGTTGTGTGCCAGCAACCTCCAGCCACTGATGAATGAGTTGTCCAAATACGCGAAGAAACTGCCAAAGATCCTCTACTGCAGCGCGTGATGCAACAACTCGCCCATGGCTGGCAAAAGGGGCAGTGCCCCCAGATCTTCAACGTTAAGGACGAGTTAACGGTTGTTGAGGGGATCCTTCTTAAACTAGATAGAATCGTCATTCCCCAAAGCATGCAAACCATGGTGCTCAGACCGATCCATGAGGGTCACCTTGGCGTTGAGAAATGTCGACGCAGAGCTCGGCAGGCAGTTTACTGGCCTGGCATCAGCCAGGACATTGCCAACACGGTCCTCAACTGCACAACATGCCAGAAGTTTCAACCAGCTCAGCCCAAGGAAACACTGCAACAGCACGAGATCGTGACTTCTCCGTGGTCCAAGGTTGGGATAGGCTTCTTTCACGCAAATGGGCGTGATTACGTGCTCTTGGTCGACTACTTCTCCAGCTACCCGGAAGTGGTGAAACTGTCGGACCTCACGTCCAAGTCAGTGATTAAAGCCTGCAAAGAGACGTTTGCCAGGCACGGCATACCACTCACAGTAATTTTTTTTTTTTTAAATAATTTTTATTAAAGGTTTTCATAAAATATCAGTAACAAAATGAGAAAGAAAAAAGAACCCAACAGGGTTAAGTACAAAACACAATCTAAAAAAGCAACCCCCCAAACCCCTCCCCCCCGTACCTAAATAATAAATTAACATTAACACCCCGACTTAAGACAACAGGTGTATACACCCCCTCAGACCCTTCCAGTGTAAATAACATAAACAAAAATAAAGTAAACCCCCCCCCCCCACCCCCCGAGCTGCTGCTGCCATTGACCAATGTCTATCGTTCTGCCAGAAAGTCTAAGAACGGTTGCCACCGCCTAAAGAACCCTTGTACCGACCCTCTCAAGGCGAATTTCACCCTCTCCAATTTAATGAACCCTGCCATATCGCTGATCCAGGATTCCACGCTTGGGGGCCTCGTATCTTTCCACTGAAGGAGAATCCTTTGCCGGGCTACCAGGGACGCAAAGGCCAGAATTCCGGCCTCTTTCGCCTCCTGCACTCCCGGCTCCTCTGCCACCCCAAATATTGCGAGCCCCCAGCCCGGTTTGACCCTGGATCCTACCACCCTCGACACCGTCCTCGCTACGCCCTTCCAAAATTCCGCCAGCGCTGGGCATGCCCAGAACATATGGGTGTGATTTGCTGGGCTCCCTGAGCACCTAACACACCTGTCCTCACCCCCAAAGAACCTGCTCATCCTTGTCCCGGTCATGTGTGCCCTGTGCAGCACCTTAAACTGTATGAGGCTGAGCCTCGCGCATGAAGAGGAAGAGTTCACCCTCCCTAGGGCATCTGCCCACGTCCCCTCTTCGATCTCCTCTCCCAACTCCTCCTCCCACTTACCTTTCAACTCCACCACCGAGGCCTCCTCCTCCTCCTGCATCACCTGGTAAGTTTCCGAGATCTTCCCCACTCCCACCCACCCCCCCCGAGAGCACCCTGTCCTGTACTGTGTGTGGCAGTAGCCGTGGGAATTCCACCACCTGCCGTCTGGCAAACGCCCTTACCTGTAAGTACCTGAAGGTGTTCCCCAGGGGGAGCCCGTACTTCTCCTCCAGCTCACCCAAGCTCGCGAACTTCCCGTCCACAAACAGGTCCCCCAACTTTTGTATGCCTGCCCTGTGCCACCCCGAAAACCCTCCACCTGTTCTTCCTGGGGCGAACCGGTGGTTCCTCCGTAATGGGGTCCACGCCGAGGCCCTAACTTCCCCCCTATGCCGCCTCCACTGCCCCCAAATTTTGAGGGCCGCCACCACCACCGGGCTCGTGGTGTACCTCCTTGGAGGGAGCGGCAGCGGCGCCGTTGCCAGCACCCCCAGACTCGTACCCACACAGGACGCCGTCTCCAGCCTCTTCCATGCAGCCCCCTCCCCCTCCATCACCCACTTGCGCACCATTGTCGCATTGGCGGCCCAGTAGTACCCACTGAGGTTGGGCAGCGCCAGCCCCCCCCTATCTCTACTCCGCTCCAGGAACACCCTTCTCACCCTCGGAGTCCCTCGCGCCCACACAAACCCCATTATACTCCTGTTAACCCGCCTGAAAAAAGCCTTCGGGATAAACACGGGGAGGGACTGGAACAGGAACAAAAACCTTGGGAGCACCGTCATTTTGATTGACTGCACCCTACCCGCCAGGGACAGCAGCAACGCATCCCACCTCTTGAATTCCTCCTCCATTTGCTCCACCAGCCTTGTAAAGTTAAGCCTATGCAGGGGCCCCCAGCTCCTGGCCACCTGGACCCCAAAATATCTGAAACTCCTCTCCCCCCTTTTTAGTGGGAGCTCGCCAATCCCCCTCTCCTGGTCCCCTAGCTGAACTACGAACAGCTCGCTCTTACCACTCACAGTAATGAGTGACAACGGCCCATGTTTCTACAGCCAAGAGTGGTCCGACTTTGCACGATCCTACCACTTCAGGCATATCACATCCAGTCTCCATTACCCGCAATCAAACGGGAAGGCCGAAAAAGGGGTCCATATTGTCAAGCGGCTGCTGTGCAAGGCTGCAGACTCAGCCTCGGATTTCATCCAGGCGCTGTTGGCATACAGGGCAACCCCTCTGTCGACTGGTTTGTCTCCAGCGCAGCTACTCATGAACCGCATCCTGAGAACGCCTGTTCCAGCCATCCATGTACCAGACCTTGACCACCTCACAGTGCTGCAGTAAGTGCAGCGATCCATGGACCAGCAGAACATCACGTATGATGCTCATGCCAAGGATCTGCCTGCGCTGGCTCCAGAAGATGTTTTTCACGTCCAGTTGCCTGAGGGAGGCTGGTCAGCCCCAGCTATTGTCGTCAGGCAGGCTGCCCCCAGGTCCTTCGTTGTCCAAATGGCTGATGGCTCCATTCTACGGCGCAACAGGAGGGCGCTACGGAAAGGTCCCTGCCCACCGCCTGGCCGCACTTCTCCGCATGTCAGCATGCCTCCTCCAGACATCTTGCCCCACGAGGCCACCGACATTCCGCCTGTCCAGGTGCCGGCGTCCCCCCCTCCAGCTCTGAAGCGATCGACAAGAATTCGTCGCCCGCCAAAAAGACTGAATCTATAGACTTAAATCTTGTAAATTTTGTTCAGTTTGCTCTATATCTGCACGATAGACACCTTCCCATGTACATATGTTCATTCATTCACCACTTGTACATAGTCATGCATGTATATACTGCCACATTCCAAAATTTATTTTAAAAAGGAGAGATGTCACAATATCCACTCATGTATATAATGAGATGCAGACAGGCAGTGATTGACACACAGGATAACCAATGAACACACACGACACAGAACAACCAATCACCAGACAGGACACCACCACTATAAAGTCCACAGGCCATTACGACTCTCTCTCTCTCACAGGACACAGCTACTGAGATAGTTAGAGAGCACAAGCCAGTGAGCACCATCTCCATGTGGTAGAGAGCTAGCCTGGTCAAGCCAGTAGGAGACTATCAGTTAGATTAATAGAGTGTCAACTCACAGCAGACTATGGACAGCAATCAGCAAGTTCAATAAAACAGTGTTGGACCATCTCCTGTGTCGGAAGCCTGTTTCTGGTTTCACTGCACCCAGTTGCAGTCAAATTTGAACCAACTCACTTAACACATCAATCACGTTGTAGTAATTTTGGCTGCCCAATCCTAACTAACCCGCCCGGGGGAAGTTCAACCATATGGGGGCATTTCGTGGGCTTTTGATATCCACAAGTGCTGAGATTGTAGCATCTTACATCTTTACATCCTAATCTGTCTATCACAGGTGTGCAATATTCCTGACAGTAGAACCCACCAAGGCCAAGCTCCCACACAAAGTGGGGCAGACTGGCCCATCCGGCTGTTATATTTAAATACGGACCAAATACCCAAGCTTCCCCTTGTGATTCTGTTATATTGCATGTATATCCCCACATTCCCAAACCCGCGTGTACATCAAAATCCCCTTTATGAGCAAATGTCCTTCAGTGCCCAGTTCAGTTTTTAGTCCCAAGTCAGAAGGAGTGACAAACCACCCTCCTCCCGCACGTGTCTTCAGAAAGTGCCATCCTGTGGGTCGCTTAATGCTGTTTGTCCCCCAGTTGGCATTGGCCCAGTCGCAGCCTGGATCCTTGAGTTTTTCAAGGGGCATCAAAACTGTGCGCTCTGTCACCGTCCTTCCCCATGCGGTTGTGATTGTGGTGATATACATCACTGTAAGTACATAAAGGGTTAATGTACATACACTACACCTAGCTAGACACTAGAGGGAACACCAGAGACATGACACACAGACAGTCAACCAATAGGTCAGTAAGATAGGACACGACCAATGGGGCATTCACGATACACACAGAGGTGACACTACCACAGGAGGGCATTACACCAACCCATATGAGACACTGCACGCATGTTCTTCCTCTTTCCAGTGGAGACACTCAGTGAGTACAGACACAGGGTTGATTGAACATCACACCCACCACGTGGATTGTAGCAGACTGGTTCGTCAATCTGAGTAGCTATAGCAGGATTAACAGTAGCATTGAATCAAACTAGGAGAATTGTTAATAGTTTAATAAACGTGTTGAAGCTATCTCCAAGTCTGAACCTTCCTTTGTGAGAGTGCACATCAAGGAAGCAGCTTATGCTACGTCAAGAGCATAACAAAACAGTGATCACTTGGGTTCGATGGGTGTCCGGTGTGACCCTTTCCGAGATCCACGTGGTTGGTTTCTTTATCCATTCCCCCGTTCCTTCAGTGGGGAGTTGCACATATTGCCCCGGGTGCAAGCATGTGTGGTCACTGATGAATACCGTGAGTGCCTCCCAGGTCTGTCCTAGGCATATCCACGTAAGCAGGAATCTGTAACAAAAGATGGTATGAACCCCTCACAACCGGGGGAAGTTAGACCTCCTTTGGTTCCTTGTATATTTTAATTTGAGTATAATGCTTCCACTTCGGCATACCTTTCATTTCAATTAAGGCTCATGTATCCCCTGCAACAATCACTCCATGCGGTCCCACCCATCTGGGCTGTAAGCCTGCCCTTTCTGGAAGTACCTCAATCATGACTCTGTCCCCAGCCTTTGGGGGTCTGGCTGCGGATGCAATCCCTTTCTTTCTCCCAATCTCTACTCGCTGTGTGTCTATCACTTCTCCCTTTAAACTGTGCATCTGCTCCGCTAGGAGCCTGATAAATTTAAACACTCTCTCCCTTGCATTACAGCTCTCTGCGCCCCCGTTACTATGTCCTCTGGGAGTGCCATAACTCTCACGGTCATTAATTCATATGGTTTCAGTCCTGTCCCCATTGCTCTTGTGGCTCGCATTTTCATGAGTACGGTGGGTAAAGTTTTTACCCAACCCTGTCCTGTGTCTACTAAAGATTTTGTCAGACCGTTCTTAAGGGTATGGCTTGTCCTTTCAATCATGCTGGAACTCTGGGGGTGATACGGGACGTGAAATCGCTGTTTGACTCCTCGCAGGGCACAAGCCTGCTTTATTACCTGGCCCGTGAAATGAGTGCCCTGATCTGAATCTAGCTGCAGTGGGCCTCCCCACCGGGGATTACTTCTTCTGCCAATATCCTGGCCACTGTCCCTGCTGTCCAATCCCTGCAGGGGAATGCCTCCACCCACCGGATGAATCTGTCTATAATAACTAAGCAGTATATTTTATTTTGTGACTGCGGGAGTGGTCCGGTGAAATCTATCTGCAGTTGCTCCCATGGCCCCTGCAGTCTGGGCTGAAACCTCATTCTTATTTTTGGGGATTTCCCTGGTCCACATTGGGCGCAGACCATAAACTGCTGGCAGTGTATTGCTATCGCTCGACCCATCCCTTTCCACCACCAGCACCTATACATTTGTTCGATCATTTTGTCCCTACCAATGTGAGCTATTCCTTGGTAAACCTTTAATAATGTCTGCCTTATACACCTGGGTGCAACTACGCACCCCTCCTTTCTCCAGATTTCATCTGGATCATGTTTTGCCCCCTCTCGTTTCCACTCCTCATTCTCTTCCTCCCCCGCTGTTGCCTGTAACCTTCCCATGCTGTCTGGGTCTGGTTCAGGTGCCGCAATGGCTGACACTACTTCCCCTGGTCCCTCGAGGATCTGCTCGGTAAGGGCCTTTGCTGCCCTATCGGCATAATCATTGCCTCAGGTTTGTATCTTTTTAATTGGCGGCTACTTTGATTACGGCGGCTTCTGCTGGGGCTCTGGCTGCTTCTACCAGGTCTCGTATGTGCTGTTCATGTTGCACGTACCTCCCTGATGAAGTTATGTAACCTCGCCTAGCCCAAGCTACCATATAGTCATGAATCACTCCGAAAGTATACTGGCTGTCTGTATATATGTTCACCCTCTTTCCTGCTGCTAATCTTAAGGCTTCTGTGAGAGCAATTAATTCTGCTACCTGAGCTGACCAAGTCCCCAGAATCTGGCTTCCCCTTAGTACCGTGCCTGTTTTATTCACTACTGCCCATGCGGTACGGGGCACCCCCTCATGATATTTCCAGGACCCCTCCACAAATAATTCCCATACATCTTCCCCTCCCAGGGGTTCCTCTGCTATCCTGCCACTCTCGCTCTCATCGACCTCCTCCACACAATTATGCTCCGTACCTTCTTTAACCATCATGGATGCAGGGTTAAGGGTTGAATCTTTCACTATCTGGATTCTTTTGTCTGCCGGGAGTAAAATGCTTTCCCATTTAGCTCCGCAACTATCTGAAACTGCCCTTAATTTCCCTGCTTCTAATAGCTGTACTATGGAATGAGGGGAGTGAAGCATAATGGATTCTAAGAGCTTCACTGCTTCTGCTGCCTCTATCGCCCACGTGGCACAATCCAGGGCCTGTGCACATCGATGTAAGCCTGCCACCACGGGACCCCGTCTACATGAGTAATAGGCTACTGGCCTCATCTTGTCCCCGTGTTTCTGACCTACCACCGCTGTATAATGTCTCCATTGATTGTCACAGTAGAGGTGAAAAGGTTTAGTCGAAACTGGCAAACCTAGGGCTGGGGCTAAAGTGAGGGTCTGCTTTAATTTTTTTAAGGCTGTGTCTTTCTCTGGGCCCCACTCGACTCGCTCCCGGGACTGTCTCCCTCCCCTGGTCAATCCTTGCAATGGAACCGCAATGTTTGTGTATAGTACATATATGAGATGTAATATGGTAAGGCTCCTGTACTACAGGTACGGGGGTAGATCCCTGCCTGCTGGCTCCGCCCAGAAGGCAGAGTATAAATGTGTGTGCTCACCGAGCTGCAGCCATTTTGGCAGCAGCTGCAGGAGGCAACACATCTCTGCGTAATAAAGCCTCGATTACTCTCTACTCTCGTCTCGTCGTAATTGATAGTGCATCAACTTATTACACAGAGATTTTACAGCGATGGACCTTCGCATCAAGCCAGATGGCCTGCAGCTGCACCCCCAAGCAGACAACGCCAGGTCGGCCTTCAACCACTGGCTAGCTTGCTTTGAAGCCTACATCGGATCAGCGACAGAACCATCCTCAGAGGCACAGAAACTACAGATCCTGTACACACGGTTGAGCTCCGATATTTTTCCCCTTATCCGGGACGCGATCAACTACACTGAGGCCATGGCCCTTCTGAAAGAGAACTCCACCCAGCCGATCAACAAACTCTACGCCAGGCACCTCCTGTCCACGCGGCAACAACTCCCCGGTGAGTCATTGGAAGATTTCTGGCGTGCCCTGCACGCCCTGGCGAGGATCTGCGATTGCCAGGCAGTTTTGGCCATTGAACATTCCGAACTCCTAATCAGGGACGTTTTTGTTATGGGCATAGGGTCAGCGTACATCCGCCAGCGCCTCTTAGAAGGGGGTACGCTCGACCTCGCGGCGATAAAGAAGCTCGCGACCTCGCTAACAGTAGCCTACCGTAATGTACAAGCGTACGACCCCGACCCTACGGCGAACCCATGCTGAACATCGTGGACCCCATCAGCGTCCGACCCCAGCCAACCCCAAGCCTGCGCCGCGTGGCAGCCAGCCAATCCCGGGGGGCCCAAGTGCTCTTTCTGCAGGCAGACAAAGCACCCACGGCAGCGCTGCCTGGCACGGAGCGCACTCTGCAAGGCCTGCGGGAAGAAAGGACATTTCTCTGCGGTTTGCCAGGCCCGGTCGATCGCCGCTGTAACCAGCCCCATTGTTCCTGCACCCCCCACGTGCGACCCGTGGGCGCCGCCATCTTCCCCTCATCAGACCTCGTGCGGCCCGTGGGCACCGCCATCTCACCCCATCAGACCTCGTGCGCCCCGTGGGCGCCGCCATCTTCGGCGCCATTTTGGACGGCGCCTCAGGACCCCTGCTCGTCGGGCACCTCATCGGGCCACTCATCGACCGCCACCGCCGCCGACCAGCCCGAGGCCCGCCAACACCAGCCGCAGCTCGCCTCCATCACGCTCGACCAGTCCCGGCCACACAACCTCGCAAACCGCGACAACGACGGTGAAAGTCGATGGCCACAAGACACCTTGGCTTCTCGACTCCGGGAGCACGGAGAGCTTCATCCACCCCGACACGGTAAGGCGCTGCTCCCTCGCAGTACACCCCATTACCCAATGAATCTCCCTGGCCTCCGGATCCCACTCCGTGGAAATCCGGGGGTACTGCACCGCCACCCTCACCGTCCAGGGCGTAGGGTTCAGCAACGTCCGGCTCTACGTCCTCCCCAACCTCTGCGCAGCCCTGCTACTTGGCCTAGACTTCCAGTGCAACCTCCAAAGTCTAACTCTGAAATACGGCGGGCCCCTACCACCCCTCACTGTATGCGGCCTCACGACCCTTAAGGTCAACCCACCTTCCCTGTTTGCGAACCTCACCCTGGATTGCAAACCCGTTGGCACCAGGAGCAGACGGTACAGTGCCCAGGACAGGACATTCATCAGGTCGGAGGTCCAGCGGCTACTGCGGGAAAGCATCAACGAGGCCAGTAACAGCCCCTGGAGAGCCCAAGTGGTAGTTGTAAAGACTGGGGAGAAACACAGGATGGTCATTGACTACAGTCAGACCATCAATAGGTACACGCAGCTCGACGCATACCGCCTCCCATGCATATCTGATATGGTCAATCAGATTGCACAGTACCGGGTCTTCTCTACAGTGGACCTGAAATCTGTCTACCACCAGCTTCCCATCCGCAAGGCGGACCGCCAATATACGGCGTTCGAAGCTGACCGCCGCCTTTACCACTTCCTTAGGGTTTCCTTTGGCGTCACTAACGGGGTCTCGGTCTTCCAACGGGAGATGGACCGAATGATTGACCGGTACGGACTGTGGGCCACCTTCCCGTACCTGGATAACGTCACCATCTGCGGCCACGACCAGCAGGGCCACGACGCTAACCTTTCCAGATTTCTCCACACCGCCAAACTCCTGAACCTAACATATAACCTAGGAGTAACATACTCCTGTTCCTAGTTCTTATAACGAGGAGAAGTGCATGTTCAACACCAACGCCTTAGCCATCCTTGGCTATGTGGTGCAAAATGGAGTTCTAGGGCCCGAACCGGATCGCATGTGCCCCCTCATGGAGCTCCCCCTCCCCCACTGCCCCAAGGCCCTCAAACGATGCCTGGGGCTCTTCTCATTTCTACACCCAGTGGGTCCCTAACTATGCGGACAAGGCCCGCCCACTCATTCACTCCACAGTTTTCCCCCTGACGGCCGAGGCTCTCCAGGCCTTCAACCGTATCAAGGCTGACATCGCCAAGGCCGCAATGCACGTGGTCAATGAGACCCTCCCCTTTCAAGTTGAGAGCGATGCATCAGACGTCGCTCTAGCTGCCACTCTCAACCAGGCAGGCAGACCCGTGGCATTCTTTTCCCGCACCCTCCATGCCTCCGAAATTCAGTACTCCTCCGTCGAAAAGGAGGCCCAAGCCATCGTTGAAGCTGTGCGGCATTGGAGGCATTACCTGGCCTGCAGGAGATTCACTCTCCTCACTGACCAACGGTCGGTTGCCTTCATGTTCAATAACACACAGCGGGGCAAGATCAAAAATGATAAAATATTGAGGTGGAGGATTGAGCTCTCCACCTACAATTACGAGATTTTGTATCACCCAGGTAAGCTCAACGAGCCCCCCGATGCCCTATCCCGATGTGCCAGCGCACAAATGGACCGACTCCGGACCCTACACGATGGTCTCTGTCACCCAGGGGTCACCCGGTTCTTTCATTTCATAAAGGCTCACAACCTACCCTACTCCATTGCAGGAGTCAGGGCGGTCACCAGAGACTGCCAGGTCTGCGCGGAGAGCAAACCGCACTTCTACCGGCCAGACCGGGCGCACCTGGTGAAGGCCTCCCGTCCCTTTGAACGCCTCAGCATGGACTTCAAAGGGCGCCTCCCCTCCTCCGACCGAAACATTGAAATACTTCCTTAAAGTGGTCGACGAATACTCCAGATTCCCCTTTGCCATTCTATGCCCTGATATGACGTCTGCCACAGTCATCAAGGCCCTCAATAGTATCTTCACTCTGTTCGGTTTCCCCGCTTACGTCCACAGCGACCGAGGATCCTCCTTTATGAATGATGAGTTGCATCAATTCCTGCTCAGCAAGGGCATTGCCTCAAACAGGACGACCAGCTGCAACCCCCGGGGAAACGGGCAGCTGGAGAGGGAGAACGGGATGGTCTGGAAGGTCGTCCTGCTGGCCCTACGGTCTAAAAATCTCCTGGTCTCCCACTGGCAGAAGATCCTCCCCGACGCCCTCCACTCCATCCGATCGCTACTTTGCACTGCGACTGATGCAGCCCCCCATGAACATCTCCTTGCCTTCCCTAGGAAGTCCACCTCCGGGGTTTCGCTCCCAACATGGTTGGCAGACTCAGGACCCGTTCTCCTCCGCAAACACGTGCGGCTCCACAAGGCGGACCTGTTGGTCGAGAGGGTACAGCTACTCCATGCAAACCCGCAGTACGCCTACATGGCGTATCCCAACATCCGCCAAGACACAGTCTCCCTCAGGGACCTGGCACCAGCTGGGTTCCCACAACCCCCCCCCCCCAACTGCCCCAGCGCCACCCATCCTCCCCCCAGCACACCTCACCACAGCCCCCGCTCCAGGACAATCCATCCTCCCATTGGTTCCACCCGGGGATGAAGATGAGGACTACACGCTCCCGGAGTCGCCGGCGAGCAAGCCGGCGCCTGCATCATCACTGGGACTGCGGCGCTCACAACGGAGGATCAAGGATCCCGACCGGCTGAATTTGTGAACTTTTCCAGAACTGTACACTTTAAAAATGCTCATTTACATGTAAATAGTTTTCCACCCACCCCTCCCCCCCCCACTGGACTCTTTATTAACAGGGGGTTAATGTGGTAGTCACCACTGTTTGTATATAGTACACATATGAGATGTAATATGGTAAGGCTCCTGTACTACAGGTACGGGGGTAGATCCCTGCCTGCTGGCTCTGCCCAGTAGGTGGAGTATAAATGTGTGTGCTCACCGAGCTGTTTTAACAGGGGGTGAATGTGGTAGTCACCACTGTTTGTATATGTGATGCATATGAGAAGTAATACGGTAAGCCTCCTGTACTACAAGTAGAGGGGGTACGCATCGAGCTGCATGTACCGATTGATGGTCTGACTGTAGTCAATGACCATCCTGTGTTTCTCCCCAGTCTTTACAACTACCACTTGGGCTCTCCAGGGGCTGTTGCTGGCCTCAATGATGCCTTCCCGCAGTAGCCGCTGGACCTCCGACCTGATGAAGGTCCTGTCCTGGGCACTGTACCGTCTGCTCCTGGTGGCGATGGGTTTGCAATCCGGGGTGAGGTTTGCAAACAGGGAAGGTGGGTCGACCTTAAGGGTCGTGAGGCCGCATACGGTGAGGGGTGGAAGGGGCCCGCCAAATTTCAGAGTTAGACGTTGGAAGTTGCACTGGAAGTCCAGGCCGAGTAGCAAGGCAGCGCAGAGCTTGGGGAAGACGTAAAGCCGAAAGTTGCTGAACTCCCTGGATGGTGAGGGTGACGGTGCAGTACCCCCGGATCTCCACGGAGTGGGATCCGGAGGCCAAGGAGATTCGTTGGGTAATGGGGTGCACTGCGAGGGAGCAGCGCCTTACCGTACCGGAGTCGAGAAGGCAAGGTGATTAGTGGCCATTGACCTTCACCGTCGTTGTTGCGGTTGATGGGTTGTGTGGCCGGGACTGGTCGAGCGTGATGGAGGCGAGCTGTGGCTGGTGTTGGTGGGCCCCGGGCTGGTTGGCGGCGGTTGCGGGCAATGAGCGGCCAGATGAGGTGCCCGATGAGCAGGGGTCCTGAGGCGCCGTCCAAAATGGTGCCGAAGATGGCAGCGCCCACGGGGTGCACATGGCGGGCAGCGTTAAAGATGGCGGCGCCCACGGGCCACACGAGGTCTGAAGGGGGGAGGATGGCAGTGCCCACGGGCCGCATGTGTTCTGATGCAAGGAAGATGGCAGCGCCCACGGGCCACATGTCGGTTGCGGGGACAAAAATGGCGACGCCCACGGGTCGCAGGTGGGGGGTGCAGGAACAATGGGGCTGGTGAAAGCGGCAATCGACCAGGCACACCGCAGTGAAATGTCCTTTCTTCCCGCAGGCCTTGCAGATTGTGCTCCGCGCCGGGCAGTGCTGCCGGGGGTGCTTTGTCTGCCCGCAGAAATAGCACTTGGGCCCCCGGGGTTTGTTGGCTGCCACAAGGCGCAGGCTTGGGGTTGGCTGGGGTGGTCACTGGTGGGGTCCACGATGCCCAGGATGTTGAGCATACCCCCTTCTAAGAGGCACTGGCGGATGTACGCCGACTCTATGCCCGTAACGAAAACGTCCCTGATTAGGAGTTTGGAATGTTCAACAGCTGAAACTGCCTGGCAATCGCAGTTCCTCGCCAGGGTGTGCAGGGCACGCCAGAAATCTTCCAATGACTCACCGGGGAGTTGTTGCCGCATGGACAGGAGGTGCCTGGCATAGAGTTTGTTGATCGGCCGTGTGTAGTTCTCTTTCAGAAGCGCCATGGCCTCAGTGTAGTTGGGCGCGTCCCGGATAAGGGGAAAAATATCAGAACTCAACCGTGTGTACAGGATCTAGAGTTTCTGTGCTTCTGAGGGTTGTTCTGTCGCTGATCCGATGTAGGCTTCAAAGCAAGCTAGCCAGTGGTCGAAGGCCGACGTGGCGTTGTCTGCTTGAGGGTGCAGCTGCAAGCGATCTGGCTTGATGCGCAGGTCCATCGCTGTAAAATCTCTGTGTAATAAATTGATGCACTATCAATTACGACAAGACTAGAGTAGAGAGTAATCGAGGCTTAATTAAGCAGAGATGTGTTGCCTCCTGCAACTGCTGCCGAAATGGCTGCAGCTCGGTGAGCACACACATTTATACTCCGCCTACTGGGCGGAGCCAGCAGGCAGGGATCTACCCCCGTACCTGTAGTACAGGAGCCTTACCGTATTACTTCACATATGCGTCATACATACAAACAGTGGTGACTACCACATCTTGCTTTTACACTCCCTTGCGAAATGCCCTTCTTTCCCGCAGGTATAGCACTGCCTTCCTCCTTCTAATTTTCCTAAGGAACTAACCTTGGACCCCTTTCCTATGTTAGTCTCTGCCTTCATAACCCATGCTAAGACCTGATTAAAGTCGTTCCCTACCGGAAGTTCCAGATCTACAATCCTAGTTAGGTGCGGACCCATTCCATTTGTTAACATTTAAAAAAAGATTTTGTCAACTCTACTGGGGGCTACTGTCCCTGAATGATGCTTAAACGCCTCAAATTTCTTCTCTGCATAATCCCCAACCCTTTCCTTTGGTCCCTGTTTAAGTAAGGTGATCAATGTCCAATTTGGGCTACCTCTCCCTAGGGCAGTTCGCACTGCCGTTCTAAAGGTTGCAAAGCGGGCGTCTTTGTTTCCCCCACACCTCTGCGTGACCCACGTGCGATCCCTATATGTTTGTGGCATGCTTGCCCAAACCGATGCGGGAACCTTTGCCTTTAACAATAAATGGATATCATCATTGGTTAACCCATGAGCCTCCCGTAATTCGTCCAGTTTATCCCAAAAAGGGCCATTATCATCCTGTAGTTTTAGAGAGGGCAGTTCGTTCAAGATCATTTGTTTTTCCCCAGCTGTGAAGGATGTTTGAATATGCTGCTCAGTGGTTTGCCCCTCCACTGTTTTCCTCACTACACACACTGGGGCTACAGGCAACGTTTCCTCCTTTTCCTCATAAGAAGGGGGGTATGCATAATCCCCGTGCATTCCCTCCTCGGCATTGTCCCAGTTATCCCCGTAGTCACTCCCTCCATGACACGTGGTGTGGTCGGGGTCACTGTCCCCGCAAATCTGCCCTGTGGTTTTCTCCTGTCCCCTTCCTGCGCGCGTCTTACAGCTGCTACTCTTGCCTCCTGCAATTCTTTGCTCCCTATGTTCCTTAAAATTGCAGTTGCAATTATTACCCCCTTCTCATACATATTCTTGGTTTGGCCTGCCCACCATGCCTTCTGCTCAGCCGCAGGTGCGTCTGGGCTGTATCCTTTCCCCCTCATCTTTGTAATTAATTTACTATTGTGGGTTACAATCATCTGCACGATCGATCCCTCGAGCCCCCATCTATCTTGCTCTACCTTGCTCTTGCTGCCTGTTTTATCTGATCCGGCCATCTCTTCTGTTCACTCACACACACACACACACCACTATGTGGAGTTCCTCCTCCGTGGCTCTATGCTCTTGCGGTTACTCCTGTGGTTACTCTTTTCTCACACTAGGTGAGATCCTGCTAAATCTTTCTCCCGTGGTATTTCATCCTACGGGTTTTTACTTTTGACCAGGCACTTCATTCTCCAAAGCAGGTTCCTTCTCAAGTTTTCCTTAACTACCCAACCCACACCCCGGTTTCCCCCAACGATTTTTACTTCACCTCACGCGGTCAGCCTTTTCCTCCATTTTGTTCTTTAAGATTGCAACTTAAAGCCGGCCAACGACTAACGTGGAATCGCTCCCTAACTATGGGTGGTAGATTTAAAAAAAGACACTCACCCGATTTGGAGCTACATAGTCGCCGGTCGTCCTGTGTTGATCTCCTGTCCTGACTGCGCCAACTGTTGGAGGGAAGAAAAACCTCAAAGTCTGTTCTCGACCACGTGGTGTTGGTAAAACTTTGTTTAATTCAGAAAAACTGTGTGCACACAGGAGAAACAGACCCCGCGACCACCCTGCAGCTCGCAAAAGTCAGCTCTGCCTGTCCTCCGAATTACATGCATATATATTTAAAGTTCTTCGGAGTCACAAGCAGGTATTGAAGTCACTGAATCATTCGGAACAATACAAAGTGATCAGTATGCATATTTCCTGGTCCCCGTAATGGGAAAACGATTAAAGAATACAATGTTTCCTTATAATCTCATGAGTTTGTGCTTAACATATTTAACTTCTAGAAGAGGTGCGAATGTGTTGGACAATGGATCCCTTAGACTTACTGGGGCCTCCTGTGTTTCCCTTTTCATATTCAAATGCTCTGTAAGATGATTAAATCATTTCCAATGTGGGTGACTTTAACCCCTTGCTTGCTGGTTTGCCCTTGACCTGTGCTATTACAATACTTTGAGACATCTTTATTATACCAATCCTGACACATATAGCAATTTCTTCCGCTAACAAGGCCTAACTAGGGCCTTGTATGAGACGAGGATATTCATAGAATCCCTACAGTGCAGAAGGAGGCCATTCGGCCCATCGTGTTTCACTGGCCCTTGGAAAGAGCAACCTAATTAAGCCCATGCCTCCACCCTATCCCCGTAACCCAGTAAGCCCACTTAACCTTTTGGACACTAAGGGGCAATTTATCATGGCCAATCCAGCTAACCTGAACATCTTTGGGCTATGGGAGGAAACCGGAGCACCCGGAGGAAACCCACACAGACACGGGGATAACGTGCAAACTTCACACAGACAGTCACCAGAGTCTGGAATTGAACCAGGACCCTGGAGCTGTGAGGCAGCAGTGCTAACCACTGTGACACCGTGCCGCCCCAATATGTTATATTATATTTTCCTGTCAATACATCCTAATACTTCATTGACTTTTCCTGTAGCCCCACGGCACTGGCTTGAACATTTTGAGATTCTTATTAAATAATGATTCGATGGTCTTTAGTTTAACAACATCTGCTTGGCATTAACACCAGTCTGGTGCTTAATACACATTTATCTATTTCAAGCAAAAGCTGTCAAATGATGGCCTGTTACATGATTACCTAATTGTCGTCATTTTTCCTCAAGTAAAGTCTTACTTAGCATCATAGAAATGATCCACAACCTCGCCGACAGTTACCCAACCACTTCATACAGTTCATTAATGAAGGCTGTGGAGAATAACAGTTCTAATACTGATCTCTAGGATTCCAATAATACCTGATCCTCTCAAACAGTCATGACCATTATAACAACCTTCTACCTACGAGAGTTTCTTACACATCTATAACCTATCCATTATTTCCACAGTTAAGCATAATTATTTCTGGCATACTGTCAAAAGCTTTTTGAAAACCTAATGTGCAATGTCTAGCTTCAATGGGCTAGCTTCAACCATCAATCAAAGTTGAATCTTCACGAACCAGCCTAGTTGTTCCCTATATTGTATTTACTTTACTTCAATTTAGTTGTAAGACTTAGGTAAAGTCCAATTACCAACTAAGTTGGGAGAGCTAATCAAAAAGGGTCAGCCACCTCAGAATAGCTACAAAACCACACAAGTACGGGTGTATTTTTACAAGTTTCACATTATTATGTTTTCCACAATAAGCACAAAATCATGAAATTGAGCAAAAGGCAGGGGTTATCAGTTGCATTCACAATGGAACGCTGGTCTTCATCCTGAGCTGACTGGGTGCCATGTTTCATGATGGACATTTATTTTTTGTCTTCTCTTCTTCAAGATGATGTGCACTTAGTTTCTTACAAATCCTTACATCATATATTGTTCCAGCTTGGCTCTGTGCCACATTGGGGAGGCAGTGGCGTAGTGGTTATTGTTGCTGGACTAGTAATTCAGAGACACAGGGTAATACTCTGGGGACCTAGGTTTGAATCCTATCATTGTAAATGATGAAACGTGAATTCAATAAAAATCTGGAATTAAAAAATGATCATGAAACCACTGTCAATTGTCATAAAAATCCATCTGGTTCACTAATGCCCATTAGGGAGGGAAGGAAATCTGTCATTCCTACCTGGTTCTGACCTACACGTGACTCCAGATCCAATGTAGTTGGCTCTTTATTGTCAACAAGAATGGGGACAATAAATGCTGGCCCAGCCAGCGACACCCACATCCCATAAAGGAATAAAAGAAAATTCGGTAAAATCCTGTTTCTGTCCATCTGATTGGTCAGTCATTACCTAACTGCCCTCCCAGGCTGATACCTTGAGCCTGGTTTAGGCCATTGTCATTTGGGGGATCCATATTTGTACTTCCTTGCTGTTTATTTATCAACGATGACAACTTAAAAAAAAAAATTTAGAGAACTCAATTCTTTTTTTCCAATTAATGAGCAAATTTAGCGTGGCTAATTCACCTACCCTGTACATCCTTTTCGGTTGTGGGGGTGAGACCCACCCAGACACGGGGGAATGTGCAAATTCCACACGGACAGTGACCCAGGGCCAGGATCGAACCTGTGTACTCGACGCCGTGAGGCAGCAGTGCTAACCACTGCGCCATCGTGCTTCGATGATGACAATTTAATTAGATTAATATACGCTTCTCTCATTTCATAGCTATTTAGCTATGTTTACACTCATTACTGGTTTAAAAACTAACAACCTCCCTGAGGCTATCTACATTCTAGTGACTGTTAAATAAAGGATTTCTGCTGTTCCACATTTGTCCCTTTGCAATGTCTCTCGACATGTAATGGCATGGGAAACTGTAGCTAACATTTATCCATCAGGTGTTGTGGTTATGATACACATAGAACACAATTTTAACCAATATACTTAAGGATATGTCAACTAAATCCTAACAGTACTATAATAAATTAAACAATCCTAGAGCATGAAGGTCTGATACCAAATCATGATCACTACAATGGACAATGGACCTAGGAGAAGGTCACACATAAGGTATCTCCCGCCATAGTGTTCATTTTTTGTACTTTTTAACCATGTTCCCAGGGATTTGGGTTATCAAAACCGGCCCATCGTATGGGCGGACGCTGTGTGTGTTAATGGTGACTATGAGTGATTCTGATTCCTCTTTGTCATTTGTTTATGTTAACATGTGGGCTAATGTTTGGGGGTTTGGTGGGAGGATGGGATCGTTGTTATTGACATGGGGATTGACATTGCATTCGTTACTGATTATTGTCTATTGTTGGGTGTAAATTTGGGAGAAAATGTGAAAGTGGAGATTAAAAATAATTTAAAATGATTGCATAGTCAGTCAATATTCACCGTTGAGGCTCATGTGAAATATAGCAACTTGAGTGAATTTCTGAAGAGCCACAGGGACTCACTGAGTCACATTCAATAGACAAGAGCCCTGAGGAGAAAAATATCAATGCTGAGTCATTCAAGAGTCCCATGATTTATATAAGTTATCAATGCCCATGACTCAGGTGGAAAACTAAATCTTGTTTTCTATGATTTTAAATTTCCTAGACTGAATCACTACAGTGCAGAAGGAGGCCATTCTGCCCATGGAGTCCACACCAGCTCTTTTCCCGTAGCCTGTAACCTTTTTGTGATGTTCTTTGTTTGTTTAAATTAATATTATTAAAGTTGTAGAGTTGCTGCAAAGAACATGCAGACTTTGTGCTAAATCAAATTCAATTTATTTACACTAGGCTATGAATTGTGAATTCTTAAGTATGCCGAAAAAGCTAAGTGTTAGATCAAATAACTGCAATACACAAAACTTCTGAAAAACACAACTGTCTCCAACTCTCTCTCCTAACTCACAACTCACTCCAAGATCATGTGGACCACCGTGTAGGTTGTGAGATGTGCTCCTACTCCATCTAGTGGCTGGGTGCTGTAATTACACACCATTCTACATGATCATTCATGTATACAAAGATGATATACTAGATATGAAATGAAAATCGCTTATTGTCACAAGTAGGCGCCTGTTCGGGGAGGCTGTTGCGGGAATTGAACCGTGCTGCTGGCCTGCCTTGGTCTGCTTTCAAAGCCAGTGATTTAGCCCTGTGCTAAACAGCCTCATTACATCCCCCTTTCTTTGCAAATTTTGAAGTTTATATTACATTCAAAATGTATATTTGCAATTACATTCACTTAGATGATGATCATGTTTCAATACACATGCAAAATGTTCTCAGATTTAGTCGATCAGGTTTCTTCCTAATTCGTTGCGATCTTCTCAGTACTCTAGTCTGACTTGATATAGATTGCTGTGGGATCGGAGTTGCAGCCTGAGCATCTTCATTGAGATTTGTGTTTGTCTCTTCGTGTGCACCCGTATTCGTATTCGTCGTTTCTGTTGCTTTAGGATGAATGTCTTCCTCATTCACAATTAGTTGATATCTAAAAGGTTCAGTCACCTTGACTTTGACTAAGGCTCTTCTATTTCTTCTTAGAATATTACCTTGCTCTGTCAGGATTATATAAGATTGTGGACCTGCTTGTCTAATGACTTTAACAATCCTTGACCATCCAGTTGGTGTATCAACTCTTACCATATCATCTGACTCTAATTTAGATAGTTCTTTACTCGACCTATCATAGTTTTTCTTTTGTCTTTTCTTCTGGCGTTGCATCTTGCAGCGTATGGTTACATTTGTTGCTTTGGCTTTTCCAGGTGTGTGCTCAAGATCAGTTCCCTTTGGCTTATATGATTTATCTTTGAACTTTTCAAAGTTTCTTTTGTCCTCTTTGGATTCATCCTTTTTGTGTTTCACTTTACCGGACTGACGTTTCTGCCATGCTGCCAACATTTTCCCAGTAAAATCACTGTCAGGCTTCTCTGGTTTTCTTTTGGAAGCTTCTGCTGGGTTTCAATTGAAACCTCTCACTGGATTTCTTCTAAAACCACTTTCTGGTTTTCCTTTAAAAACTCTTGCAGGTTTTCCGACATGAATATTGTGTATTGTTTCACTCTCTTAAAGGCATCCAAATCTTGTTGGTCCATCATCCGCTCAGTGTAATCTTCTTTCCTGTTCCCTGTCTGTGGAAGACTAGCCAGTTGATCGGATTTATCGTTCGGAGCCTGTGCTAACTTTGCACCTGTGGCCGCCTTGCACGCCAGTTGTATACAGTCTGCGCTATCTACACACTGTACTGGCTGTAATTTCTCACATGCTTCAGCACCTAATAAAGACATTTTATTTGCTTGTACAATTGCAAACTTGGTGAAAAATCTTAGTCGCTTAACTTCGATCTGCAGTTTGCAGGTTCCGAAGGTCGCTTCTTGTCTTCCGTTATAGTCTTTTAAAATAGGGGCGCATGGTGGCGCAGTGGTCAGCATTGCTGCCTCACGGCGCCGAGGAACCGGGTTCAAATCCTGGCACCGGGTCACTGTCTGTGCGGCGGTTTCACACTCTCCCCGTGTCTGCGTAGGTTTCACCCTTACACCTTCCGGGTGCGGCGATGACCAGCTGAGTCGCACATTTCGGCAGCTCCCTGTGAAACGGACTTTTGGGCTCTTGATAGGAGCCCCAACGGCAATTTTGACGGCTAAAAACACTGTGCGGTAAACCAGAAGGGAATCCCCCCTGGATACGGATGGAAAAAGGAGGGGGAAGTGGCCAGATTGCAGTGGATCCTTTAGAACAGCGGCAAGGAAGGCAAGCAAAAACCAAGATGGTGTCGGAAGGTGGCAGTTTAACATGGGGCCCTGAACAACAAGAGTTCTTGAAGGACTTCCGGGTGCGGCGATGACCAGCTGAGTCGCACGTTTCGGCAGCTCCCTGTGAAACGGACTTTTGGGCTCTTGATAGGAGCCCCAACGGCAATTTTAACGGCTGAAAACACCGTGCGGTAAACCAGAAGGGTGTTCCCCCTGGACACGGATGGAAAAAGGAGAGGAAAGTGGCCGGATTGCAGCGGATCCTTTGGAGCAGCGGCAAGGAAGGCAAGCAGAAACCAAGATGGCGTCGGAAGGTGGCAGTTTCATATGGGGCCCTGAACAACAAGAGTTTTTGAAACGCTGCGTGGAGGAGATAAAAAAGGAAATGAAGAAAGAGTTGTTGGCCCCGATATTACAGGCGATTGAAGGGCTGAAAGAGGAACAAAAGACCCAGGAGCAGGAGCTTCGGGTCGTGAAGGCGAAAGCAGCAGAGAATGAAAACGATATACAGGGCCTGGTGGTGAAGTCGGAGATACAGGAGGCACACCAGAAACGATCTGTGGAGAGGTTGGAGGCACTGGAAAATAACGCAAGGAGGAACAACTTGAGGATTCTTGGCCTTCCTGAAGGTGTGGAGGGGGCGGACGTCGGGGCATATGTGAGCACGATGCTGCACTCGTTAATGGGAGTGGAGGCCCCGACGGGTCCGCTGGAGGTGGAGGGAGCATACCGAGTTATGGTGCGAGGATCGAGAGCAGGAGAAGCTCCCAGAGCCATAGTGGTGAGATTTCTCCGTTTTAAGGATAGAGAAATGGTCCTTAGATGGGCGAAGAAAACTCGGTGTAGTAAATGGGAGAACGCGGTGATCCGCGTCTATCAAGATTGGAGTGCGGAGGTGGCGAGAAGGAGGGCGAGCTTTAATCGGGCCAAAGCGGTACTTCACAAAAAAAAGATAAAGTTTGGAATGCTGCAACCGGCAAGACTGTGGGTCACATATCAAGGGAGGCACCACTACTTTGAGACGGCGGATGAAGCGTGGACTTTTATTGTAGAAGAAAAATTGGAATGATTGGACTACGAAAATGAACGTTTGGACAAAGTGGTGGGACGAGTGGGGGGGGGGGGCGAAGAGGGATTGTATGATTAATCCTGCGGTATGGTAACTTTTCTTTCTCCCACAGGTGGTGATGGGGGAGGTGGGGAGGGAGAGGAGATGGGGCGTTGGCCGTGGGAGGCGGGGCCGAGGGAGAGGCGCGGGCTTGGTTCCCGCGCTATGATAATTATGGCGGGAATAGAGAAGCAGGAAGGAGGGGGCGCCGCACGGGGCGAGCCGTGATCACGGGGGGAAGCCGAGGTCAGCCAGAGTTTGCTGACTTCTGGGAGCAACATGGGGGGAGTAATTACGCTAGCGGGGGGTCTAGCGGGGGGGGGGGGGGGGGGGGGGGAATTACTGGGTTGCTGCTGCTGGGGAAAGGGGGGAGTGGGTACGGGAAAGGATGGGCGGGGGGGCACCGTCTGGGAGAAATACAGCTGCGTGGGAACTGGGCGAGAAGCTGGAAAAAGATGATGGCTAACCGGCAAGGGGGGGGGGGTGGGAAGCCCCCCAACTCGGCTGATCACGTGGAACGTGAGGGGGCTTAACGGGCCGATAAAGAGGGCACGAGTACTCGCACACCTTAAGAAACTTAAAGCAGATGTGGTCATGTTACAGGAAACGCACCTGAAACTGATAGATCAGGTTAGGTTGCGCAAAGGATGGGTAGGGCAGGTGTTCCATTCGGGGCTGGATGCGAAAAACAGGGGGGTGGCTATATTAGTGGGGAAGCGGGTAATGTTCGAGGCAAAGACTATAGTGGCGGATAACGGGGGCAGATACGTGATGGTGAGTGGCAAATTACAGGGAGAGATGGTGGTGTTGGTAAACGTGTATGCCCCGAATTGGGACGATGCCAATTTTATGAGGCGAATGCTAGGACGCATCCCAGACCTAGAGACCGGAAAGCTGATAATGGGGGGAGACTTTAACACGGTGTTGGAACCAAGGCTGGATAGGTCGAAGTCCAGGACTGGTAGGAGGCCGGCAGCAGCCAAGGTGCTTAAGGATTTTATGGAGCAGATGGGAGGGGTGGACCCGTGGAGATTCAGTAGACCTAGGAGTAAGGAGTTCTCGTTTTTCTCCGATGTCCATAAAGTCTATTCACGCATAGACTTTTTTGTGTTGGGTAGGGCATTGATCCCGAGGGTGAGGGGAATGGAATATACGGCTATAGCCATTTCGGATCATACCCCACACTGGGTAGACTTGGAGATAGGGGAGGAAACAAGAGGGCGTCCACCCTGGAGAATGGACATGGGACTAATGGCGGATGAGGGGGTGTGCTTAAGGGTGAGGGGATGCATTGAAAAGTACTTGGAACTCAATGACAATGGGGAGGTTCAGGTGGGAGTGGTCTGGGAGGCGTTGAAGGCGGTGGTTAGGGGGGAGCTGATATCAATAAGGACACATAAAGGGAAGCAGGAGAGCAAGGAACGGGAGCGGTTGTTGCAAGAACTTTTGAGGGTGGACAGACAGTATGCGGAAGCACCGGAGGAGGGACTGTATAGGGAAAGGCAAAGGCTGCATGTGGAATTTGACTTGCTGACCACAGGCACTGCAGAGGCACAATGGAGGAAGGCGCAGGGTGTACAGTATGAATATGGAGAGAAGGCGAGCAGATTGCTGGCACACCAATTGAGGAAAAGGGGAGCAGCGAGGGAAATAGGGGGGGTGAGAGACGAAAATGGAGAGACGGAGCGGGGAGCGGAGAGAGCGAATGAAGTGTTTAAGACATTTTATAAAAAATTGTATGAAGCTCAACCCCCGGATGGGAGGGAGAGAATGATGGAGTTTTTGGATCAGCTGGAAATTCCCAAGGTGGAAGAGCAGGAAAGGATGGGATTGGGAGCACAGATCACGGTAGAAGAAGTGGTGAAAGGAATTAGGAACATGCAGACGGGAAAGGCCCCGGGACCGGACGGATTCCCAGTTGAATTTTACAGAAAATATTTGGACTTGCTCGCCCCGCTACTGACGAGGACCTTTAACGAGGCAAAGGAAAGGGGACAACTGCCCCCGACTATGTCAGAAGCAACGATATCGCTTCTTTTAAAGAAGGAAAAGGATCCGCTACAATGCGGGTCCTACAGACCAATCTCCCTCCTCAATGTAGATGCCAAGTCTTGGCCAAGGTAATGGCAATGAGAATAGAGGAATGTGTCCCGGGGGTGGTTCATGAGGACCAAACTGGGTTTGTGAAGGGGAGACAGCTGAACACGAACATACGGAGGTTGTTAGGGGTAATGATGATGGCCCCACCAGAGGGAGAAACGGAGATAGTAGTGGCGATGGATGCCGAGAAAGCATTTGATAGAGTGGAGTGGGATTATCTGTGGGAGGTGTTGAGGAGATTTGGGTTCGGAGAGGGGTATGTTAGATGGGTGCAGCTGTTGTATAGGGCCCCAGTGGCGAGTGTGGTCACGAATGGACGGGGATCGGCATATTTTCGGCTCCATAGAGGGACAAGGCAGGGATGTCCTCTGTCCCCATTACTGTTTGCACTGGCGATTGAGCCCCTGGCGATAGCGCTGAGAGGTTCCAAGGGATGGAGGGGAATACTTAGGGGAGGAGAAGAACACCGGGTATCTTTATATGCGGATGATCTGCTACTATATGTGGCGGATCCAGCGGAGGGGATGCCAGAAATAATGCGGATACTTGGAGAGTTTGGGGATTTTTCAGGGTATAAATTGAACATGGGGAAGAGTGAGCTGTTTGTGGTGCATCCAGGGGAGCAGAGTAGAGAAATAGAAGACCCTACCGTTGAGGAAGGTAACAAGAGACTTTCGTTACCTGGGGATCCAGATAGCTAAGAATTGGGGCACATTGCACAGGCTAAATTTGACGCGGTTGGTGGAACAGATGGAGGAAGATTTCAAGAGATGGGATATGGTAGCATTGTCAATGGCAGGGAGGGTGCAGGTGGTTAAGATGGTGGTCCTCCGAGATTCCTCTTTGTGTTTCAGTGTCTCCCGGTGGTGATCACGAAGGCTTTTTTCAAAAGGATTGAAAAGAGTATCATGGGTTTTGTTTGGGCCGGGAAGACTCCGAGAGTGAGGAAGGGATTCTTACAGCGTAGTAGGGATAGGGGGGGCTGGCACTACCGAGCCTAAGTGAGTATTATTGGGCCGCTAATATTTCAATGTGAGTAAGTGGATGGGAGAGGAGGAAGGAGCGGCGTGGGAAGAGATTAGAGAGGGCGTCCTGTAGGGGGACCAGCCTGCAGGCTATGGTGACAGCCCATTGCCGTTCTCACCAAGGAACTATACCACGAGTCCGGTGGTGTAGCTACACTGAAGATTTGGGACAGTGGAGACGACATAGGGGAAAGACCGGAGCACTGGGGGGGTCCCTTATAAGAAACAGCCATAGGTTTGCCCCGGGGGGAATGGATGGGGGATATGGAATGTGGCAAAGAGCAGGTATAACGCAATTGAAAGATCTATTTGTGGATGGGAAGTTTGCGAGTCTGGGAGCGCTGACCGAGAAATATGGGTTGCCCCCAAGGGAATGCATTCAGGTACATGCAATTGAGGGCTTTTGCGAGGCAACAGGTGAGGAATTCCGCAGCTCCCGACACAAGAGGTGCAGGACAGAGTCATCTCAAAGAAATGGTGGGGGACGGTAAGGTGTCGGATATATATAGGGAAATGAGAGACGAAGGGGAGACTATGATGGACGAACTAAAAGGGAAATGGGAAGAAGAGCTAGGGGAGGAGATTGAGGAGGGGATGTGGGCAGATGCCCTAAACAGGGTAAACTCGTCGTCCTCGTGCGCCAGGCTAAGCCTGATTCAGTTTAAGGTATTACACAGGGCACATATGACTGGAACACGGCTCAGTAAATTTTTTGGGGGTGGAGGATAGGTGTGCGAGGTGCTCGAGAAGCCCAGCGAATCATACCCATATGTTTTGGTCATGCCCGGCACTACAGGGGTTTTGGAATGGGGGTGACAAAGGTGCTTTCGAAAGTAGTAGGAGTCCGGGTCGAACCAAGCTGGGGGTTGGCTATATTTGAGGGTTGCACAAGAGCCGGGAGTGCAGGAGGCGAAAGAGGCCGATGTTTTGGCCTTTGCGTCCCTAGTAGCCCGGCGCAGAATATTGCTAATGTGGAAAGAAGCCAAGCCCCCGGGGGTGGAGACCTGGATAAATGATATGGCGGGGTTCATAAAGTTAGAGCGGATTAAGTTCGTCCCTAAGGGGGTCGGCTCAAGGGTTTACTAGGCGGTGGCAACCGTTCGTCGAATATCTTGCGGAAAGATAGATAGGGGAGAACAAAGAAGGCAGCAGCAGCGGCCCAGGACTTGGGGGGGGGGGAGGGATGGGGGGGGGGGGGGGGGTGGGGGGGGGGGGGGTGGCCTGAGACAAGGCAGTTGCCAATTAGGGCTAGTTTTTATTTTTGTTATTTAATATTTATTTATTTGTTGTTGTTTTTGTTTAAATTTAAAAAGGTCATTATTATCTGTAGTGTTACAATGTTGTGTAAAGGATGCACAATGTACTGTGTTGGTTGACCAAAAATTTTCAATAAAATATTATTTAAAAAAAAAAGGGTACATATGTATACAGATATCATTCACCACACAGACGCTCACAAAGTTTATCGCTCTGGAAGCCTTACACGATCTGGTCTCTGATTAAGGAATCATGTAGCTGATGCGACCATCAATTCACACGAGACGGAGAGTTGAAGTGAACAGTGGTTTTAATCAGCTAGATCTGTGCCTGCCTACGATTGGTCTGTACTGAGCGCTGCCTACAGGCTGCAGATCTATATACCTCCCCCGAGGGGGCGGAGCCATAGGCAGAGCCCACAAGGGCACCAACATAATACAATACAATGTAATGCAATACAATGGTGAATGGTAGCAGTAATACATTCATCACAGTAGCTCTGTGAAGTTGCAGGTCTGCGTTTTTAACTTCAGATCCGTGACAAAGCTATCTATTGTTTCGCCCATTTTCTGCACACGCATTCAAAAAATATACCTTTCGAAGGTCACGTTAGTCTGAGGGTTACAATGACGATCAAATTGCTCCATTACCTTTTTAATAGTTCTTTTTTGTCCTCCTCTGGGACCCGCTACGGTTAAAAAAAGTGCAACTTTTCTCTCGCCCGAGGCGTCTTGTAAGCCCAAGAGCCTGTACATATAGCGTGAACTCGACTGCCTTGGGGACCACTAAATTTAAGAGAGTGTATGCCTGTAACTCTTTTGATTTGTCTGATAGTCCAGCACCATGGCAGATACGCAATTCCCTTTTTGAATTTTGTCCAGTTGTCTGCGACATTTTCGTCAATGCAGATCAATGCAGCAAAGTTCCTGTGCCATTCTGCCAACTCCTGATACCATGTAGAAGTGTTGGTTTCGAATAACTGGTTACAAGGGACTAACAACTATGAAGGTTTGTTAACCGTACTGAGCAGCTTTTACATGCTGAGTGTCTGCCCGTGCCCAAGGGAGAACTCGCAGGCTACCGACACCCGACCCCTTTGTACCCGCCTCATCCCGAT